>NW_011888809.1:5047686-5056429 GCF_000151845.1 Pteropus vampyrus
TCCTAGGACAGCTGTAACAAAATGCTACAAACTAGAGAGCTTTAAACCACAGAAATGTATTTCCTCCCAGTTCTGGAGGCCAGAAGTCTGAAATCAAGGTGTAGGCAGAGCCACCTGTTCTCTCAGAGGCCTTTGCTTCTTCCAGCTTCTAGTGGTCGCTGGCAATCCTCCGAGTTCCAGGGCTTGTGGCCGCATCACTCCAATAGGCTTCTGTCTTCACATGGTCACCTCCCTGTGTGTCTTCTCTGTGTCTCTGTCCAAATTTCCCTCTTCTTGTAAGGACAACCGTCATCGGATTAGGGCCCAACTTAATTCAGTGTATAACCTCATTTTGCCTTAATTACACCTGCGAAGATCCTATTTCTAAATAGGTCCCATTCACAGGTCCCAGGTGGACATGAATTTTGGAGGACACCATTCAGCCCAGTTCAGTCACTGAGGGTCTGTACCTTCCAGGAGGCTGAGCTACTTGAGAGCAGAAGCAGTGACTTGCACACCTGTGTCTGCGTCATGGCCGGTTGTGTGTCATCTGGTACCAGGTGGTCTTGTGGCCTTGTTATCTTACAAGATTTGGGAGATGCTGGAATCACCCTGGCACTGACAACAGTATCAGCCTTTGTATATTGCTCGCGACTGATGGTGAGAGCCAGACCTATGGAGTATGTGACTTGCTTCCTCAAGTCGGTTTGCTGTCTCTGGGGAGATCTCCCCTGACTTCTGTGTGTGCATGTGTTTGCGCATGCGTGCATGCGCACGTGTGTCTGTTTTTCCTTTTGATTTAATAGCCACTTTGCTGATTTTCCCCTAAGAAGTGCCCTCGGTCCCAAGGGGTGATTTTTTAGATTAGAAAGTAAACAGCTGACGTCTTGTCTACAGATTTCTTAAGACCATCAAGAGAAGCCGAGAGGCTGAGCTCCACCCAGTGCCCCCCGAGGGCCACGTTTCACCGCGCAGATGGTCTAGGACTCCGAGTAGGCTCTGTCTGGTCATGTGGGCAGCCCTAGGATTGAAGCCCTGGCCTCATAGACTATAAACTCCATGGACATAGGAATGGAAAATTCTCAGCATCTTGGGGGAAAAAAAAATTGGCATTTTTCTTAAAAAATTGAACATAAATTTGCTAGATGACCCAGCAATTGCACTCCTAGAAATATACCCAAAGAGAAAGTAAAGCATAAGTCCACACAAGACTGGTACACAAATGCTCACAGCAGCTTTATTTATCATAGCCAAAAAGTGGAAACCCTCAAAACCACCATCAGCTGGTGAATGGAAAGACAAAATGTGAGATGGCCACACGACGGAATATTAGTCAGCAATCAAAAGGAATGAAGTGCTGACGCACGCTGCAACATGGATCAACCTTAAAAACATTGGCGGAAGGGAAAGAAGCCTGACTCGAAGACTGCATATTGTGTAATTCAATTTATACGAAATTTTCAGAAGAGGCAAATTGACAGAGATAGAAAGTAGATTAGTGGTTGCCCTGGGCTAGAGGTCGAAACAAACAGTGATTGCAAATGAACATAAAGGATGTTTTGAGGGATGATGGAAATGTCTAAAATTGGTTTGTTGTAGTGGTTGCCTAGTTCTGTAAATTTGCTGAAGCCATTTAATTGTACACTTAAAATAAGTACATTTTTAAATTAAATCATACCATTGAATTATACCTCAATTAAACTGTTAAAATTAATGGCTGGAAAATGAAACAAGTAAACAGAAAAATCCATGGGCAGCAGAATGCGGTGGCTAGCAATATGGGTCACCTTCTGGCTCTCTGGCCTCTTAGCTATGTGGCCCTAGGCCAGTTGTTTACTCTGTCTGTGACTCGTTTCCTCATCTATAAAAGGGGGGTGATAATTGTTCCTGCTTCATTAGGGTAGTTATGGGGAGAAATGAGTTAATATTTGTAAAGTTCTTTATCTATACCTGGTGCATAGTACACATGTTATGTGAATAATTAAAATTCCGTTGAGTTACTCAGTTGTGTATTGTGCTGTAAGAATTCCAGAGTTCATGTGTTCCCTGTCTTCATCTAAGAGTGACAGCCAGACCTTTGAGTGGAAAGTGAAGCCGGTGAGGCTTGCTGTATGGAGGGTGGATGCAGGTGAGTTTAGAGGCTCTGCCATTTTATGCCAGCCACCTGGCTTCGCTGAGCCGCAGTCTGTTCATCTGCCAAGTTGAGTAACACAGCCTGCCTCTTCCACCTCACGTAGGGTGGGGATCACGGGAGACAGCACGTGTGAAAACTTTCGAAATCCACAAAGGGACCCTGGTTCTGAGGGGCCTGGTGTGGGGGGCTCTGGGTCGTGACCAGAGTCCTAGATCTGCACAGCCATGGAGGGGTGCAGGAGGGAGGGCTAATGGGCTATGCTGGAAATGGGCCCCATTCTGATGGGGATGACGAATGACACCAGTGAGCCTGTGGCAGCAGGGAGCCCATCCAGCGTACCCCACACTGCACACCAAGCCCAGCTTTCCCAGTGCCAGAGTGAAGAGGAAATAAACACGTGCTTCCCTCTTGGCCCCTGGCCTTTGTTCAGTGCGACTGGCTGAGCCGGGCTGAGAAGGAAAGGTCAAATGCAGAGAGGTTTCTGGCAGCCTCCGGGCCATCCCGTGAGGGAGGTGTGGAGGGGCCTCAGCTCTGGGGCCACTTCTTCTTTATGCCTTTGGCCTCCTCCAACTTCCTCATCATCTCCCTGTTCACTCTGAGAGGACTCGAGGTAGAAGGGTGGGTGGAGGCAGGGGTATTCCTGCATTCCCCTTTGAAAAGAAGCCACAGCCACAAAGACCTATATGCAACTGTTTCTAGCAGTGTAATTCCAGCCCCTGCCCCCAACCAAAGGAAACCACCTCACTTTCCATCAACCGTCAGCAAATAAGCAAGCACATCCATACAGGGCAACACTCATCAGCAATTAAAAGGAAGTTATTAATAGATATAACTACACGGATGGATCTCAGAAACAGTCTAAGTGAAAGAAGCGGTCCCCCAAAACTCCACTCTGTATGATTGATTCCATGTGTATGAAATTCTAGAAAAGACAAAACTATAGAGATCAGTAGCTTCCAGGGGCTGGGGCTGGGCTAGGGGAGGGGGAGACCGACTGCGAGAGGCATGAGGAAACTTTCCGAGGCGACAGAAATATTCTAAAATGTAAGCAACAACTAAACAAAAATCGTTGAACTATGCACCTGAAATGGGGGAATTTCACTGTATGTAAAGTATACCTCAACAAAGATGTCGACAAAGGAACCACGGTACAAAACCAAACATCCTCTTCCCGTACCAGTTAGTTAGTCATCGTGCTCCTTGATATTGACCCAAATGAATTAAAAGGCCTGTCCACATGAAAACCTGCACGTGGATGTTTACAGTGTCTTTATTCGTAATTTCCAGAACTTAGAAGCAACCGAGTTGCCCTTCAGGAGGTGAACGGAGGAATAGACCGTGGTGCATCCAGGCCATGGAATATTGTTCGGTGCTAAAGAGAAATGACCTATCAAGCCATGAAAAGACGGGGAGGAACCGGAAATGCACATGACCGAGTGAAAGAAGGCAACCTGAAAGAGCGGCCTGTACTGTACGGTTCCGAAGACACGACGTGACAGAAAGAGTAAAACTATGGAGGCAGGTGAAAGACCGGTGGTCGCCAGTGGGCAAGGAGGGATGCGTGGTGCAGCGCGAAGGCCGTTTGGGGCAGAGAGAGAGGGCCGGGCATGATGCTACCGGGCCGCTACACACTTATGCACACCCACAGAAGGTCGGACACCAGGAGCGAACCCCAATGTGAAATATGGGCTTTGGTCATAATGCTCTGTGGGTTCATCAGTTTTAACAACTCTGCTCTTCTTGGGAAGCGGGGAGTTGGTAATGGGGGAGGCATGAGTGGGGGTGGGGAACTCGCCACGCTCTGTTCGATTTTGCTGTGAACTTAAAACTGCTTGAAAATATAGTTTATTTTTTAAAAAATTTTAAAAAGGAACCACAGGGAGGAGGCTCCTTAGCCCAGAAGGTACTCACCACTCCAAGATGTCAGCCCTGCCTCCCCAGACCATGCCCTGGCTTCAGGGGTACCCCCCACACACAGCCTCCTGGCTGCCCTGGCTCCAGCTGAGGCTCACGAACATTTGGCTGATGGTGGCAGAGGATTCTAGTCCAGCGGACAGGAAAAACGGTGAGTAAGAGCCGTTGCGGGGGGCACCCTGTGAAGGAGAGAACCTGCCCCAGAGTCTTCTGGGGAAATGAGGGATCAAAATCCCAGGAGGTCTGGAAGCCCTGGGCACTGACTGGCCTTGGTTCACCCAAAGCTCCTCTTTTTCCTCTATGATTTCCATCTTTCTTTTTTGTTCCTATAGTTGCCCCATGTTGTCCTGGACAGGCAGATGGAGAGGATTTTTGCAAGATGGCTCAGTGCCTTTCAAGACGCCCTGAGCAAACTCACGGAGCTCACAGCCAGGTCTTCCCTTCTCTCTCCCCTCATGGAATGAAGTTGAGGGGCCTCGGTATCGAGAAAGCATGCCCAGGCTGCTCCCAAAGGCCTTGTCGGGCCACGGGGCTCGGGCTGCAAAGGTCCTCAGGAGAATGAGCCTTCTCCATGGGAGACTCAGTGGTCCACCTGGACCCCTGGAGCAGGCTGTGAAGTCCCGGTCCTGCTAAGGGTTTCCACCAGCTCTCCCTTTGAGTGAGAGAATGCACAGAACTTTGCTTGCTGAGATGGAGGAGGCGCTGCTTTCGAGGGGCAGAGAGCAGAGACTGCTCCCAGACCCTGCTGGAGAAGCAGGTCAGCGTCCTGGTGGGAGGCAGGGCCCAGCCTCTGTCTCCCGGGACACTCCATCCTGCTGTGGGCTTCGGACAGAGAGGGGCAAGTTCTGTTTTGTCCTGTGGTCACATAAGAGTGGACACACTACATGCTAGGAGCTTTGCACAGGGCACTTCATTTCCCCTAATCTAAGCCTAAGGTGTTATTGCATACTCTCTTATAACTTTAGAAATTGTCTTTATTTTTGTGGTTGTAGTCCAATGTTCATTCCTATGGGTTTTTTATCTTTCTTTTTATTGGTTATATTTGTCAGAAATTTATTCTAGTCATCTTTTTAAAGAACTGGTTTAGGGTCTTAACGATCTATTTTACTATTTGTTTTTTCCATCGATTAATTAATTTCTATTTTAACTTTATTATCCATTTCTTCTTTTCGATTTTTTTTAGTTCATTCTTTAGAATCACATCAAGTTTTTATTTATTTTCTTTTTTTGTTGTTAATTTTTAAAACATTTAAGGCTACAAAATTTCCTCTGGCACAGTTTTGGCCATCTCCCATAGATTTTATTATGCAGTGTTCTCATTTTCATTAATATTAAGAAGTCTAAATTTGTGGTTTTTATTTCCTGTTTAAAACTGAAAAGCTATTTTAAATACTAGTAGTGTTGGTTTGTTTGTGCTTTTATTTCCAATGTTTTATCACTATTTTTATTATTATCCCTTTGTAATTTATTTCTAGTCTTATAATATTATGGTCTGAGGATGGGAATCTCTATGACTTCCACTTTCTGTAATTTAAAAATCTTTCTCTACTGTCTAGCACATAACCAAGTTTTATAAATGTTCAATGGATATTTTAAAATATGTATTCTTTTTTAAGACTATATATAATTGTTAAATTATCAATTATGTTTCTCAGAATTCTGTATTCTTATTTACTCTGGGTTCACTTGACCCTTTGTTTCTGAGGGGGGATTGTCAGTACCCCACTGTCATGATAGTTTTGTTCGATTCTCCTGGGAGTTGTTGGGTGCCAGTCCTGGCTGCAGGTCCCCAGCAGTATCTGGCCTGGTCTCAGAGAGATTCCAAGGGCTTCCGTGAGGGTATGACTTCACATTAGCCCAAAGGGGTCACAGTCCTGGGCTCATCTGGCTTCTGTCTCTGGATTTATGCTCCAAGCTCTCTTTTTTTTGTGACTCAAGTCACTCTCTTCACAGAGGTGTCTGGCCTCAGAGGCATCGGCATCAGGGTGGGCACTTAATGGTTCCCTTCCAGCTAAGAAGAAAGGTAGCAAAAGTTCCTGCTGACAAATAAGGGTCCCCATGCCAAGTCAACAGGCTCTACCTGCCAGGGAGCCAGGTGCCCCGGAACACCTGTGCTCCTTGGATGGCCATTAGTTCTCTCTGGGCTCCTGCCAATCAGGCCATCAAGAACTGGTGATTTGTTTTTTTGTGGCCAAGCAGGCCCAGACATAGCTCTTCTTAGCAAGCCTGATTTCTTGGGCTCCTGAAAATCAGTTGTTTTTTAAGACCTCAGCATTTATGAGATTTGTCCCTGTCCCCTTCATGCTCAATACTGAGGAAGACAGCCAGGGAGGAAAGATGCTGCCTGCATAGTCAGGATTACATGACTGAGGAATAGGAAACTCCTCAAAAAACTCCGAACTTAAAGGATGGGGAAATCAAGTGGGATGCAGAGGGCAGAGGTGGGGACTGGAGGAAGTGGTTTCCCTTTGGGCAGCAGGGCGAGCAAGGGCAAGGAGATGGACACCCTGGGGAACGTGGGGAGATGAGCCAACGACAGCAAAGAGAGAGCCTGGTGAAAGGCTAAAAGCTTTCTCCTGAGATTAGGAATAAGACAGGATGCCGCGTTCACTGCTCCTATTCAGCCTTGCGCTGGAAGTTCTAGCCAGAGCAATTAGGCAAGAAAATGAAATAAGGGGCATTCAAATTGGAAAAGAAGCAGTAAAACTATCTCTATCTGCAGATGACATAACCTTATTATACATAGGACATTCTAAAGAATTCACAAAAAAAACTATTAAAGCTAATAAATGAATTCAGCAAAGTTGAAGGATACAAGATTAACGCACAAAAATGAGTTTCATTTCTATACACAGTCTGGAAAGGAAATTAAGAAAATAATTCATAGACAATAGCATCAAAAACAATAAAATACTTAGGAATGAATTTAACCAAGGACGTGAAAGACTTGTACACTGAAAACTATGAAACACTGTTGAAAGAAATAAAAGAAGATGGAAATAACAAATGGGGGAAAAAAATCCATATTCATGGATTAGACGACTTAATATTGTTAAGATGGCAATACTCCCCAAATGGATCTACAAAGTCAGTGCGATACCTATAAAAATCCCAAAGGCCTTTTTTACAAAAATGGAAACACTAACCCTAAAATTCATATGGAATTGCAAAGAACCCTGAATAACTAAAGCAATTTTGAAAAACTAGAATGACATTGGAGGACTCACACTTCCTAATTTCAAAACTTACTACGAAGCTATAGTAATCAAAATAATGTGATATTGGCACAAAGATAAACATATAGATCAGTGGAATGGACTAAGAGTCCAGAAATAAACCCATATATCTATTTTTTTTTTAAAGTGCCAACCAAGATCACTGAATGTAGAAAGAATAGGCTTTTCAACAAATGGTACCAGAGGGGGCATCTACATGCAAATGAAAGAATTGGACCCTACTTCACACCATGTACAAAAATTAACTCAAAATGGATCAGAGACCTAAATATAAGAGATAAATATACAAAACTCTTAGAAAAACACCATAAGGGTAGATCAGTATGACCTTGGATTTGGCAGCAGACTCTTAGAGAAGCACAAGCAGCAACAGGAAAAAAAAAAAAAATTGAGCTCCAACAAAATTTAAAATGTTTGCACTTCAAAGGACACTATCAACAGAGTGAAAAGTCAGCTCAGAAAACAGGAGAAAGTATTTGCAAACCATATATCTATCTCATAATGGTCTAGTATTCATAATATATAAAGAACTCTTTCAACTCAACAATAAAATAAAATAAGAAACTCAATTTTAAAATTCCCAGAGGACTTGAATGGGCATTTCTCCAAAGAAGATATGCAAATGGCCAACGGACACTTAAAAATATGCCCAACGTCATCAGTCATCAGAAATAGGCAAATCAGAACCACAGTGAGATGCCACTTCACAATCACTAAGATGGCTATAATAATGAAAAAAAAAAATTGGAAAATAACGAGTGTTGATAAGGATATGAAGAAATGGGAACACTCATCCGGTGCTGGTGGGCCTATAAAATGGTACAGCTGCTGTGGATAAAAAGTGTGGTGGTTCCTCAAAAAGTTAAACATGGAATTACTATGTGATCCAGCAATCCATTCCTTGATAGATGCCCAAAAGAACTGAAAACAGGTGTTCAAACAAAACTTGCACAAGAATATTTATAGTGGCACCATTCCCAATAGCTGAAAGATAGAAACAGCTGAAATGTCCATCAACTGATGAATGAATAAACAAAATGTGGTATATCCACACAATGGAATATTATTCAGCCATAAAGTACAGCCATGGGTATCAGCACATGAAGTACTGATAACGTCCTCCAATATGGATGAACCTCAACAACGTTAAGCCGAGGGGGACAAAAAGACACAAGAGGCCGCATATTGTATGATACCATTTATGTGAAATATACACAATAGACAGATTTGGAGAGACAGAAAGACTAGTGGTCGCCAGGGTCTAGGGGCTGAGAGAACGGAGGGTTATTGCTTTTAGGGTGATGAAATGTTCTAGAAGTAGGTGGTGGTGACGGTTGCACGACATTGTGAATCCACCAAACGCCACTTTAAAATGGTAAATTTGTGGTATGTGCATTTTACCACACACAAAAGTGAACCTAAGACATGATGGGGGCAAGCCCAGCAAGGCAGGTGGCCTTGCTTGCCAGAGTCACTGGAT
>NW_011888809.1:5057659-5059666 GCF_000151845.1 Pteropus vampyrus
CTAAAAACTGGACTGCTACCTCTCAGACCATCCCAGAGACAATAAGACCTAGCCCCTCTCTGGTCCAGGCTCCCTGGGAAGCAGAGATGGACGAGGTAGCTTGCCTTCTAGTACCTTCTCTGAGTTTCTCAGACCCATAAGGTCTGATGAACTGGTATTCAAATATTTAAGCATTTAAACATCAATAGGCCCATGGGAGTCAATCCCCATAAAAGGAATTTGCAAGTCCCACTCACTGAGGCCGTTTGGCACCATCCCAGGGCAGGGACCATAGAGGACCCTGTGGGGAACAGCGTATTCAGTTCCTGCGAGTGCTGGCACTCTTAGACCTAGCGCAAGGCCACTATGCATCACATGTCATTGTCTCCATTTTAGGGAGATGAAGTTAGTTGTCCGAGAAGGTTGCACAGCTGGGAAGTGGCTGAGCTGGAGTCAGAACTCATCTCTGTGCTGCCCCATAGACCCAAGTCCCCACTGACTCTCAGCCTACTGGGTGGGCCAAGTGGGGTGACAGCATAGATTTTTTTTGTTTGTTTTTTAACAGCTTTATTGAAATGCAGTTCACATACTGTACAATTCACCTAAATTGTACACTTAAAAATTCACTTAAATTTAAATTCAAAGTATATAATTCAAGGGTTTTTATTATATTCACAGAATTGCGCAACTACTACCCCAATCTGTTTTTGAACACGTTCATCACCTAAGAAACCCCACATCCCTTAACTATCACATTCCAGCCCCATCAATCCCTCTAGTCCCAAGCAATCATTAATCTATTCTGTGAGCTATTTTTTCACTTTCTTGATAGTGTCCTTTGAAGCACGAAAGTTTTGAATTTTTATAAAGTCGAGCTCATCTTGTTTTTCTTTGATAGTTTATGCTTTTGGTATCATAGATTTCCTAGTTTTTTAAAGAAATATTTAACACAGGGAACCATGCCCATACCAAAACAGCAATCGATAATTTTTCTGTTTATTTTTTCAAGCTGAGACATTTAAATCATTATTTCATTATACTCTACTTTATTGCAAAAATAACTTAATGCTGCTTATGAAAATTCAAATAATAAAAAGAACACCATAAATAAAGAATTTTAGACAATATCAAAGAATGTATCTGAGATGGAGCCAAAGGTAAAGTCAGTATGTAGAATTATTACATACACAGAGCTTCCCAGTGGCCAAAGCAAAGAGGAAAATGCAGTTATTTATAAGGTTCACAGCCTGATGAGATAAAGATTTATCTATAGCTTACGGGAGGCATCACTTTTCCTGGCACAGAGGCCAGAAATAAATTTCTCCTGTGGCTCCTTAATCTTAAAGGGGAAATGTGTTTAAGTTTATCAGCTAGAAGAGATCACACAAGAAACGTGCCTGATCATCTAACTTTTCACAGCACAATTTCCTTTCCTTTTTGTTTCCGGATCCAACACTGTTGTCACACATGAAATTATCTTTGTCGTGCTAATCTTTTAAAATTATCCTTATTGTACTAACCTTTTAAAAACACGAATATGAGCGCCTCCCTTCCCTTCCTGAAATTCTTCAATAGCTCCAGCTGCCCTCATGAAAGTTCACACTCTAAATAATAAATCTCAATACTCAATAAGTAAAGTAATCTGAGGCTATTTAATGCAGCACAAACACTTTTTATCTAATAGCCCTGAAAATCAGCCTTTTATAATAATATGGTAGAATTTGGACCCTTCACAATGACAAATGGTAAATTCTTTACATCCTAATCTGTTGTAAGAAGGAATGAGCATATGCACTGTTGTTTAGAATAATTTTCTTAAACACTGGTTAATGTAAAACAAATTTTAAAATATATATATATTTGTTCTTAAATTTATAAAAATATTATTTATAAAAAAAATTTGACTCACCAAAACAATGCCCTCTCATGGGGTTCATTAACTGAAATTTGATTACAGAGGGAAAAAGAATGACCACCCTCTAATTCTCAGCACCAATTTTTAAGAAAATAAAAGTTTTTAGGCATATA
>NW_011888809.1:5059716-5062050 GCF_000151845.1 Pteropus vampyrus
GGGAGGCATCACTTTTCCTGGCACAGAGGCCAGAAATAAATTTCTCCTGTGGCTCCTTAATCTTAAAGGGGAAATGTGTTTAAGTTTATCAGCTAGAAGAGATGACACAAGAAACGTGCCTGATCATCTAACTTTTCACAGCACAATTTCCTTTCCTTTTTGTTTCCGGATCCAACACTGTTGTCACACATGAAATTATCTTTGTCGTGCTAATCTTTTAAAATTATCCTTATTGTACTAACCTTTTAAAAACACGAATATGAGCGCCTCCCTTCCCTTCCTGAAATTCTTTAATAGCTCCAGCTGCCCTCATGAAAGTTCACACTCTAAATATTAAATCTCAATACTCAATAAGTAAAGTAATCTGAGGCTATTTAATGCAGCACAAACACTTTTTATCTAATAGCCCTGAAAATCAGCCTTTTATAATAATATGGTAGAATTTGGACCCTTCACAATGACAAATGGTAAATTCTTTACATCCTAATCTGTTGTAAGAAGGAATGAGCATATGCACTGTTGTTTAGAATAATTTTCTTAAACACTGGTTAATGTAAAACAAATTTTAAAATATATATATATTTGTTCTTAAATTTATAAAAATATTATTTATAAAAAAAATTTGACTCACCAAAACAATGCCCTCTCATGGGGTTCATTAACTGAAATTTGATTACAGAGGGAAAAAGAATGACCACCCTCTAATTCTCAGCACCAATTTTTAAGAAAATAAAAGTTTTTAGGCATATACTGGAAGTATATGTTCATTATAGAAAATACAGATAAACCAAAAGAAAAAAAATTACACACGGTCGTACTTTCCAAAGATACTGCTAACATTTTGAAACATTTTCTTCTATATTTTTATAGTGTGTATGTAATTATATGATTTTTTTACAAAAATGGCATCTTTTTGACAGTTTTTGTGAATTCTTTCTGTGCTTCGTGAGGACTTTAATGTAATAAGTACAAACAACATTGTTATTTGAATGACTGCAACCTTTGCTATTGTTTGGCTGTACCGAGCTTTACGTAACCATCTGTTGGACATTTGGGTTGTTTCTAGTTTTCCTCCTCCTCCTCTGTTCTGGGCCCCGGGTGACTTTGAGGCTGAGGCTGGAACCATTCTCTTTAGTGTCCTGGGCTCTCAGTGACTTGAAAGCCTGATGCATTTCCTGGTAGGGCTGTTGCAACTGGTAATAATGGTGCTTTGTGGCTTAATGAGAACGGGGCTCTATTAATCCCTCTTTGTCTGACCTCGGCCAACCTCACTCTCAGTGGAAGCAGAATTCTTAGGCCCTTGGGACCCTATTGAGCTGTTGTCATAGTGATTGGTGTGTGGAGCAGGGTCACAGAGACAATGTTCCTAACCAGACCATCTCTGTCTTAATGATACATGCCGGTCATGGCTGTTAATCCCAAACTCAGAGAAAAACGTGACTAACCCTCTGGGATGCCAGCATTTGCTCTGACTGCCCTGAGGCTGGGGAACCTGAAGGCTTTCTGGGACCTGTCATAACTGTCCTCAGGAAAATAGCTCAGCTCACCTGCCCAAAGAACCCCTGGGGTGCTCTGTTGTCACTCCATGGTCCTCAGACCATGCCGGACTGACAGCCTGAGCCTTTAAGAACTTGCATCTCAGAGGACACTGCATCCAAAATGAATTCTCGGCACCACAGGGAGGGCCCAGAGGAATCTAGGCAGACAGGCCGTTTGCTACTCACACAGCGAAGCTTCTTGTTACCCGATATCAGGGCTGGAAGGACCGTGGAGACTATGGGGTCCGCCTCCCTGTGGTACAGATGGGGAAACTGAGGCCCGAGGAGCCAGCTCTGATACCAAACCATTCAGTAAATGTGGAGCACTGTTTGAATCAAGCAGTCTCAGTCCCATCTCTGACAAGGAACATGTGTGGAGTCTCTTGTAAGACAATTGACATTTCTATGGTAAGTTTTTTAAGTCTGATCTTTAAAAAACAAACAAACGAACATTATTATTATTATTTTTATTATTCCCCAAGACATCCATAAATACATTTTCCTGCCCAAAAAAAAAAAGACATTGCTGAGAAGTCTCAAAGCCCTTTTGGCCTCTCTCTAACCCTGGTTTGGTTTGTATCTAAATCTCATTTTAAAGTACCCAATTCTCATTTGCTTGACTTGGGTGGCCAGGACGATTGGGGTGAGAAAGGCCCGTGTCCCCAGGGTGGCTGGGAGTATGGGACAGGCTGTCACTGCCGTGTCCTCACTCAGCCCAGGTTCGTGACAGTTTCTTCATCTTCTTACCCCAGTTCCTGTTTCAGAATCCCAACAGCTCCTGCTACTGGCCTGGATG
>NW_011888809.1:5063400-5064617 GCF_000151845.1 Pteropus vampyrus
GGAGGGAGCCCAGAGCCCCTGGGATGCAGGACGAGGCAGCTTTGGGCACCTCCCCCACGAGATTAGCGATGAGGCAGCTCCGCCACTTTATGTGGCCCCGAGGGGACCCTAAACACACTCAAGCAGCCCAAAACCCACCCAGAGGTCAGTTTGCTGAGGCCCCTAGTGGCTGCCTCAGATCTGCACTGAGCGGTCACCCATGGGTGCTGACATGAGCCTACCTCGGAAAATAGAAAAGTGAAAAAGACGCCAGGCCCCCAAGGAGGCCAGACGTGTGTGAGAACAAACAGAGAAACAGGTCCTTCAGAATGAGCAGAAGGAAGACTCGGTCGGTGGGCAAGACCTTGATGGAGTGTAGAGAGGGGAAGAAGGGTCCACTTTGTCCTGATTTGTGGGAGGAAGGCGGAGGAAGATCACGGTAAGCTCCTGGAGGAGGCAGTACCCCTCCCTGGGGTCCTGGAGGGTGACTGGAAGTTTTCCAGGAGAATGGGAGGGAGGGAGGAAGGAAGGGAGAAAGATAAGGCATTCCAGAATGACAAAGCAAATAGTGTCAAAATACATGAAGGCCAGGACGGGAGCAGGGAGCATCTGGTGTGGCCGGAGGGGGGATTAGAGAGGTGTTGGGGGCGGGGGAGGGGGGAAGTTATGAAAAGCTTATGTCCAGTGGGTCAGGTGTGTGTGAACTGCTGGTGGCCCAAGGAGCCCTGAGTTTGGTGGAGGTGCTTTTGGGGCCCCCAGCAGAGGCAAGGTGGAAGGTGCTGGGTCACTCCTTTCTCCATTTTATATTCTGGGGCTCCATGTAAGAAAACCTTTGAACTAGGTCTCCAGCGATTAAAAAACAACATGAGAAATTCAGTCGTAAGCCGGCTACCACCTCTCCTTGGCCACCCACCCAGAAGACTCAGGGCCCTGAAAGGCCCCCTCACCTTGGTGAGTCCTGGAGGGCGGGCACCGATGCCCATGGCCATCATCTCAACCACCTTCCTGCCCTTCAGGGTCCGGCAGCTGGCCTCCTTGGCTTTGAAGTTGGTGCACCTATTGTCATATTCTCATTTGTCACGGAAGAGTCAACAGGAACCAAAGTGTAGAAAAAGGAACGACGACGGCCATGCTGGGCAGGCAGCAGCACGGGGTGGGCCGCTGCCCCTCTGAGCGAGGTCGGTCGGCCAGACGTGGACTGTGGATGGAGTCACTGGTGGTTACAGGCCCTGCAAGGC
>NW_011888809.1:5065852-5094885 GCF_000151845.1 Pteropus vampyrus
CTTCAGTGTCCACCCTGGAGGCCCTCATCCCAGAACTTAGTGGGTCACCACCCTGTCCCTTCCCAGGAAGGGGCGGCAGGGCCCACCTAACCTGCCCGCACTGGTCCCTGCACGCATGGGGCTGATTGTGACGCAAGCACGAGCTGGCCAGGCCGGGCAGGAGGGGCCAGAAATGGCCAGGGCCTGAGGCTGACCTGCAGTTTGGGCTCAGGGGGTGTTTGCTGAACCAACAACGCGGCTGCTAGACACACACCTGGAAGGAGCACACACAGAGGTTGACTCGTCTGGCCCTCGCGAGAGTCCAAGCATACTGAGAACTCAGGGTCGTGGAGCCAACGAAGTGTCCATGAGACTTCTGGGCGCTCAGAACTCAGCCTGAGCAGAGACTTGTTCATTCATCCATCCATCCATCCATCCATCCATTCATTCATTCATTCATTCATTCATTCATTCAACCAATGCCGACTAGCAGAAGGCATTATTCTAGCTGCTGGGGCACAGCAGTGAACAAAATTGATGAAACATCTCCGCCTTCCAGTAGAGGGGGCAGACAGTAAACAGGATAAATGAGTAAAATGCCTGTACGGTCCATGGTGATAGGTGTCGGGGAAGGATAAAGCAGGACAGAGAAAGGAAGTGTTCGCAAGAGAGTCACAAGTGTAGTCGAGGCGGCAGGGGAAGGCCTCACGGGTAACAGACGGTTGACTGAAGCTGAGGAAATGCTGGAAAAAGCCATGTGGGTCTCAGATAAATAGCAACCAGGACAGAGGGACCAGCCCTGTGAAGCCCAGGTAGGAGGGAGCCTGGTACACCTGAGGAGCCGCAGGGCCCTGGGCTGAGGGGTGGGGGAGAGTAGAGGGTGGAGAGTAGAGGGTGGAGGTCTGGGGGTGGTGGGGAAGGTGGGAGTGTGGAAGCTAGATGGGGGCCAGATCCCATAGGCCTTACGGGTCAGTGTGAAGACTCAGGATGTGTAATGAAATGACTTCTCAGGGGTCGAATCATGGCCCCCCAAAAGATAGCTGTACCTCCTAACCAGCAGGACCTGTGAATGTGACCTTATTTGGAAAAGGGGGTCTTTATAGATGTGATTAAATTAAGGATCTTGAGATGAGCTCATTCTGGATTATCCAGGTGGCCCTAAACCCAATGATAAGTGTCCTTACAGGAGACACAGAAAAGACAGAGAAGAGGAGGAGGCCACATGTAGGCAGAGGCTGAGGCTGGAGTGAAATGGCCACAGCCAAGGATGGCCAGGAGCCACAGAAGCTGGAAGAAGCAAGGAAGCTTCTTCCCTCGAGCCTCCGGAGGGAGTGTGGCTTCGGTGCCAGGGCCGGGCTGTCCTTTGACAATTTGTGAGGGGGGTAGGGGGAGATGTTGAACCGTGCCCCCCGTACCCTCTAGCTGCTGTCAGATTTCACAGCCTTCCCTGGGCAGCCACCTGTGGCTGTGTTCCTGCTTGGAGATCTCAGGCAAGATCTCAGGGGGGCTCCAAAGGGCCACAGGGCCACAGGCCATGTGGGCAGCCAGTAGAGAGGTCTGACAACAAATGCCCGGCATTAAAACCTTGGGCAGTGTCTGATTCTCAGGAGTCCCAGATTCTGAATGGCTGTGGTTCTGTAGGGGCTGGTGGCCACACTCACAGCTGAGGCTTTGTGTGGCCTGGTAGTGGGCGGCTTCAGACAAGACTTGGTCCTGGTTTCTATACAGCAGGAGGGGTGTGAGGAGAGTGAGTGCCACAGGAGGGCTGTTTCTTGACCCAGGAACATGACATGACAGAAGGTTTCTCTTCTCTTGGCATCTCCATGGAGGAGGGGACTGGTGGCATCACAGGGCCATGGGCACAGACGGAGATGTTCTCTTCAGTGTCTGGGGTGGATTTTGATTCTGCCTCTTGCACTGTGAGAGCAGCTGTCAGCTATCAGAGCCTGGCTGGCTGGCTCCAAGCCCCCAGCATGACCAACCTGCCCTGCCCTGGCCTTGAGGCTGCCATTCCTTCCCCAGGCTCTCCACGGCTCGGTGACATGGTGATCACCAGCACTCAGGGGCCCTGTGAGGTGAGTATGGTGTAACGCAGAAGAGAGTGGAGTGAGGGGCCGAGTGGGGACTCTGTGTAGCATATTCAATTATTCGCCTACTTTGGAGCATCTGAGCTCTCTTTCCCCCCTGCTAATGGACATTCCCTTTATCGATTGTCTTTGTCCATAATTTTTTGTTTGAATTTCTAATTATTTTCAAAGTTTTTCGGTTAACTATCCTTGATAAATTCTGCCAAAGTGTTTCTGGAAGGGTTGACTGGCTTCTATGCCACCACCGGCCCACGTCTGAGAGGGCCAGTGTCACAGGTCTGCACCAGCTTACGGTAACACCAGTGAATCAAATCCTGTTAGCCAATAGGCAAATAATGGTATTTCAAAATCATATGATCATCAGTGAAAGAAAAATGTTCATAATTACTAAGCCATTTAAAAACTTTGGGGTCAATTATCTGCTTCCTTCACCTGTTTTTCTAACAAGGTTTCGATGGATTTATTGAGAAATCATTTTACGAGCTCTCTAGACATTGCCATGGTGACGTTCGCGGCATACATGTTTGACTAGCGTGTTATTTTTATTTTTGTTTTTAATCTACCGAAGCTTTATATTTTTACATCGACAAAGCCATTGGCTTTTCCTTTTGCCACTTTGTTCGTCACTTAGAAAGTCCTTCCTGGAAAATGGCTTTTTAAATGGGTCAAGAGGTTGCCTCTTCCTCGTCTTGGTTCTCTATTTTTGGTAAATTTTAAACAAACATCCTTTTCCCAAATCCCATTTTCCCTGGACTACCTGGAATGCACTTGCTTTCATTTCGTCGCCCCGCAGGCCGGCGCCTTGGGGCAGGGAAGGCTCTCACAGTGTGAAGATCTCCGAGTGGAGAAGCTGGAGCAGGGAGGTTCCAGCTCCAGAAGGGGCTTGTTCTCCACCTCCGAGGCGGCCATGCTCCATTCTGAAAGATGTCTGATCTTTCCTGCGAGAGAAATGAAAACGCTGTCTGAAAACCTCTTAAATGGGATGTATCAGCGAGAAGACCATCTGTGGATGGGCCTCAGACCCCTTGAGCAGGTCTTGGCTCCTTGGTAGCCAGATTGCCTGGAGGCCTCGAAGGTCTGTGGGTCCAGATACCTGGTTTAGCCATTTCTGTCTCTGCCATGGGCTCACTAGAACCCCATGCCCTTGTAGCCCCAATGGTGACCCACTGCTGAGTTTTCATAGTATTTGCACCAGGATGACACACCGTGGGGAGTTCGCTCGACTCAGAGCTAGGACCCCAAGTTCTAGCCTGGCTCTGCCTCCTCCCAGCTGTTCAACCTCGGGGAGCTTCCTTTCTTTAGAAAAAGGGCCATAACACCCAACTTGCAGCGCCGGTGTGCGGATCAGATGGTCATACCTTGTACAACGCCTGGCCCCCAGGAGGCTCAATGATGCTTATTCACCTGATGATGGTGATGCTGCAACTGGCCGTGAGCAAACCAGGCCTGTGCATGCAATCCCTCAGAGAGGGACCAGCAAAGAAAAGATGGCCAACTCGTGGCCTGGGAAGAGAGCCAAGATAACTCAAGGACTTTAATTGTTTCTCTACTATTTGGAGACACTAGATTCTCAGCCCTTTAAAGCATCAAAGAATTTTTGGAGAGGAAGTTTGATGTTGTGGCTAAGCGAAGAGTCTTTGAAGTCCAGAGCTGAGTTCCTAAGTTTCCGAATCTACCACTTCTAACTGTGTGGCCTTGGGCAAGTGACTTATCTTCTTTAAGCCTTAATTTCTACATCATAAAATGGGGCTCTTAGCAGTGCCCCCCTTGTAGGGCATTGTGGGGATTAAATAAAACAATATCTGTAAATTTGGGGTGAATGTATAGTTATCTTCCAGACCAGGACACTTTTGAGAGTAAAAGAAGGTGCTATTAGTAATTGTCCAGTAATCTTGAACTGTCCCAGCCAAACTGGAGCACACGGTCACCCTGTGTAAATGGCTTAGGGCAGTGGCCGACTCTCAACATGCCCTCAGTGATAGCAGCCAGTGTCACCGAAGTGTGTATGGACTCGTTCCACAGCCGGGTGGCCCATGTTGGAGACAGAAAAGAACAATTCACTTCTCTACAGAGATCCCTTGACGGGGGATGGCGAGGGGACAAGGGGTGAGGAGTGATCTCCTCTGATGTTCAGGGGGCCCCTGCAGAACAGCATCTTGGCAGCTCCAGCGGTCATGGCCTCACCCCGCTGGCCCTTGAGAGAGCCTCAAGCCAGCCGGATACAGAGTGAGCAGACATATGGTGTGCGCAGTCCCCCAGGCCCTCAGCTCCCCACCCCTTGTTAGCAAAAACACATTCCTGAAGCCAGCATGACTCAGGTTTCAGGAATGTGCAGTCAGATCCCCCCTCTTGGGGGTCAAATTCCTCATCCTAAGGTGGGCAGCTAGCTGGCCAGGCCTAGCAGCCCTGGAGGGCCTCTGCTGCTTCCAGTGTCTGAGCTGCTGTGTCAGGGGTCCGGGCTGGCTCTGAGGGGACAGCCTCTTACAGTTGCAACCTCTCAGTTCTGTTTCTCCCTTTCACACCCCCAGAGCCTGACGGTGTTGGGGTAGGGGGAGGTACCGGGGTGGAGGGAGTCCTCAGGGACCCAATTCCATATTCAGATTCAGGGCTCGGATCGCTGGAGCGGGCTGGCTGAGTCAGCAGGGTGGGAGGCCAGAAGCAGAACCGTGGTGGGGACAGCACCCCAGTCCTTCCCTAGCCCAGCCCCCAAGCAGTGGGAGACACATGTCTCTCTCTTGCCTCCCAGCATAACCCTCCGGATGCTGGCCGCTGTCAGGATGCAGCCCACCCTTGGCCAGGGATGCTCTGGGGCTACAGCTCTGTATCATTATTCGATGCCACCAAGAAATTGAATAGGAAATCTCTTAAAATCACAGAAGAAACCCCCCATTTGATGTGTGTGACTGTGGCCTTTTGCTCAAGGAGCAAAACACTAGTTAACCCTAACTCTGTGAGCAGGTACCAAATACGGAAAGAGTCGAAAACCCCAAGTAATGGAATGCAGATAAAAAACACAGGACCTTTGGCCTGAAACGGGGACATGGGCAGCTTGGCAGGGGTCCCGTCCTGGAACTCGACACAGTTACTCGCCGTCACCATATATGGAACAGTGTGCAGCTTGGGTCCAAAGAGCGACCTGCCTCCCAGCCACCCTCAGGCAGGTCAGAGACCTTGACCTCTCCGGCACAGCCTGACGTGCACTTGCAGTGCTGGGCCCCAGATGCCATGAGAGACAAGGCAGGCAGACCTCAGCTAGAGTGTGGTCCACCCCTCCTGTTAGAGGTGAGCCCACCTCCTCCCACCATGGAAGATGATATGGGGCTGCTGTCCCCTCCTTGCTCCTTGGCCAAAGTTGACCAATCAGATCCTTCTACCTGGGCCTTTGAATCTGGAGTGAGTGATGCCAGGCTTCAGAGGAAGGCTGGAAGGACTGGAGAAGCCAGCTGTGTCCATCCAGGGGTAGCAGGTTTTAGCACGCTGTCCCATGGGGGACACTGTCCAGCTGTGCTCACCTCCTTGGTTCCTGCCTGTTCCCAGCCTGGTTCTCCAGCCCTCCCGATAATCTCGTGAGCTACCCAATATCCTCCCATTAATTTTTTTTCTAAGTAAGTTAGCGAAAGCTAATTTCTGCGGTTTGCATATGAAGGCCAAGGCCTGGGGTGGGACAGAGCTTGGCTCAGGACAGCTCAGAGGGGTTATCCATAATGTCAGGGCCCCGCCTTTGATGCTATATGACTTTTCTAGAATCTTTGCTTGTTTAGGGCATGAGCAGAGGCTGGTGATGGCTGCGGGTCTTGGGTCCGGGTGGAGGAGGTGGCTCTGGGAGCTCTCAAATTCGGCTAAGAGTGGCAGGTAGGCTAGAATATGAGGGAACATTGAGACGAGCCCAGGGTCCAGGGTCTGGTGAGGGACTCACGGCTGGGACTCCTCCTCAGCCTGGTCAGAGCAAGCAAGTACCCCAGCAGCCCCCAACACCAACCCGCAGCTTGACACGCACAGAGGGATCCAAGAGCCGGGGCCTGGCAGACAGAAGTACTCAACGGGGAGGTGCTCAGGCAGCTGAGCAGCAGACGCACATTCAAGGGCTCACGCCTACCCAGGCCCCCCGCTCCCGGTGCCTTGTCTCTCAGTGGGTCACGGAGGCCTGGAGTGGGGGCTGCCAGGGCAGCAGCACAGGGGCCAGAGGTGCTGACCCTTCCAAGGGTCCCTGACGGGTCTGACCCCAACATAGTTGGTGCTTGTTCCTGTTTGACAGTGTCCCTCCCTGGAGCAGGATGAGCCGAGTCCGGTGGGCTGAGGTCACGTCTGCCAAGTGACAATCCTCCCACTGTGCCTGTGGGGACATACAGCACCCTCCCAGCTGCTCATGAGCTGACCTCTTAGGTGCCTGTGAAAGCCGAGTGGAGACGGGGTAGGCGGCGAGTATGGCAGGGGCAGAGAAAGAGGCTACAATGTAAAAGTCTGACATGGAAAGAGAGAAAGGCCGATCCCCGGGGCCTCTCAGCTGGAAATGGAGAAATGCAACGGCCATCCCAGGGTACCCCCAGAGCCCGCCGCCGCCCCCTTCCCCTGCCTCACTTACTTGTGCTGCTTGAGAGGCCAGGCCTCCCCACACCTCTCTCTCAGCCTCCTGACAAGCACTCCAGCAGCGGCCCTGTCAGCCCTGACCACCCCCACCAGCCCTGCACTCGGAAGGCAGAGTCTCCCAGGGCTGTTCTGTGCCACCTGAGGTGTCATCTCCTCAGCAGACAGGGAACCTGTCCTTCCGGAGGCCAGTCAGGCAGTGTAGTGACAGACACTAGGGCGGCCCCATGACTCCCACCCTGTGTTTAGTATAATTCCTTCCCCTTGGGAGTAGGTGGGACCTGTGACTGGTTCCTAGCCGACAGATGATGGCAAAGGTGAAGAGATTTTGCAGGTGTCATTAAGATCCGAAATCAGTTGATTTCGAGTTAATCAAAATAGAAATAATTCCATGTGGGCCTGGTTTAATCAAGTGAAAGTCTTTCCTGGTTGAGAGCCTTTTTGACAGCTTGATAGAGAATCGGCTCTGTTGAGAAAGCCCACCTGGCAAAGAACCACAGGTGGCTTCTAAGGTCTGGGGGTGGCTTCCAGCTAACGGCAAAAGAGCTGAGCCTCAGTCATACAGCTGCAAGGAAGTACATGAGCTTGGAGGCAGATCTTCCCCACATTAACCTCTAGATGAGCATACTGCCCAGCTCACACCTGATTACAGTCTCATGTGACCCTGAGCAAAAGACCCAACTAAGCCGTGCCTACATTCCTGACCCATAGAAACTATCAGATGATAAAGGTGTGTTGTTTCAAGTTGCTAAGTTGGTAGTAATTTATTCCACAACAAGATAAAACTAGTGCCAGCTGTAAGGTGGAAGGGTTAGGATGTCAGGCTGAAGCTTGGAAAGGGAGTGGGGTATCTTGCCTTCTTCAGGGTCAGAGACTTGATTCCAAGCCCCCGTAGGGCCACAGTCAGCAGCTGGACAGTGTGGGCTCCGGGCTGGGAGGCCAGGGCTGGGCTAGGGATGAAGGCCTGGGTTTCTAGGTTTCGCTGATAAAGGCCTATGTGCTGGGGAAGGGCGTTGCCAGGAGGACATGCCTGACCCGGGCTGGCATCTGTGTGGGACACTTACCTGGGGGTGGGTCCTTCACAGTGGTATCCTGAGGCTGGCCCGGTACCCTCGGGGAAAGCTCGGCAGGAGCGGAGTTCCTGTGCGCCAGTCTATGCACACTGAACTTGCAAAATGCTCGTCAGTAAAACCTGCCACGTTGCTTGTCACTCTCCCTCCGGTGTTCACCCCAATCAGCAGCTTCTGAGGGTTCCCTTTCCCCACATCCTTGCTGGCACTCGATATTATCTATCCTGGTAATTTCTGCCAGCCTCATGGGTGTAAAATAGTGTCTCCTTGTTTAAATTTGCGTCTCTCTAATAACTAGTGAGGTTGACAACCTTTTCATAAACTTATTAGTCATTCATGCCTCCCTTTTTGTGATTTCTCCTTAAGTCTTTTGATTCCTCTCAAACAATAATTTTTTGTTCTTTTCCCCTTGAGGTATCCAAGGACCCCCAGCTTGGTCCAAACCACGGCAGACGCTCAGCCCTCCCGTCCTTATTGCCCAGCTCCACTCAGCTCCGGCCACCAAGCCCTGTGACTTCTGCTCCAGCTCCTCAGGTCTCTGTCACCACATGTGGCGGAGAGCTCAGGACGCTTCTATCTTAGATAAGGGTCTAGTGCTCCTAGACTAGAGATGATAGGAACAGATGTATAGCTATCTTGCCTGTGGATCCACAACTTTTTTACTGGATTTTTTTTTTTTTTTTTTTTTGCCAGGGCAAAGAGTGAGAAGATCTGCCGTGTCCCAGGCTTGGCCCTGGTCCCATATCAGGGGCATTCTTAGGGCGCTTGTTGGGGGGGCGGGGGGGCAGGGTGCGGGTGACTAGATATCAATTTTCCTCTCGTCGCAGGGACCCAGGCAGCCTGGTGGACCCCAATCCCCCAGAAGGACTACAGTTACTAGAACCCAGGAGAAAACACAAATGGCCCCATTGAGCCTGCAGTGCCAGCGGGGGCTTCCGGGCAAACAATGACCCTCTGTGTCTGGCTTCTCCTGAGGGCCGGAAGCCCCTGGTGCGTGGCCCACCGATGAGTCATGCAGGATATATCCTGGGCCTGCTTTGTTGTGCCTGAGGCTCTCTCTCAGCTCAGCCTGAAATGGCAGATGATCTCATCAGCTGTCCTGGGGAAGCCCTGTCGCTGGACAGTCCCGGGAAGCTCACCGCCCACTGATGGCCTAGAGTCCAGGTCCCCTGACCTTGAGAGACTTCCTGGAGGCGGGGGGAGGGTGCTGGGCAGAGAGAGCCAGCCAGCAGAAGACCCTGGCTCACGGAGTCCAGGGAAACCCCCATTTTGTTCCCTCCAGATACAACATGTGTGTGGTGTCTGTTCAGCCTCAGCTGTGTCCTGTGGAGTTTCCTGACTCAAGAGAAACCCCAGACAAGTGAATTAGGAGTGTCCCCAAGGGGAGCTGACCTGAGCCTGGCAGGAAGCCCAAGGCTGGGTTGGCCGCCAAACCTGGATTCGCCTATGAAGCCTGGGAGGGAGCAAGGGCTGGACTTTCCACTTGGCTGAAGTCAAGAGAAATTTCAGAAACAGAAAACCATGTGGTACTGAGGCCATTTCAGTTCTGGGAACTTGGGCAGTGCTGTTATTGTCATTGGTTATAGCTGTTCCCAACCTTTTTGGCACCAGGGACCAGTGCTCCTATGAGAACCTAATGCCTGATGATCTGGGGTGGAGCTGAGGTGGTGATGCTAGCGCTGGGAGCGGCTGCAAACACTGCAGAGAGATGAAGCTTTGCTGGCTCGCCCCCCACTCACCTCCTGCTGTGCGGCTTGGTCTGTAGCGAGGCGGGGTGGTGGTTAGGGACCCCTGATTTAAAGTATCCCTGCTGGTTGGAACGGAGTATGGCTCCAGAGTCACACAACCACACACCCACTAGCTGTGTGGCCTTGAGCAAGTCACTCTATCTTTCTGGGCCTCAGTTTCCTCCTCTACGAAATGGACGGGTGGATTGGCCATGAGCGGTTGAGGTGCCCAGCTCACGGCTGGTCTTCTCTAACGGTAGTTCCCTCTCTTCCTTTCATTCCCCCAGAGCTTTGAAGGGGCTCTTGGTTGGGCTTCTATTCTGGTTCAACTCCCAGAGACTCACAGCCTGAACGTGTCCCTTGGGAACGTCCCTTTCCTCCGGACTCAGGTGATGGGTTGGTCCACCTGCCAGAGCCTCTGGGAGAGGAATCGCCCCAGTTGTCTGAGGCCCAGGAATGATGTCATTGCTGCCTTCTGCTGGGAGTGCACATCTGGATGGTTACCATGGTGAATGATTGCTCAGAGGACAGTCTGGAGAGAAACACTCTTGGATGGAAAGTCCAGGTCCACAGGGCCCAGGGGAGAGGAGCCGGGAGCCCAGGGCTCAGCCCTAGGAACCACTGAGACCAAGGCCCATCCTGCAGAGATCGTACTCATCCTACCGCCAAGGGAGCCTTGGAGCAGCCTGGTCCTGGGCAAGAGAAGCCATTCTCAGTGGGCCGCCTCCCCAACCTCGCCCTGCAGCACTGCCAGGGCTGTGGGAGCTCTGCACCTGAGCCTTCTTCCTGTGCCCCATGCCAGGAGTCAGCAAGTCTTCCAGAGGGAAATTGTGCATTCTGAGGGGTCCATTCAGAGGTTCCCAGCCTGGTGAGTCCACATGAGAAACTGAACCTGTTACCATGGCTTTTGCAAGTCCATGGTCACCCCTGGCCACAAAGCACCCACTGTAAAGGGAGGTGAAGAGTCACACTGGAGGGGTTTGAAGGAAGAGGCTACACTGGGGCAGGGCCTAGAACTGTCCTGCAAGTGTTTCTGATATGGCCAGTGCGTGTTACTGACCTGCGTTCCGCAGTCTCTGGAAGGCCCATCCCCACCTGCCAACCAAATCCCGCTTTATGTTCTTTCTCCAGTGCTTATCATGGGGCTCAGCCCACAGTCGTGAGTGTGTGCTCCGCACTGTGAGTGACAACAGGGCCTCTTACCCTGCCTGAGTCAGCAGTAGACACTCCATTACAGCGTTACGGCCAAATGTGCACGTACTTAGGTGTAGATACAGATAAGATACACGTGTGCTTATTTCAAGTCTCTAACCCCAGATTCATGTCCTCTCCTGCACCAGATATATTTCCTCTCTGATGTCCTTGTTCTGGGCTAGCCCTGAGCAGCCTCTCAGCTGAGCTCGACCCACTTGGAGTCTGTCAGCAAATCCACACGTACACCGTCCACACACACTCCCTGCAACTGCCGGGGCCCAAATTCAAGTTCAAATTCTCAGGATCCTCCCAACTTCCCTGCAGCCTCACCTGGGCCCCTAGAACAGTCTACCTTCCAGACGCAGCTTCAAGCCAGTCTTACCCACTGCCCACCCCTTAGCACCCCTGTGACGTGGCCCCGCCTTGTCTTCTAGCCTCTCTAACATACACCCTCTGCTCTGAGCCCGCTGGCCTCTCTGCGGCCCCTGCACAGTCCCTGTTCGTTCCCAGGGCCTCCACCTGACTCCTCTGTGCCTGCCACGTTCTCTTCTCCCTCTTGCCCAGCCCGTCAAACCCCTGCCACCTTCTAGCCCTCAGCTCAGCCCTCAGTCACCTCATATTACCCTCTTTCACCAATATAGGCTCCGTGACTCTGCCCTCCTCTGCAGTCCCGTGAGCCCCATTATTACACAGAGTTGGCCTAATTCATGTAATTATGAACACCTACTGTGTGCAGGACACAAATCCAAATAGGCCCCCAGAGTCAGACCGGCCATGACCTGGCCAAATGTGGACTCTGAACATAAAGCCCTCTGGCATCGGCATTGCTGCAGGGTTGGGGCCTTTAGGAACACTTGAGTGACATGTGAGTCCAGCCCTGGCTTTCCTCTGGAGTGGTCGCATCTGGAACAAGAGCAGCTGTCCAGAGACTGGAGACCCCAGGCAATCTGGTGCAGGGAATTCCTGGGAGTCACCCTGGACATCCCAGTAGGAAAAGTTCTATTAGTGGGAATTCTGACCCCTTGTCCTTTTACGCTAAACAAAAGGAAATGACTGGTGTTTTTTGGTTTTTAGAAAGCAGCTGCTTCTACACAGAACAGAAACAGAAACTTGGGCCTGCATTGTCCCCTGCGTGATGAGTTCTGCTTCCCAAATGGCGGGGGAGGCCCAAGAAACAGTGTGTGCTCTGTGTCATGCATCAGTTTCCATTTCTGTTGTGGAATAAAAAATCCCCAGATCGTGGCGTGTGCCGCAGACTCACACTGAGAGCACCATTTAAGGCCTCCCCGCCCGCAGAATATCAGAAGCAACGGTGATTACGGGCACCCACTATCTGTCAGGCACTTCACAACACTGTGAGGTAGGGAATACCGTCCCCACTTCCAAGAGAAGGTCATATGGCCAGAAAGTGTCAGAGCCTTTAAAATCAGGCCCGAGTCTCAGACCAGTGGGGATGCAAGAAGGCAAAACATGGACAATGTGACTCCAGTAACAGGAGAATCTGGGCAAGGAGGGCTTCTCGGAGGAGGTGAGGTTCCAGCTGGTTCTCTGAGTACAAAAGAAGAGGAAGAACCAGCAGAATCCAGGTAGAAGGAAGAACATGAGCAAAGATGGAGGGAGAGAAGCCCGGCTGAAAGGAAGATGGGGTGGGATGGATCTGGGCCCCGCTCAAGTCACCTGTTAGGAACTTCACGGGCATCTCTATCTTTTCATGAGCAGCCCCTCCTTGAGCACAGGTCCGGGGGCCTAATAGTCAGTCACACCTTAAATAAATTCCTCAACTGCTCCTGTCCTCCCTGGGCGGGTGGCCCTGAGGGAGGCACTGGCACAGAGGCTACAGAGCAGTCGGGGACCAGGGCCCGTGTGGAAGGGCCCAGGCCCGCAGGCGCCAGGCCTGAGGATAAACAATGTCAGGGCTCTGAGGCCCAAGGCGAGGCCCCGAGCCTGGAGAACAGAACAGAGAGGAGGAATGACTTGGCTTCCTCGCCAGTGCCCTGCTCTTCGCCTGGTGCTGTGGTGGGGCCTCTAAGGATGCCGAAAGTGGGGCTCGCTACCTTTGAGGACCTGCAAGGAGAGAGCCGTGTGTCTGGGGACCAGGGCTCCTGGCAGCCAGGACCTGTGTGTTGAGTCTGGACAACAACTTGGAGCACAGAGCCGAACAAAGAGGGAGCTGGCATTTGTTGGCCTTTTCTGACTTTGAGTCCACCGATGGCTGAAAATAAGCCCAAACGGCTTTGGACTAGAGCTCCAGCTGCGGGGTTGACACTGTAGGGTCCCTGTGCTTCCTGCGTGGCGTCTCCGGGCTGCAGAACTGGGCCACGTAGACATTCCCCCAGGACCCTTACCCTTGGAATGTGTCCTCCAGCTCAGCATAGGCATCTTTTGGTAGTGTGGATGGCTGCTGAACCAACCCCCAGAACCCACTGTTCCGGAAGTCCCTGACAAACCAAAACACGCTTCCAATAACATGGGGCTGATGAGGGGGTGCGAAAGAGCCGGCGGGGCCTTTGTCCTTAGGCATCCAGACACTTACATTTTCCACATTAATGAGCAGGGAAATGGCTCTTTTTATGCCAGTAATAACAACCACCACCCCCTCCACGTTCTCATTTAATCCTGGCAAAAAGCCAAACAGGATCAATGGTAGCATCCCATCACAGAGATGAGGGGATCGAGGTTCCAAGAGGCCCCATGACTTCCCTACAGTGCCAGCATTAGTAAACCCCAAAGCTGAGATGCGAACCCAGTGCATGAGCTTTTTCCTAGTCCAGCTCGGGGGAGTCGGCTGCACCCATCCAGGGCCAGGATTGGCCTGAAGGGTCCTGCCTGGTTCCTTGAGCTTCTCAATGCAGAATCAGTCAGATAAAGAAACAGACTGTTTTGTGAGGTGACCAGGAGGCCAGCCTTGCCCAGAACTGACTGCCTTGAGTGCAGTTGCACAAAGGTCAGGTGCCAGCTGAGGGGGGCTGGTCAAGGACGTCAGCCCAGGCCGTCCGTGTTCTCTGTTTATAACCACATATTTTCCCAGCCACACAGCATTTATATCTTCCTGCTGATGCCCTGGCCTATTGGGGCCTGGGAATGACGTCTCAAACACTCCCTTCCCTCTCCAAAGCCAGCTAAACCCTGCTCGCTAAGCCTAGGGCCCTTTGCAGTAGTAGGAATGACATAGGACAGGGCAAATTTCCCTGAGTGGTGGGGAGCTCGAGCCCTGCAGAGGTGGGGGAGAGAGAGACAGAGAGAGAGGAAGAGAAACAGAGAGACAGAGACAGACAGACAGACAGAAACAGAGACAGAGACAGACAAACAGAGAGACAGACATAGACAGAGAGAGGGAGAGAGAGAGACAGAGACAGACAGACAGAAACAGAGACAGAGACAAACAGAGAGACAGAGAGACAGAGACAGAGACAGACAGAAACAGAGACAGAGACAGACAGAGAGACAGAGAGACAGAGACAGAGAGAGGGAGGGAGAGAGAGAGAGAGTTAGTTCTTGGCTGAGCACAAGAAAAAATTCAAACACTTGCCAGAGTTAGACTCAAAAGGAAAGTGTGTTAGAGAAGAGGTAATGCTCCATAGACAGAGCGTAGTCCCCTTTCAGAGGCAGAGAGTGAAAGAGGCCGAGAGAGACTCAGAGGGACAGAGAGAGACAGAGACAATGACAGTGAGAGGGACAGAGAAAAGACGCTGAGAGGGACTCCAAGTGTTCCAGGAATTCAACTTATAAACATATATATTCAATTTATAAACTGGTTCTTCATTTCTGTGAGTTACAGTTTAAAGACTTTGTTTACCCATTTTCCTTGGATATGGCCCTACAGTGAGAAAGGATAAGAGCATGTAGGGTGGAAAGGTAAGAATATGTAGCGTGAAACACCTGCAGGCAATCCCCAGCCTTTGATCCGCAGGTTCCCCGTGATTTTAGCCATAGGGGATGAATGATTTTATTTTGTATAGGGCTCGACTTAAAGAATGCTTTCCCTTCAGGGTATGGGGAAATGGTTTGTTAGCAATCCCAGCAGAAATCTGCCTTTGCTCTGCAGGCTTCCTTGTGGTCCGGCTGCAGGGCTGATCAGCATTATTCCAGTCTCTGAATATAGCTCGATTTAACATTTTAGTTCTCTTGCCTCCTCCCTACATTAGGAAGAAGGTAGCAATGAATAAACCACTTGCAGATCATTAGCAGTTGACTGTATCTCCTCCTACATCATAAGATTTTCATGGGCTAATATTTTTAGCAGAAAAAGAAAAATTGCTGAACTCATAAATTGTGATTTTTGTAGATTCAACTATTTCCGAAGCTCATTGCTGGAATAACTAAGAGCTTCTTCTTTGATTAAGGCCATTTAGCAAATGGAATTCTAACAGGCTTGCTTGAGACTCCCAAGCCTTGCAGCTTATACCAAGAAGTTGTGTGTGACAGCACTTCCGTCTGGCAGATGGCCTCACTGGAATGCACTCAGAAGTCTGGGGAATGGAGGCATAAACAGAAGCACAATTAATCAGTGCAATTGTTTTCCCTGCTGTGAACATGACATTCTTCTGGATTTGGGAGGGCAAAACGCACAGGAAGGACCTGGCTTTGCATTCTTCGGGGCATTCAAAACCACGTCGAGTGAATAATATGCTTTGATTTCTGACATCGGTCTCAATGCTCACTTTTCCTCTGTTTGCAAACTCTTGACGTGCAGTACAGTAAAGCCCTCAGCTCTCCAGGGAACAAAGTGCTGTGTCCCCTGAGAAGCAAGAAGTCACAGGCTTTGACCGGAGGCTCTCAGGAATCTGGGCTTTGCTAATTGTTTTTTTTGTTTGTTTGTTTTTTTAATGTGAAAATGATTTGTTTTTGTTCCTTGCAGACCAGAAGAAAACAACTTAGCCAATAGCGGAACAGGAAGGGGAAACCCATTAGCTCCTTACCGAGTTAACTACAGGGTGTTGTGGATTTGGCGCCTTTGGAACTGCTGGTCTAACCTGAACTAGTCCTGTTTTATGAAGCTCTGGATCTTGGGATTTCCGTCCACAAAATGGTGACTCAAAACCTGCTGAATGATATGGGTTTCAGGATTTAGTTGAAGGAGTGAGAGGGGTTGTGCTCTCCCTGGGAAGAATAAGTTGCAAAGCACACCTCCTGGAGAGACCCCAGGCACTGAGGGTGGGGGTGGGGCATCCCAGGGTTGAGGAGGGGAGTTTTCTGTGGGAAGGATGATCTTGGGGAGGGCCAGACAGAACCCCAGTTGTGCTGGGCCTCTCTTCCTCTTGACCTCGGGCCCAGAGCACTTTGAGGCAGGGTTTCTCCTCCTCAAGTGTCCAGCCTCCCAAACTGCCCCTCCCACCATGCACCTGGCTGGCATCAGGAGGGAGGGGCCTGATCACTCAGTTTCATATTAAGCTTCAGGAACTGGGGTTGGAGGGAGGTGTTTGCATGTTCACTCACACACCTAACACTATGAAGCCAACACTGGGAGAGAGGCTTACAGGCGGGACCGTCTTTCTATGCAGGGCTTGGGAAGTGAGGGAATAGGGCAGAAGCTGGCCAGGATGCTGTTCCTGGTGAGACAGCTCTAAATATGGTGAGCCCCTAGGATAGGGACCTGCCGGGGCCTCTGCTTGCTACCCTGTAGTAGTTTCTTATGATTGCTGTAACAAATTGTCGTATGCCTAGTGGTTTAAAACAACAGAAATTTATTCTCTCACAGTTCTGAAGGCCAGAAGTCCCACATCCGTTTCACTGGGCCGAAATCAAGGTATTGGCAGGCCTGTTCACTCCGAAGGCACTGAAAGAGAATCTCTTCCTTTCCTCTTGTACGTTTTGGTGACTCCCAGCATTCCTTGGTTTGTGGCTGTGTCACTCTAATCTCTGCCTTCCTTTTCACATGGCCTTCTCTGCGTATGTGTCAGCTCTTCTCCTTTCTCATATAAGGACACCAGCCACTGGACAGGGCCTGCCCCGAATGCATAATGGTCTCATGTTGAATATCCTAAAAAACCTACGTCTGCAGAGACCCTATTTCCAGATAAGATCACTGTCACAGAAGCTAGGACTTAGGCATCTTTTTGGGGATGAAGAGGAATTTTCCACTCAAATGGCTAACCTTTTAATCAGCTCTTTGTTCTGCTTCTGTAGACTTGCTTGCAGCATAGGCCGAAGGGCAGGGTGATCTCGAGATCAACTGAAGACTCACCTTCCCCTTTGCTTGTTCTGTCTAGATAACAGATGTATTGCCTAAGTTCCTGTCTGAAAATCTCATGCTCTGTAGCTGCTGGTAGCCCATAGCAACTCCCACGCTCTATAACTACCTGAGGACAAATTAACCAATGAGCCCATGCCAACTGTAACTGCACTGATAAGCCCTATAAAAGTAAGGCTACCCCTGAGCTTGGGGCCCAGATCTTCAGAGCCCTAGCAACTCTGGGACCGCCAGCATAATAAACCTGAGTTCTCCAACTCTCCAAGTGGTGCTTGGTTTCTTGCCGGTCTGATTTTTCTGCAACAGAGGTACAATCCAACCTACTACAGTAACACCTACAGCTTCCAGGGTTTGGAACCTGATGTTTTGGGGGGATGTTATTCTGCCCACCACATCCCCTATGATTTAGTGACCACCAGTGGGCTCTGGCCCTGGGGATCGTGCAGTCAAGGATGTGCCAGAGGACAAGCCGGCTGCCCCTTGAGGCATGGCAGAGGCACAGGGGGTGGGGGGAGGGAGCAGGGCATCTACTGAAGACCTTCTATGTTCCAGGTACTTTTCTTCATTATTGCATTTAATCCTCATAATATTTCTGACCATTTACAGATGGGGCTACTGAGGCTCAAAGAGCATTAGTAGCCTGACCTAGATGTCACAGCTACTAAATGTTGGAACCAGAATAAGGATTCGGGCTGGTGGGAGGACAAGATCTTTGTTTTTTTTTGTTTGTTTGTTTGTTTAGTTTTTTGGTTGTTTTGTGTGTGTGTGTGTTTGGGGTTTTGGGGGGGGGTATTTGGGGGCGGGTTTGCAACATCTCTCCTCATAACAAACTTGGAAATCACAGGCACGGGGTGGAGGAGATACGGTATGGGGAGATAATTTCAAAGTCATAGGGCTACACCAAGACCTGAATCAGCCTTTGCAGCCCCGTGGCCTCAACCATAGATGGGGGGAGCAGCAAGAGGGGCTTTGGGTGGGAACCGAGGTATTCAAAAAAAAAAAACATTCATGACATTTGTTAAAGAACAATAAGACAGACTTTATTCAGGGGGACTATCAAAATAAGTATAGAGACCACTGCAGTGGGGTAGAGAGTGAGCTCGACTCCAAATCCAAGAGTAAGTAGGGATGTACAGCCAAGAACTGGGGAGGAGTCAGTGGATAGAAAATGACTAAGAGGACACATCAGAGGTTATGGGGTTCTGGATAAAACAAACTAACAAGATTCTTGCTGAAGCAGGCCGGGGTGGTCACTTGTCACCTGGGGGATGAGGAACCCACCAGATACCAAGGGTTGGGGATTTTGGCTAAAATGATATAGCGAGATTCCTGCTAAAATTAGACAACGCAGAGATAAACACGGAAGCCCAAAAACCAAGGCCCAGTTGAGACGATAATTCAGGAGAGCCTGGCTAGAGTTGGGTCGAGGAGAGAATCTTAGCAGAGGACAGTGGCCCCAACCTGGAAATATCGGTGTTTTGAGCTGGAAGAAAGTCACCAAGCCTGGAAAGGAAGGGCCCGATGGGGACCACGTAAGAAGCTGGCAGCAGAGCCAGGCCTGAGCTGTGCTTCCTGGACCTCCCCCGGGGGCAGGCACTGCTCCTCAGGGAACCGGCTTTGGGGAGGAATGAGCCCTGGCTATGAAATCAGAAGTCCAGACTCGGTCCCGGTCCTGGCTCCATCAGCTCTGTGCCTTTGGCAGATGGCTTAACCCCTCTGAGCCTGGACTTCTTGGAAGTCAGACGAGGAGAGAGTGGAGCAGGCCCTCCGGGGTCTGTGAAGTGCTCACAAGTCTGCAGTCCTAGTAAGAGTGGATGTCACTTAGTTATCTGTGTTCTCTGTCCCAGTCTCCAGGGAGTGGCACTTGGGGTGGGGGCAGTTTCCATTTCAGGCTCATGAAAGACACCTGCTCTCATGGATGTCCGCCTCCAGCTTTGCCTGGGGACCCACAGGCGTAGCAGGGTTCAGCACACCTGGGGCACTCCTGCTGGCTCCAGAGAAAGACACCCTCGAGAAGTTCTAGGGAAACGGGGCCCAGGGCATGATCACACCTGTCCCTGCAGCCAGAACAAGGGTCCCGCCGGGTCTGGGGGCGGGTGGGGGCAGGGGTGGAGGAGAGGAAGCAGGGCGGGAGGGCGCTTCCCTTTCTTCTCCTCAGTCCTAGAGGCTCCAGGCATTCTGTTTTTTTCCCCAATCCATGGCGCCAGTCCCAGTTTGGCAAATGACCCTTGGAGAGACCAGGGCAATGAAGCTGGAATAGCTCAGGCACAGGAAAACGGCACAAAGGCGGACAATCTGGGGAGGGTTCAGCAGGAAGAGATGGAAACGGGCCGGGCTGCTGAGCGGGCCTCGGGCTCCAGGAGTCTGGGAGTCCTGGGTGACCCTGGGCTCAGGCAGTACAGAAGGGGACCCAAAGGTGGAGAAACACAAGGGGGCAGGGGAAGGGGCAGGCCTGAGAGAAGGGGTGCAGCCTGAGGAAGGGGCGTCACGTGCGAAGGGCTGAGGAATAGCTTTCTCCGGAGTCAGGCCGTAGTTTTGTCTTTTTCTTTGTTAGGGGGCAGTGATTCCTGTTTGTCCTGACCTGAGGTCACGTAGCAGACGTCGAGCCCCTGCCGCGTGCAGGACCTGGGCTGTGGGAAAGCGGGGGGACAGGGGACAGGGTCCTAGCTCCTGGAACCTGGACCTTCCCCACTGGCCCCGCTGCTCCCGTTTCAGCTCAGGTGAGCCCAGTCTCACCTTGAATTCTGCAACCCCTCCTAGCCTTCCTGTGGCTCTTTAGGGTGAAATCCAAGCCCTCAGCGGCCATTTTGGGCCGTCCATGGTATGCCCCGCCGCCCTCCTGGTCCTACCTCCCCCAAGCCCTCCATCTCAGAGAGCTACTGGAGTCCAAGCCTCCAGGCCTTTGTCTACCTTGCCCCCTTTCTGAAACACTATTTCTTCTCTCCTTCCCCAGCAGAATCTTCCTAACCTTTGGGGACTCAGCACAGGCATTGCCTCCTCCGGGAAGCCTACCTTGCTCTCTCAGCCTGGGCAGCCCCCAAACACCCTCCATGGCCAGCCTGGGATTACTGTAAGGTGATGAGACATGTACCCATCTCCCTCTCACCATCTTGAGCCCCCAAAGCCACAGTGGAGCTTCTTTGCATCTTTACCCACCCGGGACCAAGCTGGGCCACACTTAGGGCAGGTATCCAGAGAGTATTTCCAGATGAGTGAGCCCAAGAGCTCAGGGTCAGTGACCTGCAGGTGACATTTCAGAGGCGGTGGAATGGAAGATTGATGTTCCACATGCTCTTGGGTCCATAAAGCTGGAAAAGCACATACCTTCGGGTCATGATGTAATGCTTCAAAACGGAAGCTGGACTCCAGAATCAGGAGTCTCAGCCAGAAAGCGAGGAGAAAACCCCTCTTTCCAAAGCTGCCATGTGAGGCAGGAGCTGGAGTGAGAACAGGCTCTGGGTGTCGAGAGCCCTGGAGGATTTCGAGACCAGGGAGTAGGGGTGTGATTCGGGAGGGCAGGGACAGCCCTTCTCATGAAAAGGCCATTTTTTGGCTGGTCTCCCTCAGGCGGAGGCCTGAAAGCCTTGGGCAGATTCGTCCTTAAAGACAAAATTGAGGCTCCTGGCCCCAGGGAGAAAAGGTGTAAGGGGCAGGGGACAGCCTGTCATCCTTTTCTGAACGTAGAGGGAAAGAGTGGTGAGGGGGAATGGGGCATGGGGCAGGGTTTAGGGGGTGTGTTGAGTTTGGCTTCTTGGCCTCTTTAAAGCTTCGTTCCCCCGTCTGGCCTGTGACTTCAGACACAGGCAGAGTTGGGCCAGTGGCTGGAAGATAACGGGCCCTCTCTAGGGTCAGCAGACTCAAGAGGGGCTTCAGGGACCCAGGGGGCTGTGGCCAGGAATGACATAGTTGGTGGGCTTACGAGAAGGGCGGCCAAGTAAAACACAGGTTAAATTTGAGTTTCAGCTGAATGAATAATTTTTCTAGTCTAAGTATGTCCCAAATATTGCATGGGACATATTCAGACTAAAACAATTATTTGTCGTTCATTGAGATTCTAATTCAGGTGGATGTGCTGTGTTTTTATTTGGCAAATCTGGCCACGCTATTTAGGAGTCAGCCTGGCCTGAAGGCAGCATGGCCCATAGAGCCCGTAACAGAAAAACAAACACCGCCAGCAGCAGCTTGCACAGAGAAACAATACATGTAACTTCCTGAGAACACATTATTGTCTGAAGGTGGAAGTCTGTGATTTTGAAGGAAAAAACAAAATTTTCGGCTAAGGAAGAATGAGTCACAAGGAGGATGAAAATGTTTCTCTGGCTTTGAGGTTGGGTAAACACAGGTCCCCTTTCTACCTCCTTCCATTCATTCGGCTTCCCTTGGCAAGGCCCAGACTGGCAGGGCTGAGCAGGGCTGGGCCCTGACTCTAAGTCTACCAAGAACCCTACCAACCATGCCACTCCTGGCCACCAGCCCTTTGGGCCCCTGAGGCCCTTCTTGATTCCCAACCACTGGCCCAGCTCCTGTGCCCCTGGAGGTGGGTGCCTGTGCCCCTGGAGGTGGGTGCTGGGCTGCAGGCCCAACTGCGGGTTTAGGTTTAGAGCAGCCAAGAAGGCTTCTTAGGTGTTAAGGCAGGCAGGCACTGAGCCAGGTGTAAAGAGGCCACGGTGTGTCCCCAAAGAGGTCTCAGCCCTGAGCTCTGGGGCTCAGAGCTGAGAGAGGCCACCTTGTCCTATCTCCCCATCAGCAGGGGACTCTGAGAAAAGCAAGGTCTCTCTGTCCTGTCCTTCCCCCAGCACAAGGCCTTGGCCGTCCCACTGAGTGTAGAGTGGATGTCGCCCTGGCAACTGCCAGCCCCAGGCCTGGGGAAAGGCTGCCACAGACAGGAGAGATGCTCGCAGGGTAGCCAGGCCTGGAGACTCCCAGTGTGGCTGCGGCTTCCTCCCTCGCCCTTTGTCTAGTCTGCACGGCAGCAGAGTGCTTGCTAAAACCCAAAAGTCCGATCGCAAGGCTCCTCTGCTCAAAACCCCTACAGGGGTGCCCATCTCACCCAGAGCGAGCCCACACTCTGTCCCCATGACCGCCTGACCTCAGCTCCTAGAGGCCTCCCACTGCCGATTCTGCTCTCCCACTGGGCCCTGCACAAGCAGGGCTTCCTACTTGCCATCCTTTTTCTGGAAAGCTCTACCCCACCAGGCTCATCCCTTTCAAGTCTCCTCTCAAACACCTCCCTGCCTGACCTCCCGACACTTAAGATTACAATCCCCTTCCCCATGCACCCAGCACCAACTTCCCCTCCCTCCTTAACATGCCTCGCCTTCTATAATTTCCTGAGGTTTGGGCTCATTGTCCGTCTCCTCACTAGAATGCAAGCCCCGAGAGGACATCTGCTCTGGGGACACTCGGGGCAGCCAGCAGGCGCGGCGGGGCGGGGGCGGGGGCTGATGCTGATGCCGCTCACCAGCCCTGGAGGAGCAGGTCAGGTGAGGCCTGGATCCGTGGCTGCCCTGGGGCTGACTGTGCAAAGGAACACCAGGGACCCCCTTGTCGCCTTTGACTGAGGAGGGGAGCCCGGACAAGTCTTCAGGATAGAGTTCAAGGACCCAGGGGAAGGGTGGCCAAGTAAAACACAGGGTAGAATTCAACATTTTGGAGGCTCTTTTGTGGGAGCTTCTGTCAGTGGGGTACTCTTCTCTTCTCTTTCCGAAGCTGCCGCAAACTTGGGGTGAGGTCCCACTGGCATGGAAGGGATACTTGGGGTCCTGAAGAGGGAAGCCCAGCCTCCCCCAGAGACAGGAAGTAAGGACAGGGTCACAGGTCAGGAAGTGACCTTTCTAACTTGGGATCAGTCTTGTCCTGGCAAACTAAGCACAAAGCCAGCCTCTCCTTGTCTGCGGGAGGCCGTCTAGTCCCACACATTCCAGGCATTCTTTGGGGTCCTTGTGGCGGAGGTCCCTGTCTAGGGGGAAGTCAGGCTTTGTGCAGTGAGGAAGCAGCTGACTGACTGCAGACCCCTTGTTTGGCTGCCAGCACCTCCTGCCTTTCGCGGGCCCCACTGTCTGGGGTGAGGGCGGGGGTGGGGGAGAGGTCCCTGGGGCCGGTGCCTTTCTGCCACCCTTTGCAGCTCTCTGCTGAGCCTGGCCTCAGGCGGTCTCGTAAGGATCAGGTTGAAGGTAAGGTCAAGTGCCCCACACTTCTGCCCCTCATTCCAGAATCAGCAAGCTCAGTGGGATGTGGCTTGACCTGTGGAGAGGACGTGAACCCAGGGGTCACCCACAACAGTTTGAATTTCAGCACTGCCACTGACTAAGGAGGTGGCCTTCTCCCAGTGAAGTCAGCTCTTCAAGTCTTAGTTTTGTCATCTGTAAAATGAGCTAATACTATTCACCAGATAATGTTATCGAGAGGATTAGATGAACATCCGTGATGGTGCCCAGGGCGGTTTTCAGCACAAGCCAGCATCCAATAATTGTGAATTCTATGGTATCAGAGATTCTGAGAGAGAGACGGAGCAGGAGAAACAATTGTTGCCTGTACAGGGTAAAGGGGCAGTTGGAAGGCCCCCAGGGAGAGAAAAAGGAAGCCTGGGAAAGGTGCCTGTGCTGGGGTGCAGGCATGTTCGGGGGGCCCCGTTCCACCTCATCTTCCTGGGCCAAGAGCTGAGGGTACATGAGGCCCCGTGTGGCTCCAAGAACACGTGGGCACCTGGGGCAGGAACGCAGAGAGCTGGGGGCTTAACCTGCTCTGATCCACATGCTCCAGACCCCTGCACAGTGCAGGGGCTGGGCTGGAAAGGAGGGGACTCGGCTGCCCAAGGAGATCAGCCTGAGCAATCTGTGACTCTCTGAGAGCTCGCCACAGGCACGGTGGGGGCCACAGAGGTTGAGCGGCACGTGGCAGTCAGTGACAGGAAGCAGCTTCAACTCAACCACGGAGAGGATAAGTCTGCCCCCCATGGGAAGGCCTCCCTGCGCAGTGAGCTTCCAGTCAGCAGCGGGATGGGGCAGAGCTGCTGAGTGTGGCCTGGGAGTGGCAGAGTGTCCCCATCCTGGGAAACAGTCCACATCTAGCCCTGAGGACTCAGATTTCCTGGAGGGGCGGCAGGAGCATTTCCTATTCTGCATGACCTTGGCGAGTTTGTTAAGCTTTCTTCATTAGTCAAATAGGATCCTCATAACCACGGGAGCCCAGCGGCAATGCCTGCAGAGGAGCTTGCACAGAGCTCCCATCTTTTCCATAGAAGCCCTGCTTTTGAGGCCGAGCACCCTAGTGCAAACTGGGGCTCTGTGTCCAGCTTACCACGTGGCCTCCAGCACGTCTCTTTCTGGGCTACCTTCTCTCCCTCTACATCCTGAGAGGAGTGACAAAACCCTTCCTGCTTTGGCCTGCTTGGTGGCTTTGGCTTGTCCCCAAAGGGTCTTGCTCCATGCAGGTGGAGCAGGGTCAGAGGCCTCACATTCATCTTCCGACGGGATGACTGCAGACGGTATGGACGTGCTCTAGCTGCAGGGGGTGCTGGGAGGGTCCCAGCGGGCTGGTGCCCACTGCTGCCCATTTTTTGCGTGTCCTAGGCTGAAGATGCCTGCCAGGGTCAAGTGTATGACCCACTCGGAGGGCCTGTTAAAACACAGATTCCTCGCGGCTGCCATTTGTCAGCACAGGTCTAGAGTAACCCAGCTCAGAGGGCCCACAGAGGTTGTCATTGTGTAGGTGGGGGAAAGGTTCAGAGAGGGATCAGAACCTGCCTGAGGTTCCTCAGTGAGTCAGTTACAGGGTGGGGCCAGAACAATGTCTTTGGGCTCTGAGGCCTGTGTTTTTCCCTCTGCATAGTACTGCATACCGGCATGCACCTGGGCCCCTGGCCTTACCTCTGTCTCTCCTTGGATGCTGTAGCTCTGCAGATTCAGAGTTCACTAGAGTCTCAGGAGCCAGCTGGGTATGAGTACCACACTCAGCTATACAAGACACTGGAGATGTGCCCCCAAAGAGTGCTGTAAGAACTGGCCACTGACTGGGAATGTAGCAGTAAGAACTGGCCACTGACTGGGAATAGCCACGTTAGGCTGTATGCACACCATGCTGGACACAACGCACTTGAGAATCCACCACCATAAGGATTTAAGGTTAATTGAAGCCATAAGGGGAGGGGAGCTAATCCAATGGGATTAGTGTCATTATAAGAAGTGACACCAGAGGGCTTGCTGGAGCTCACTCTCTGCCCTGTGAGAACACAGCAAGAAGGCAGCCAGAAAGAGGGCTCTCCCCAGAAGCCAGCATTTGATCTGAAATTTGCAGCCTTCAGAACTGCGAGGAAATAAATTCCTGTCATTCGAGCCACCCGGTCTATGGTGTGGTTTTATGGCAGCCCAAGCTGACTGAGACTCAGGGGCAATTGGTTTAACTTTAAGAAGCTAGAGGAGAACCAGCCACATTCCGTAAGCGTTGTTGTCCGCCTCCTCCAGGAAGCTGGGGAAGCACTCTCCAGCTCCACAGTAGCACTGACTGGGCAGAAGATCCATCAGCCTTCAACTCCATAGCCAAGGACATTGCAAGACTCAAAAAGCACCAGAGGGCCTGGCCCTAACATAGGCAAGCGCAATCAGTGTGTGGGCAGGATAGTGGGACGGCAAGAGATTTAAAGGGGATGATGAAAGCCGCGTGGAGAGAGGAAACAGAGATGCGAAGAAGGATAAGGAAGACGTGCAGAGAAGCTTAAGACTTGGACCCAAACAAGTCTGGCCTCAAAGCCCATAGTGCTCCGCTACCCACCAAACTCTTTCTTGAGACCCTTGTGGGTCCCACGACAGAGTCTGGATTCGATGCCACAGGCCTGAGGTTTGAAGCATTTCAGATAAGCAGGTTTCTGTGACCATATTTCTGTTTCAGAAAGATCTCTCTGCTATTCATGGGGATGGTAGATTGTAGGAAAGACCAGAGGTATAGGACCAATTAGGAGGCAACAGATGAGAAGTTCAAGGGCTGGGATTGGGTCACTGGCAATGGGGACGGAGAGGAGAGGACAGAGAATAACGACTTGTAGGAAGTGGAATTGGCGGAACTAATCTCAGAGTCCTGGAATTTATAGAACTGCATGGGCGGCATGGAGGAGATAAAGGGGAGCAGGGAGGGCAGAGCTCAAGGTGACCCTGGTGTGTGGCTTGGCCCCTGGGGGACAATGGTACCACTCAGGGGGATGAGACAGCGCAGAGCCGGGGACCGAGACAATGAGTTCAGCTCTAGAAGGTGTGAGTTTGAGGCCTGTGGGCAGCTGGAGGGGGCCAGTGGGCAGGAGCAGAGCTGGTCTGGAGCTCCACAGAGAGCTCGGATGGGGGCAGAAGTTGGAGACCCCTGCTGTCACCAGCAGGGCTCACTGGGACATGCTCCTTCAGTTTCCTGAGGTTCCCCTGGTCCCTGCCCGTAGCAGGTGTGGTATTGTGCAAGCCGACCAACGTGCCAAGCACCTCTGCACTCGACATGCCCCACAGTGTCTGCAGCCTAGACGGGCCTGTGGAAGCGCCACTTCCCGGTGCCAGACCCGCCTGGTGCCCACTTGTCTAATGGCCAGAGGAAGGGATGAAATGAGGCCAGCGCGGTGAATCTTCAGGGTAGAAGTTCTGCCTCCACAGAGGCCTCTTTAGCACCTCCACACTCAGTGAAAAGAGACCCATGAAATGACTCTCCGCACGCAAATAGAAAGCCTATTTCTGGAAGCAGAGAAAGAATAAGGTGGCAGGGTGTCGAGGATCAAAGGAGAGACAGGTCTGGCTGCTAGCAGCGAAAAGGGGACCAAGGGCTAGAGAGTGAGCCAGATGGGGCCACAGAGGCAGGTCAGGTCCGTGTGAGGGAGGCCTTGCCAGAGTCCAGTGGCCCACCCTGCAATGGACTGTCTGAGAGGTGGTGAGTTCCCCATCATGGTGGGAGCCCAAGCCAGAACAGTCAGATTGCAGAAGAACTCCAGCCTCCGGAAGAAGGCAGGACAAAGTCTCACACCCTTTATTGTCCGCAGATTCAGTCTTTCTATGAGCCTCGCTCCTCCAGCAAGGAGGGGCTGAGTTTCTACTTTCCATGTGGATTTGCTATCTTTGGTGTTCCGTTCTCTTCCTTTCTGGTCCTTTCTGCTCTCCTTCCTGCTATTTCATAGTTTTGCTTAGTTGCAGTTGTTCCTGGGTGTGAGTGCTGGTGCTCCGTGGTTTCAGTGGTTCCTGCTTCTCGTGCTTTTCTGGGTGTGATGGGTGTTTGAGGTCCTTGTGGAGCTGGTCTGGGTTGTGTGGTGTGGGTCTTGCTTTTTTGCATTTTTTCCGCTGTTTCTGCTGCTGCTGCTGCTGGTCCTTGAGCCATACTTGGAGAAATGGCTGGGACTGCTAGTGAGACCTGGCTAGATCCTATGGCTGGAAGTGAGTGCTAAGAAGCCCCCTGAGCAGGAATTTCAAAGGAATAGACTTAGTTCTTTCTGAAGCAGAACTAAGTCCAGCCCCATCACTCGCCATCCTGGGGGCCATTCCTAGTCTTTCCTGCTTGAGAAGCATAAACCTGCTGTAGGAGGGCAGCTACACCTGGGCTTGGGGACTCGGTGCAACCTCCTCCTACCCCCACCTATCTCTGGTGCATCCCTTTTGCCTGGAGGAGCTGTTTTAGAATTTGTGGGGTGGCTGAGGCCCCATTAGACCAGGGCTCATTCCAGGAGCCAGCCCAGCCTAGCTGGGGCCCTATAGGAAGGAGTCCCTTTCTATAAGAGTCCTCCCCACCCCCAGCTGGCTGCTGACAACAGAGGCAGCACCCTGCAGAACCCCTCACTGAAAACCAGGAGGCCTCAGCCTCTGGCCCTCCCCCCTCTAGGCCTCAGTTTCCCCATCTATAATGGGGGTGACCTGAAAGCTCCTCAGAGTTGGCTTTGCACCCATTAATTCGGGCTTCTGGGGCAGAGTAGGCAGGGATGGGACCATGGGGGCAGAGTGGGTGAAAGTGGTGGCCTCAGCAGCCAGGGCAAGGCAGGCTGGCTCCATCAGGATGTACACGCCTTTGAAGCTTCCCTCTGCACTGAGGGTTCTGATATTTTTAGGAAGGTTGGCGTCTCCTAGGCTGTGAATCATTAACGCAGCTGACAAGATCAGCATCTTTTGAAATCACTGTGGGAAGTGGAGAAGATTCCTCAGTTCTGCTGTGTGTGTGTCGGAGGTGAGGAGGGGGTCACAGTCCTGGTGTGTGTCAGGGAGGGGGAAGTCTGAGGGTGGCTCCCAAAGGCCCACCTCCTAATACCATCACACTAGGGGTTAGGGCTTCAACATGTGAATTTAGGCGGGGCTCGTTCAGTCCATAAACCGTGTGTGTGTGTGTGTGTGTGTGCACGTGTGTGTGCACACACAGCACCCTCCCCGCCTCTCTCTGCTCTTTCCAAGCCTTTCTCAGAAGGACCCACACCTTCCAGAGGGGAGCGTTCAGTTTCAGAAAACATGACTTTTCTCCCTCCCTTCCCCATCCCACCAAAAACGTCTGTTAAATTGTCCTTGGGCCATACTTGGAGAAATGGCTGGGACTGCTAGTGAGACCTGGCTAGATCCTATGGCTGGAAGTGAGTGCTAAGAAGCTCCCTGAGCAGGAATTTCAAAGGAATAGTGGAGAATCTCTTTCATCATGACAAAGAGCTCATGACTTTCTGGAAAACGGGGAGAAGATTATACGGAACTGACAAATGAACCAGAGCAAGAAAGTCGCACCCTGAAAGTGGCCCAGGAGAGACGAGCGGAGGAGACTCCCGAGGGCCAGGTGGGCCCTCATCTATCCGCGTCCCGGGAACGTGAGAAACGAAGAAAGTGAAGAAAATGTCCTGGCTTGAAGACCGATCTTCAGTCTGAAGGCAGGATTCCCTGGAATGGCCTCGTGACGGTTCAGAAAGCCGGTGATGAGTCTAGGTCCCGGAGAGCGAAAGAACAGTCCACCTGCAGGACGTGGGAACCAGATTAGCCAAAGAATTTGCGTCAAGGGCACAGACGCTAGAGGCCAAGGGATTCGGAGGGAAAATGATTTTGAACCTTCGATCCTATAACTAAACAAACTGTCAATTAAATGCCCTTCCAGACAAAGATTGTTGGAGGATGTACGACAAGCAAAATGAAAAGGGAAACTGAAAAAAGAAGAAGGTGGGATAGAAGAAACGTGGAACAAAGTCCTAAAAGAAATCTCAGCCAGGGGGCTCACCGGCCCC
>NW_011888809.1:5095410-5097971 GCF_000151845.1 Pteropus vampyrus
AAAGTTAAAGAACTTGATCGCGTAAGATGAGTCAGAACATAGGGCTGGAAGGCTGGAGGAGGAGAAGCAAAGGAACAGACACCATTTTCCTCTCTTTACGGAGTGGGCAGCCCAGAGGCACTGTGCAAAGCTGATGGAACAAAACGTGTTAGGGTTTAAGCAAATTACTTAATGTTAATAAGGACGACTAATAGAAGAACTAAAGACAATCTAACAAAACTAAGAAAGAAGGAGAAAGCCGAGGGAGGAAGAAGTATACGAAATGGATCGCTTTTCACGGCAGGAAGTCAATCGGTACTGCCCAAAGTTAATAAGCCATGAAAGAAAGGTCTGGGCTTATTTTTGAACTGCGGTGCTAACCACCTGACAGTAAAGAGAAATGGTTACATTGGTTTCCTCTGGGCGGTGGGACTGCACAGAGTCAAGAGCATGAATGTACTTCCTGCCATTCTTTACTCTTCATCTCTGTTTTACATCTGCCTCAGTACTTTGACCTTGAACACGCGGTTGTAATAGATTTTTAAAGCCTTACAAGGGAACTGAGGGGAGGGAAGGGTCTGGATGGGTGATCAGGTAAGTGTGAAGGTGTGGGGTGTGGAAGGGGGCTGGCAAATTGAGTTTCCACTTCTCTACTGTGGGTGTGAATGTGGGTTTCTTAAGAGTGGGGAACCCATTGCATGATACCCAAAGAATTTTCCTAAGTGGATAAAAGGAAAAGAACTAGGTAATGTCAATGCTAGGCTCCTCCCACACACAGAAAGTATGGCAGGCTAGCCATCAGCTTTCAAGCAGTGAGGAATCTCAGACCATTCACGGGTCCTGACAGTATGTAAACACGTGTGTTTCAGTCAGTCTGGCTTGGACCACATTTGTACATATACGGGAAGATTAGAGGGTTGTGGCGTCTGTGGGAAAGGGTGTTTCAGAGTGTGTGCCGATTGGGAAACCAGCCTTGCATGTTTGCATCCACATGAGAAAACTAGGAGCATGTAGTTAATATGGGGCTGTACCAGCTCTCCACTTTGAGAGATAGGAAGGACATGGGGACTGAGGATCATAGGGAGACAGATGCCCCCTCCTCCACCCACCTATCTGCCACCTGGGCTTATGGGGACCCTGTGGTGGCCACAGGAAGAGGCCACAGCAGACCATCAAATAAGTAGCTGAACTCTTAGAAGGGGCCCCTACTCAGTGGAATAAGATCTTCTTCTCCACGTCCATCCTAAACTCACTGACCTCTACAGCATTCCAAACTCTATCAACACCTTGCCATCCCGGGTAAGTTGAGTCGACCCTGGATCATGAGCCCCAGCGCTGGCTTTTTCAAACCTCTTTGGGTGTTTCTTCTCTAGCAGGTAAGCTTGAGAACCTCTAAGGTCCCTATTATCTCTTTCCAGCCAAGAAAACAAGACAGGGCATTCATCAGTTAAGTATCATACCGTGTGGCTGCAACAGAGCTTGAGTCCATCCCCATGGAATGCCATTTCAGGCCTCTTCCCATTTCTAGTTATTTTGCTCGCATCTCTTGATTCAATTGTCTTGGTGGAGAGGGAAGTTACGTGGAAAAGAAATAACTCTTGAGTATTTTCTGCTCTGAGCACAATGGATGCTTTACCGCCATTATCTTCTCTGCCTCTTCAAAATAATGCCCTGTGGTCGATGCTGTTATCCCCATTTGAGAGGAGAATGCTGAGGACCTGCGGGTGTTGGCAACTGGTCCAAGGTCACGCAGAGAGGTTTGGGGGAAGCAGTGGTGGGGAACAGGGGCAAGACAGGAAGTGAGAAGAGAATCCTTAATGTCAAAAGGTACTGACTATGCTACAGTTAAAAATTGCAAAGGTACCAAGGATTTTCTGAGGAGGTAGAAGCCTGGGGAATTGGCAGGAGGCGGGTAAGCATCTGTTTGGGGAGGTAAGCTACCTGGAGTCCCAATCCTTGGATTGGGCTGGAAGCCCTCCACGCTGTAATTAAAAGTGCATATTTACGTCCTCAAGCATCATCTGGAAAACAAACTACCCCCATTCCCAAATCCATACCACCCTTGAACTCTGTAGATGGTTCCACCTTGTCAGGTCAGCCCCAAAGCCTGCCGAGGAGGTCACAGGCACACAGTGGCCTCATTACCTTCTCCAGTTGCTCTCGGCCTCTCATTAACATGCAGGCAGCTCCTCACACCATTCATTTCGAAGTCCAGGAGGACTTGAGATCTGATCTAGCCTGGCTGAGCCGCATTAAAATCAATTAAAAATGAGAGATAAGCCTCTTCTTTTCAACTGAAAAATCCACAGGAGCAAGAGAAACACACACACAGTCCATTGATCATTCAATACCCTGCTTTCCTTGGCCTTTTTTTTTTTTTTTTTGTTTTCCCCCTCTCCCTAAACAGCCACATAAAAGCTGGCTGAGCAGAAAGATCTTCTTGTGGTGGGCCTGGATGGCGGCTCCCAGCCTGGACCTCAGCTGCCAATAGGATGTACCCACTGCCTAGGGCACTGCCCACCCGGCCAGCCTGTCTGACCACAGTTGGAGTGAGTAGAGGGCAGCTGGGGAGAGTCCAGAAG
>NW_011888809.1:5098931-5101057 GCF_000151845.1 Pteropus vampyrus
TTTAAGGAAGGATATTGGCTCCGGTGTGTAATTGTTTCAAGTAATTGGAGCATTTTGCAATTCATTCAGTCAGGAGCTTAACCTGTAATATGAGCTGTTAAATTATAATTGCAAAAGGTGAGGCCTCAGTAATGATTCCTCTGGACAAAAGATCCACTGATCCACCCAAGAAACCATAGAATGAATTTTCTTGTAGGGCAGGGGTTTTCCCTGCTTCTAACAGTGTAAGCGTGAGCAGAGCCAGCCTGATGGAAAGAAACTGTCCATTAAAGGAATTTAAGCTCTATTTGCTATTGTGCGGTTCAGAAAAAAAACTATCAATTGGCTGAAGGGCTCAGACCTCAGGGTATTACAGGATGTCTCAAATGCCAGGCCAGTGGAAAAGGAGAAGGGACTTCATCCCCAGCTCTGAGATTGGGGGCCCACGGAGCTGGGTTCTTAAGTCAACTCATTTTGTGATTTTGGAGCCCAGAGCACTTTGTTTATTTACTCAACAAATATTTACCGAGTGCTTTCTTTCAAGGCCTTTGGAAGGAGTGGTTCTAAGAATATTTAATAACCAGAATGGCACAGGCAACGAGCAATCAGAACAAGGAACTGACCAATCAGAATGGGCACTGCCTGTAAATGATCAACACATCGTGATTTGCACAGGTGAGATCTCAGTCCTGGAGCCGATGATACAGCAGGGAGAGCACGACATTCTAGTGGCCTCGGCAGGAGGGGTTCAGTGGGGCTCCCCAGATGAGATGCTTCTAAGCTGAGTTCCGTAGGACCAAAGGGAGAAAGGAAGGAGGCAGGCATTTCAGATACAAGTGGGGTGTGGGGTGGACACCACATAAAGTCCCATAAGCAAGAGAACCCCTGGGGCTTCAGGAACCCTCCAATGGCCGAGCGAGACTGAGGGGAAACAGCGATGCTGGAAGAGATGAGGCCACAAAGCACCTGGCATGATCGAGCAATCATTTGGGATTTAATTTCTCAAGTCGATTTGGAGCGGCCGAAGGATTTTTATTCAGGGGGAAGAAAGATCAAATTCTCTTTCTAGTGTTTTTAGAAAAATCAATCTCTATATTCTAATTAACGGTGAGTGTAGAGGGCCAGGGAGAAGGTGCCCAGAAGCCGCCCGGCTAAGAGAAGACAAGCCCGTGTTTAGAAAAGAGTTGCTCTTAGAAACACCTTTAATTTACAGGGGTATGTGGGTCCTAACGTTAGTCTTCCCCAGGACATTTTTAGCCTGCAGACAAGAAGTGATGCTTCTGCCTGTGTTACAGCCCAGGCAAACGATTTCGTAAACACCGCGGACGGGAGTGGTAAGCAGACATTCCCTGACCACCGCAGCCTGTCACGTCTACAGTGTATTTCCAGCACAGCTGACATCTTGTTAATGACTCAGCAGCCTATGGAAGCGGGGTCTGAAGAGGACCCCGGGAGGCAAGGCGCCTCCTTGCTCTAGATCAGCAGTTCTCAAACTTTTTGGTCTTTGGATCCCTATTTAAAAAAAAAAAAAAAATTCTTAAAAATTATTGAAGACCCCTAAGTGGGTTATAGCTATCGATATTTACCATGTTAGAAATTAAAGCCGAGGCATTTTTAAATTACTTACTAATTTGTTTTAAAAACGATCATAATAAATCTGTTATGTGTTAACATGGATATTCTTAAGAAAAATAACTATATTTTCCAAAACAAAAATGGTTGGTGAAAAGTGGCATGGTTTTACAGTTTGGCAAACCTCTGTAATGTCTGATTCCATAGAAGACAGCCAGATGATTGCATCTGCTTCTGCGATCGATCTGCAGCAAAATCACGCGCCACGTGGATTCGGGAACACTCCACTTTATCATTCGGAAGAATGAGAGTGAAAAAGGCAAATAACGTCTTAGTGTTGCTATGAACATAGTTTCGACCAACCAGTCACTCAGAAACGTTTTCAGGGTCTCACAGGGGCCAAGGCTCTAGATCTTGCCCTTGAAGATCTACCTTCGGAAGGAAGCGAGCCACACTGCTAGTCCCTCATTTTTCCTCCGCGGGTGTTATCTGCTCTGCTAGACCGTGAGCTCTGACAGGACAGAGCCGCGCCCAAAGGCAGGAGGTGGGCAGACTCACGTCCTGGGCAGACCTGC
>NW_011888809.1:5102767-5107850 GCF_000151845.1 Pteropus vampyrus
CTGCCGCCTGGGAGCCTGAGTTGGTGATCGGATTTCATGGGCGCCTTGTAACCGCTGCCCCTCCAGATGAGATTAGAATGGGCTGTTTCATGTCCAAGGATGAAAGCAGCAAGGATTTGGGAGAAAATCCGGCTTCCTGGAGAAATCAAAACACTTCCATTTCATTACAAATGGATGCATGACACAGCTAATAGCTCCTGTGAGAAGGAACACTGCAGGACCAGCTGTCTACACCGGCAGCCCCACTCTGATGCTGTGTAAAACATGCGGATGAGGGATCAAGGAAGCCACTCAATTTCCTTATGTTCGGAGCATCTCCCAGCCCACAGGGCCCTGTCTCAAATCCTTGGGAGATTGACCTCCGTCCTGCAGCATTCGCAAATGTTGGAGCCAGCCCCTCGCGTGTGACTGGGTGGTTGGAGCCAGGACCACTGAGGGGAGGGCGGCTACAGCTAGCAGCTGACATAATATCAATAGCTGCTCATTAGCGTGCATGATCATATGTCCAGCCCTTTGCGCACAGTGCCGCTAATCCTTGCAGCAGCTGGTAATGTGTTATTAAATCTTGCTGCAATGAAGAAGCGGAGGATTGGGGAGCTTGGGTTGATCTGCTCGAGGCCACCCAGTTAAGAAGTTCTGGAGTCCAGAGTGGAGCCCAGGCCTGAGCTCACACCCTGTGCCTACTGCTCCCCAAAGTTCCTCCAGAAGCAAAGTCCAAGCTGGTAGCGAAAAGGTGAGTTCCTGGAGGAGCAGGCCTTTTCAGTCACACGTGAAATGCGCAGCATTTAACCAACACCACAGTAGGAAACCCCGGGCTGAATTCTGAGACTTTCCACAGTCAGATCCTGGCCTTCATCCCAACTGTTTCTCCATGCCTTCTCCAGGGACCACTCCTCTTTCCAGCCCACAGGAGCTGGCCTGAGTACAGTACGGCCAAGAAGCTGATTTCTTCTGGCTACCGGTTCTGAGCGTCATCTGGGTGGCTCATTTACATTCTCTGGCCTCAATTCCATCATCTGTGAACTGGAGGTAACGCTGCCTCTTTGGCGGCAAGGCAGCACAGGAGACACTCAGTCGAGGAAGTTACATGAGAGTCCCCTGACTTGTCCTGTATACCACACCAGGTGCCCACCTCGGCCCATTTGCCCAGCCCTTCCTTCCCCTTCAGTAGCTTTCCCCGATCTATCTATACCCCAAAACGATGGGAAGCTTGGGTCAATCTCCTTCTCCTTCAAGAAGAACTTCCCAGTGTCGACATTCTCACTAGCCTGCAGCCCAAATGCGCTGGGCCCCCACCCACCGTTTGATTGTCTCTGGATTTGTGAGATGAGTTCCTATGGCACCAGCTTGGCCAGGAGCTATATGGGCAGCATACGGGTCTCCCCACCTCCACCTCCTCTGACGCCTCACCTCCCAGATCTGCCTGGGCATCAAGTACAAGGCAGGCCCGAGCAGAGCTGATGGCATTTTTGCAGACTTGGCTTCAGAGTGTTGGATGGACTCTGGGGACAAGGACAATCAGCCTTGTGAGTCTCCCTGCTCCAGTGGACAAAAGGGCTCCTCGCACGGCACCAGAGGCAGAAAACCTCAGCACCCTCAGAGAATGGGTCCTCAATACTGGGCTTTCCTGCCTGTGCTGGAACATGTCCCGTCACTGACAGACCCAGAGGCACAGACGCCATCTGGGGGGGACGCCTGCCTGACCCTCATTGAGAACCTTATTTGATTATGTCTCCATCTCTCACAATAGACCACAGCCTCTTAAGCGCTGGACTGGGTCTGGGTTCTGACTGTGCGTCCAGGGCCAGCGTGGCATCTGCACAGAAGAGGGTTAGACACGGCGGGGGGCTGATGAGAAACCAAGGTCGAGGCCCGAAGACGTGGGAAGGCGTCTCAGGCAAACTAGGAGACACAGAGAGGCTGGGTTGGTGAAGCAGAAAGAACCTCGGTGACCGGGCTCTGTCTAGGGCATTCATGGATACGCATTTGGTAGCGAAAAAAGGTGAACGGACCTTCCTGCCCATCAGTCCATTTGAATGGACCTCCCTGCCCATCAGTCCATTTGCCAGAGTCAATCTGACCTGCTACTGAAGTCACCAGCCTGCATGGATACCGATGCGAACAAAACCAACTCTATCTTTGTGTCCCAGATTTCATTTCACTGCTAAGTTTTCGTGCTGCGGCCTTTGACCAACTTCACTGTCCTTAGCAACCATAGCAAAGTCTTCTAGTCGATGATTATCTGTGTTCCTTAAAATGTAGCCATAAATATTTTTGTTAGCAACAGCCAGAATGGCATGACAACCAAGATAAATATCAAACTGATAATGGTATTGATTATAAGAAATCATCTCTCACAAGGCCACCAGGAGGTATGGCCCCTGGCGCTACTGCATTCTCGACCCCTCTGTTTTGTCAATCATTAGTATCTGAGTTACACTATAAACTAGTACTGTAACAGGGGTCTGGTAGCAGAGAATAATTTGCACAAAACGGCTGCATCATCTGTCCACTCCCACCTAACCTGCCAGTAAGTAAATTACCCTACAGTAAATTCTGTTATATCGGATGGAGTTGTCTGCTTCATCTTTCAGTCTGAAGATACCTTCTCATTATGGTGGTCGTTACACCGTCGTGCCCACCGTCAAACACTGGCCCCATGCCCAATGTCTCAGTACACATGCGTCTCCTCCAGTGCCTGCTACACTGTGGGCGCACAATGGGGTTAACGTAACGACAAAGCTGGGGAAGTCCACACGCCCCTGGCCCGGCTGCAGGCAGCACAGCCCTGCATCTCTCTGAACACCCTTGGAGAGCACTGCCGGCATCCAAGCCCGCCTAACACCACGTCTAAATTCTTTCTGCAGAAACGGAAAGAGCTGTCGGCTTAGAGACGGCGCAGAGCCCTCCTGCCCTCAGCATGGCTGGCGGCGCCCTCGCTGGCTGGAACCACAGCGGTTTCCCCCGCTGGGCCGTAGGGCAGACACCATCCTGCCAACCGCCCTGTCGCCCCTACTTGTTGAGGGGCTTTGGTGCTTCCTCGCCCTTCCGCCGGCAGCACCCTAACCCTGACTGCCTCTCTGCTTGCTCCTCGCCCTTTGATGCTCACTCTGTTGGGCTCAGAAGTCACTGTGCTCACAGACTACACCCAGCCAAGAGCCCGCAACACACTGTCCCTAGGGCAGGCGTGGTGCCTCAGGATGAGCTGAGGATATCATTTCCACGTGGCTCTGCTGTCACCTCCTAGCTGGTCCCTTTGTCCCTCAAACCCCTCTGTGTACCCAGCTCAGAAGTTTCCTCTTTTTTTGGTTTTTTTTTTTTAAGTATACTTTTAATTTTGAGATCATTATAGATTCACATGCAGTTGTAAGAGTCCAGTGTACTCTTGACCCTGTTTCTTCGAATGGTAATATTTTGCAAAACTATAGCACAATATCGCAACCAGGATTTTGAGATACTGCTATTGACGAAGTCAAGATGCAGAACGTTTCTGTCACAAGGACCCTTCACGTTGCCCTTTTATAGCCACAGCCCCTTCCTCCCACCCCACCCTCTCCTGCAGCCCTGGCCACCTCTATCCAGTTCAGAAAGATGTTCTAAGCTCCTCTCTGCTCAGCCCCAGGCTCCTCAACCCCACACCTGGCCCCAGTCAGGTCCTGTCTTCTCGGGCTCCTGCAGCTCCTCACATCCTACCACCTCACTCCCGTCTCTGGCTCACACCTGCCGTCGGAGGTGTGCTTGGGGTGTGCCCTGTGGACGTCATCCTGGCCTGAGCAGCACCCCCGCTCCTCCTTCCAGGGCCATCGCTAACTCCCTGGGGAAATGCAGCAAGCGCGGCCTCTCCCCGAGCCTTAGTCTCCTCACGTCGGGGAGTCTGAGTAGATGTGTCTATCCATCACAGCTCACAGAACAGCCGCTGTGAGATTCCCTACACTGCACTCCTGTTCCCGAACCGCAGGTGGCAGAGCCGACCCCGTGCCACAGCACTCCGTCCGCCCGAGGAAGTGAGATGTATCCTGTCCGAACTCTCCTCCGGTTCGCCCCGCCTCTCTCCACCTCCACCGGCTGAGTTGTCCATCGGCACCCGGGCAGGTCAGGACAAAGACCTTCCCTGGCCGACGGCTATCTCGAGATCGCGAAGTCATTAAGTCAAGTATGCTCCGGTTTCTCCTTCTGCTTCCGAAGCTACTTTAGATCGAAGTAAAAGTTTTGGCTGTGTTATCAGTGACAACAAGAGGCTTCCCTGGAGGGCCTTGATTTAGCAATAACTCTGAGGAGAAAAGTGTAGACAGATGTCCCTTTCCTGAGTATAAATTATTCCTCCTGGTGGATATACTGGCTGGGCGTCGCATCCAGCCATGACACAGGAAGGAATCTTTTGTCAGGAGAACTGGAGTGACAGTGACCTTTGGTAGGAGCCCAGTCCAGCCCCTCTGACGGGTCATGTGACCTGAGAGGAGGCCTGAGCCTCCTTTCTCTGCAGAGGCGGAGCCCTGCAGGGTCTGGGCTGACGCTGTGTTCACTGACACACGGACAGTCCTGGTCACCTGCCCTAATGTCGGGGCCCACTGCTCCGACGGAGCAATGATATTTATCTCTTCCTAGGGCTGTGTTTTAGAGCCTACACTGTGCAGAGGGTGTTTGATGTCCGATAATTTTCTTCAAACCAGTGACAGTGGACTCTCTAAATCTGTCTGGAGACGACCTGGAGCTTCTGCCAGGTCACCAGCACAGTGCGAGGAAGGGAACTGCCCTCAGGTCCCCTCGAGGGCATTATGTCATCTATCCTCACAATCTTCCTTCTCTTCCGGTGAGGAAATGTACTCAGGAGGAAGGGCACTCCTCAGGGTCACATGGCCTGTCCTCAGAAACGAGACTCAGACCAGGTCTGCTTGATGTGGTCCGGGCCTCACCCCACTTCACCTCAGCTGTTGTTCATTTTGTCAGGGACTTTACTCAACTTAGCTCCCCTTTCAATACTCAAGATAAAAAAAAAAAAAAATTTTTTAAGTCGATCCTTCATGTCTTAGGCAATGCCCCTTCCTCCAGGAAGCCTGCCAGGCTCACTTAGCTCTACCACACT
>NW_011888809.1:5107900-5119214 GCF_000151845.1 Pteropus vampyrus
AAAAAAAAAAAAAATTTTTTAAGTCGATCCTTCATGTCTTAGGCAATGCCCCTTCCTCCAGGAAGCCTGCCAGGCTCACTTAGCTCTACCACACTTCTCTCTCCATGCCATGTAACCCTTGGTTTTCCCTCTTCTCAGGCCATTTTCATACTTGTTGCAGCTATTTGTATACCCGACTTTGCCACTTGAGCTCCCGAGGGGGCCACAAGCAGTATCTAAGTCTCCCATCTCTAGCCACCCCTAAGCACTTACCGAATGAATAAGCAAGGGTGGCTATGGTCTGGCTCACACTTCCTCAAGGCCAAAGGCGAGAAATTAAGGGTTAGAGACTTCAAACCACGATTCCTTTAGCCTCTGGGGAGGCCCCAGCAGGGGCACCCCAGATAAAATTACTTGAAAGTCTAGAGAATATAGTCAATAATATTGTAATAACTACATATGGTGCCAGGTGGGTACTATACTAGACTTATCGGGTGTATCAATTTGTAAGTTATATAAATATCCTACCACTATGCTGTACACATAAAACTAATATAATATTGAATGTCAACTGTAATTGAAAAAAAATTACTCGAGAGGGGAGGAGAGCATATGACACAGGTATATCAACAGAGGGCTTGAGCCATCAAGGCAGCTGAGTGGCAGGGAGAATGGCCTGGGTCACTGCAGTGCTGCAGGCCAGACACAGTTCCTGTGTCCTGTCCCTCTAGCCTGCCTCCTCAGGCCTGTCCACAGGCTGCTCTTGGCTAGGGGCAGGAACCTAGGGTGTCTCCAGGAGACCCTTGCCCTTGTCTTCTGCTACCGTCCCATTTCCAAGGATGAGCTAGTCAGCAGCTTCCTAAGATTTCTAAGAATAAATGTCGAGGGGGTGGTCACTGCTTTCTAGATCATTCAGTGTTTTCTGGAAGCACTTTGGTCTTTTTTGCATAATCACAGCCAGCATCCACAGCCTGTAATCACAGAATGTTCCGGGCTCACCCTCCTCCCTGGCCTGGGGCAGTGAGGCTCAGCATAGAGGCTGTACCCAGAGCAGCAGGACAGACTTGGGCCTGGACTCCAGCTGAGACCTCCCACATGTGGCTCATCCGTCTATGCCCGAGGTGCCCAGAGAAGCTTGGCCCCAGCCCTGCTCGCCATTATATGCTGATCCCTGAGCTCAGTGCCAATCGTGGTGAGGCCCAGAGCCTCCCAGAGTATGTGGCTGGTCTTGGCTGTGTGACCACTCTGCACTGGGAAAGCCTTAGGCCCGAGCCCAGGCCCACAGTGTTGGTAGGAGAAGCTGTGCGTGGAGCCATTGTAGAGATGGAAACCAGGATGCCCAGAAGAGGGCCTGGGACGGACTGTGGCTCTACCACCCCATTCTCCCCTAATCCCTAGCCCACTGGGGAGTGGCCGCCTCTACCCTCTGCTTTCTGCAATGGGCCTGGCTCAGGGGCAGAGGCAGGACGACACAGACTGACCAGTCCAGGCCGGCAGCCACAGCAGGCTGATCTCTGTGCCCTGGGGCTCCCTGCAGCGGCCAGCAAGGAATCTCCAGACTGAAGGGCCACGCCTGCCATTGCTTCCTGCTTCAGTTTAAGTATGAGAGGATGTATTAGGTGAGGCCACCCAAAAAGTCTGAGCCACCAGCTCTGTGCAGCGGCTTCTTTTTGCGCCACCTATGAGGCATGGGATCATGTCCCAGGTGACATTTCAAGGTTCCTATCGCAGGCGTGGATGCAGCCAGACACTCAAGCAGGAAGACAGGGTACTCTTGATGCCTTCAGGGCTTGACTGAGCCCAGGGCTGAGAGCAAATCCTCACTTCCTCTCTAGATCATCCTTGTGCCAGGCCCCGACCTGGCCTCTGCGGAGAGACCGCAAGGAAATCTGACAGACTCGTGGGAAGGTGAGTACGAAGTGAATCAATGACTCCAGATAGGCCAGTCACAAGTGCGTGGGAGACGTGGGAGGAAGGAATCTGATGTGGATGGACCTTGAAAAACTGAACATTGTGAAGATGACAAAAAAGAAAGGAATCAGTAAACCACGTGAAAAGAGGCCCCAAGGCTGGTGTGTCTGGTCAGCTGGTGAGTGTGGAGGGAGAAGCTGGGCAGTCAAAGGAACCTGGAGGCAGGCTGGGAAAGAGCCAAGTGCTGGATTAAGGTTAGAATTTATTTTCTAAGCACTGAGAGCCAACTCTGATCAGGGGATGGTGTGAGCAGAGCTGCCTCTGGAAAGAGTCCCTATGGGGCAGTCTGGATGGGGCTGGGCAGCACCACAGCCGGATCCCCAACCCTTCGTCTTCTGCACGTGGCCGGGTGAGGGGTGCAGCCAGACCAGCAGGCTCGACTGCCTACTGTACCCACCCAACCCGTCGTCCATGCGGGCTCCCAAGGCCAACTCCACCGAAGGCGCTGCCTCAGCCCAGAGAGGATGTGAAGCCCCCTTTGGAGATCAGAGACCCTGCTGACCACAAAGAACACGAACCAGCAAAGCTCACGGACAAGCAGCTGCCCGGGCTCGGGGGCTGGGCGCGCTCCCACCGCTTGTCTGCCTCTCCTCGCAGTGCCGGTCCATCTCCATCTCCTTCTGGCCGGCTAAGAGCCAGCTCCTGCCCGCCTGGCCTCTCCTGGGTGGAGCCAGAGGCCCAGTGTCACAGCTGGGCCCCAGCTCTGCTGGTCTTGCTTTTTTTTTTTTTTTTTTAACTTTATATTTTAGAATAATTTTAGAATTATAAACAAGTTTCAAAGAAGGTACAGAGAGTTCCCATACGCCCATCACCCAGCTTCCCTAATGTTAACGTCTTATGTAACCATGGAACATTTGTCACAACTAAGAAGTTAACAATATTCTTAACAAAACTACAAACTTTATTTGAATTCCAGCAGTTTCTCCTTAATGGACATTGACTGTCCTGTTTTCTGTTCCAGGATCTAATCCAGGTCACCACAGTGCCTTTGGTTGTCACTGTCCCTTAGTCTCCTTCCACCTGTGACAGTTTCTCAGCCTTTCCTTGTTTTTCATGACCTTGGCAATTTTTAAAAAAATTTTCTTTTAGTGTGCTAAAATACATACGCATACAACATAAAATTTGCCATTTCAACGGTAAATGTACAATTCAGTGGCATTAACCACCTTCACAAGGTTGCATCACCATCACCACCCTCTATTTCCAAATTGTGTTCATCACCCCAGACGCTCTGTAACCACGAGGCAATAACTCCCTATTCCCTTCTCCCAGGCAATTCTCTGGGGGCTCAGAGGTGCCCCACCCCCACCCCCACCCCAGTGCCACGCTTGGTCCTTAGCGAATTGTGTGCCTGCTAAGCCTGTAGAAGACAGGAAGTCCTTTGGAGATCAGAGACCCTGCTGACCACAAAGAACACGAACCAACCAGCAAAGCCCACCCCCCTTCTCTGGAACCGGTCCTGCTTCAGGGTTCTACCAAAGGCTGAGGTACCTGCGACCCCTCCTGCCGCGTGCCCACCGAGATCCCTCCACGCGAGGCTGAGCGGCCTGTGCTAACGCCTCTCTTCCGCGCGCCGGTGTGGGGCTCTCCCGGCAGAGCGCCTCACACAGAGGTCCCCACTGCCCAGCAGCTACGGCCCTAGGTTCGCCACTGCAGCTCTTGCGGAGGGGAGCACCACTGCCTCCGTCCTGACTGTGCGACGCCTGGCCCAGTAGGCTGGCTCCTCAGTCTAATGCCACGGCCAGGGACGAGCTGAACACGGAATGTCCCAAAGGCCAGAGATGTGTGCCAAGGGCCCGGTGCCATGCAGAACACCCCTTGCCCCTTATAACATGCCTGGAATATCAGTATGCCTGGCTATCTGCCCCAGATTCAGGCATTTGGGACCTGGCGACCCATGACCTCCAGCCACCTATCCAGACACTTGAGCCTTCTGACCGGATATGCTTGCTGCCTGCCACACCGGCTGCCAGGCCATCAAGCCCAGGCTCCACCTGCCCGGCTGGCTTTCTTCCTGTTGGCTGCTTCTCCCATGCCCGCCTATGTCTGGTTCTAAGTGAAGGCTCCTTGGGTCAGCCCGTTAATGCCTCTAGGCCTGGCGGTCAAGGGGGAGCAGCCACTGTGTCCCCAGCAGCTTGGGCATGGTCAGGAGAGAGCTGGACCAAGGTCTGTTGCTGATCACTGGAGCAGAGGATAGGCTACCTGCTTAGCAAGCAGAGAGCTTCCCCCGAACCCCTGCCCTCCACACCCAGGGGGTCTCCTTTTGGACCCTTCCCTCTGCATGCAATGCTGTTTCTCACCACTGGGAGGAGTTGCTGGGAGTGGGTGGTAGCCCCGTCCCCTGTCAGTCAAATAGGGCCAACACAGGTCCTATCATGCATTCGACACCATTCACTGAGGCCTGTCCTGACCAGACCCAGGATAGAAAACGCAGACCCACAGCCAGAAAGGCGGAGCCGGCCCTGGGGCTGCTTGCTGGCTGTCCGCCACAGACGGAGAAACCAAAAGTCAGTACAGGCCCATCTTCCAGGAGACTCCGAGGCCATGTCCTCAGAGACATCCCAGGCAGCCCCAGCTTTTGGGCCACAGTACCCACCCCTTGGCCTGCCGAAGCCTCACCCTGGGACAGGTGGCTTGGTGGCTCAGAGCACGAGCTTTGGGCTGCTTATTTGCTGGGCAAGTGATCTACCTACTCTGGGGCAAGTGATCTACCTACTCTGGGGCAAGTGATCTACCTACTCTGACACTCAGTTTCTCATTTGCAAAATAGAGATAAACATTCTCATCAGTGTGGGGATCAAATGGGCTTGGTTTGTAAAAACTGCTTTCAACCTTTTCCCTCACAAAACGATCCCGCTATAACTCCTTACAACTTAAAAAACAGAACCCCAAATTCTCTAATAGTATAATCAAAGCCTGTTTCTATTGGAACTCAAATCAGTTTTCCCAATACAGAGACCAACCCATCCCAGTTTGCCTGGGACTTCCTCGGTTTTAGCACTGAAAGCCCTCTGTCCTGGCAGGTGACTTAGTCCTAGAAACCAAGACAGCTGGTCACTCTATTTCCCAGCTCTCACTTGCAAACCCCCCTCACAAGAGCCCAGATTGTTTGCACCTCCCAACGTGGCCGTCCTTTCTGAGCTTCAGCCTTCACAAACACTGTTCCCTCCACCACGAATGCATGAGGGGAGCTATTGTCCCAAGCCCCAGTCTCACATCCAGCACGATGAGGGTGGACAAGGCCAGGCTGGGTGCTGCTGACCTGGCCCCATCCTGGGCAGGACAATACGGGGCAGGGCAGGGCAGAGGTGGGTGACTCTGGCCGAGGCCCAGGGACCCCTGCTTCCTTCAGGGAGGCGCAACTTTCGCAACGCACCTCGGCGCCTGGTAGGGCAGACAATGGGGGTTCTGGCAGCCTGCAGAGAACAGGGCGTGGTTGTTCGGGTAGGGACTGGCCTTTTGGTGAAGCTTGAATTGAAAGGACAGCAGGCCCAAGGAGAGCACGAATCCCCAAGCGTAGGAAATGTCAGCGTCAGAGCCACTGAGGGTGATGGAGGCACAGAGCGCGGTGTATCAATGGCGGCAGCTCCACTTGCTTCCGATTCTGTGCCAGTCACTTTCCTATGTGCTTTATTTGCATTATTCATTCAACAAACATTCATTGGAGGCCAGCTGGGCACTGGGGATATGGCAATGAACACTGTCAACACAACCCCTCCATCCTCTCGCTTATCTCTCCCCGCAGTCACCTGGGCCAGCATCATTATCCCCATCGTACGAATGAAGAAACTGTTGCTCAGGGAGATGAGGCGGCCCGAGGACACCAAGCAAGTACGTGGAGGAGAGTGTCCTGCGTGTGTCCCACCGCCTACCCTCTAGGACCTGTCAACCCCCATCTCCCAAGGCTCCAAGGACCCTCCTCCGAAACTCTGCAGATGTCAAGGCACATTGTGGGCTGTTCCCCTGAAGTTTGTGGGGAGGCGTACGTTGCAGCAAGACCATGACAGAGAGAACCCCGCCCCCCCAAAGTGCTCCACCCTCATGGCACCCAACCCAACTCCCAGCCCAGCTACTCTGGCAGGATGCTGTCATGTGTTCTTCTTTGGGTGTGTGGGAGCCGAGGAGCTGTATTCCACTCGTTCTTAGGGCACTTGTTAAGGGTGGAGAACCCATTGTACGTATGAGGAAACTGAGGCCAGAAAACAATGTAACTGCCTCGGCATCACCCACGGCCAGAGTATGGGTGCCCTGCTCCCAGCCCAGTGTTCACTTCTGGACACGAGGAACCCCCCACTCTCGTTCCAGCCCCCGCAAGCCTGCAGGCCTGAGCTGCTCAGGCTCCAGGCTCAGGTTGCTGTCACCTCTCTCCATGAAGGGACCATCCCTGACAAGGACAGTCCAGGGCTGGGGCCTAGGCAGACACTGGGGCTCTGGCTCTTTTGGGCTCTCAGATGCCCCCTCAGGTGGGCACTCGAGGTCACTCCCCAGAGCACATCATCTGCGGGGTACCTGCTCCCGCCTCAACGACCCCAGGGAAAAGGCCCCTGCTCCCCTCCCTGTTCCCGCCATTCAAAAACAAAGAAAAAAACCTTCCATTTGGCATCCATCCTGAAAACAGTTCTATTTTCTGCTCTTTTCCTGTTCAGAATAAACAGCAACATAAAACTCGAGCAGAAGGATGGGCGTGATTTCCATGTGGCCCTTATTCGGTGAGATAAGGAATAATTAATTGCCTGGATACTGTGAGGGGATGGTCCCAAAGCAGAAACTGCCTGCTGTCTCGCAGAAACACGCCCCTGGAGATGCCCGAAGAGCTCCCGCATCATCATGTGTGTCTTGTCACAGGAATTGTGCCCTAGCTGTCCTCACTGCCTGGCAAGTTCTAGCTGGGTCGAGGGCTACACCTGTCAGGCACTGGGAGGTTGGGGAATCCCAGGATTTCCACAGTACAGCTGGGCCCTGACCTGCCTCAGAGATCTCCCCCAAACCTACGGTCTGGCCTCGCCCTTGGAAGCATAATCATTTCCAGCTGTGCTGGGCCCAGGCCAAGCAGAAGCGTCTCCTCATTCTAGCAACGTCTGTCCCGCCTGTTCCTACACTCCACTCACAACCATAGAGATCTTCTTAAAAATACACATTTTATCAAGTACCCTCCCTGCTAGAAGTCCTCAAGGTAAAAATAAAGTTCAGACTCCTTAACATGGCCCATGGGGCACTTCACAATCTAGGCCCAGTTTAGCTTCTGACCTCAACTCCTTGCTTTCCACATTCCATCTGTTTATACCCCCGTGCCTTTGCACAGGCTGTTCCTGCTGCTTGGACTGCCTTTCGCTCCTTATCACACATATTCATCTTCTCTCAAGTGATGTCCCTGGGCCTGGCCTGCCCTGGAGATCTCTCCCAGGAGAGCTCAGGATGCTTGTGCACTTGTCAGTCCGTGTACCTAACACACGATGTTGCATTCGTCAGTTTTCACACCGTGATACAGCAGCTTCTCACAAGTATTCTATGTGTGACACGTGGAAGCTTCACAGTCGTGCTACGAGGAAAAGGACGTATTTGACACCATTCTGGGTCCCTAGCACCTAGCACAATACAGTAAGTGCTCAGTAAATGTTTGTTGATTGAAAAGCTTAAAAAATGAAAGTACGGAAGCCCCGTATACACGAAACATCAGTCTCTTAAGCTCGTCTCCTGTCAGAGACAGATTCGTGAGTGGGACAGGTTCTGTTTCTTAAGAAGCACTAAAATGTCACTGGAATGCAAAGGGACAGAGAAAAGTATATTCGACAGGACTCCTCTAAAGAATGCCTAGGTGGAAATGTCTGAGTTTCCTCCCTGAACACCCTCTGGCTTTTAGGCCAGGCTGTGGGTGCCCTCTGCCTCCACTGGGCCTCACGCAGCTGACGAGCAGCACTGTCTCCTGGCCTCTCTGCCTGCAAAGGAACGCAGCATGGGTCTGATGCCAGAGGAAGTGGGATTCACCAAGGGAACCGCTTGCTGCGCATACTCTCTGCCGAAGGCTTAATAGGTGTTATGTTTATAAAAAGTGTTCCGTGGTTAAGTAAATATGGGAGTCACAAATTTAAGTCAGGCCGAATAGGTGCCTTTAAAAGGAGACATGCGAACCCAGGATGCTTCCCGTCTCGTCTTGACCTCAGAAGCACTGCTCAGGGTGAGAGTCCTAAGCTTCTGGCCCAGGGGATCAAGGCAGCAGTGTGACCTCAGAAAAGCTCAGGAGCAGCTCGACCTGCGGAGTCTCTGGGGTCCCCCCAGGTGAAGCCAGAGTCACAGTCTGAGCCCTGGACCCGGTTGGGTGCCCATTTAGGGGGCTACAGGAGTTGACGTGCAGCTATAGGGAGTCTCCTGGTCTTGTTTTATAGGATGGCGGCAGAAACATAACCATAGCTCAGGCCATTGCCTCAGCCATCCCAAGAGAGCTAGGAGGGGCCTTGGCCATGCTGAAGCTCCCTTCCTCTCCAGGGACCTGGAGCTAGGGGGTAGGGGGATAGCAAGGAAAAGGCAGCCACCGACCAGGGAGCAGGGTGTGGTGGTTACACATACAGGTTCTAGCTGACACTTCTGGGCAGTGCGGCTATGGGCAAATTCCAGACCCTTCTGTGCCTCAGTTTCCACACGAGTGCAACATGAGTGATAAGGATGATACCCACGTCACAGAGTCGTTAGGAGGATTGAGTCAGCTAGCCCCTTGAAGCAGCATCTGAAACACAGTGAGGGCCGTTCGGTGAGGTCTCACCATTATCGAGATGCAGCCTGAGGGCCGGGCCAAGTCCCAGTCCTGGGTGACCCGCACACATTACTCACTCATTTCTCAGTTTCCTTAGCTAGAAAATGGAACTGATAAGGCACCTGGAGAGTAATTGTTAGGTTTAGATGAACTAATTCCCATGTAAAGTCCTTGGAACTGTGCCTGCTACATAATAAGCTCTCAAACATGTTAATTATTATTTTATCAGAGATAGAGGAAAATGGAGATATAAAATAATATGAAGTGAAAAAAAAATCGGGATGCAAACTGGCCTGGGCTTTGTTTCCTGGGCCACATGAGCCAATTTTAGCAGCATTCTCCGGCTGAGGGGCAGCTGGGCCGGGGGTGGGCTGGGCAGCACCCCCTCGCAGGCCTGGCGCTTCTGTCCTCATGAGGCGCGTGTCCGTGGATGCTATCCCTGATGAGGGGGTTTTCTGTCCATCCAAAACTCCACACTAGCCCGGGGCATGGGGAAGGCTCCCCTGCAAAAAAGTTTTCACACCGAAATCCCAGGGACCTGAACGTTGCTCCCAAAGCCCCTTCGCCATGTTCCCCGAGATGCTGAGGGCCATGAGCTGGACTCGCGGTTTTCTGCCTCGATATCTCAGAGCTCCTGGGAGCATCCAGATGAGCCCTAGAACAATTAATTCTCCACACTGGAATGTGCATATGCTAATTCCAACCTTCTCTTCTGGGCTTTGATAAGGCTCACAAGTCAGGCTCACGTATATAGGTTCTTTTTTCTGTAACGTTTTGAAATGAATGATACACTCACACGCAACTTTATGATTCCTTATTTTGTCTGTCCCCAGCTGGATGGGCAACCTTTAAGGAATCTTATGCTTCTTGAAACATGTCTTTAAAGATCTGACATTTAGCAAAGGTTTTTATGAGCATATTTCTTAGTCATCCTTCAAAGCAACCACATAAAATGGGTCAGGGGCTTATTCTCTTTCAGCAGACAGAAGGATTGAGTCACACACAGATGCTGATATGGTTTATAAATATGTGGGGAGATATATATATATATATACATGCATGTATATATCAGTCAAGCTATACTTATCCCCAATAAAAAGGGGGAAAAGAGATATTTTCAGAATAAGAGCTAAATTTTTTGAAATTACTGTACGCCAGAGTCTGTTTCAAGCATAAACATATCTCATCAACTATAGGAGGTAGATATTACTATTGATTTTTGCCAAATGAGGAAACCAAACCTCAGAAAGATTAAGGGATTGGCCCAAGGTCACACGGCAAGCAGGCAACAGAGTTGGTTCTCCTGGCTCTGAAGACCAGGCACTGTCGCTTGTGTGGTGCTGCCTTATCGCGAAATGGAATCCAGACAAACCCCTATGCTTTGCTGAGCAAATAACATGATTGTCCAGTTATGGGCTTGAGGGACAGTGGGGAGTCCTCAGTGACAAAGATCAGCCTCTAAGAGTCTCCCATAATATTTCTCCAGGGAGGAAGAATGGACTCTAAACCCAAGCAGAACTGGATCCAGACTCCAGTTCTGCCACTTGCTAGCTGTGTCCTCTCATTGGGCTCCTAGGAGCCTTGTCCTGGCAGAATATTTGGATAGTCCATTGGACCTTCCTTTTGGGTCTACTGGGTGACACTGTGCCCAGATGTGCCCTACGGCGTCTTCCTGCATCTGGCTCCCACCACACTTTTCTGAGAAGAGAGGTGACACTTGTTAGCTCACCTGAGCCCTGCGGTGACTTTGAACTGAGATTAAATCATGGAGTGAATCACCGTGGGCAGCCAAAGCCTAATAGGCCAGAACACCTTCATGTAAACAGACTGATGTCCCAGCAGACTGTGCCCGTGCGAACAGATGCCTGGTGGACACGTCTGCTAAGGGCTCTCGCTCCTGCCAGGACCTCAGCCCCAGCACCTGCCCCCATTGAGGAAGGAGTGTCTAGGAACTGGCACCTCAGATCCGTTGAGGCCACGCAGAAAGGCTGCAGGACAGCAATAAAAACGGAGTGCTCTCCACGTCCCAAGGCTTCCTGACCCACTGTGTTCTATATGCAGGACATTTGTTTTGTCCTGTGGAAAGTCCCCAAGTGGACGGGCTAACAATTGATTCCAGCTAGACTTCTCCACTAAGCCTGGCCATGTTTCCTGTATTTCCGTTCCCGTGATCCATCTCTTGCCCTTCCAGGTCAGAAAGTGACCTCCTCGGGATGCTATGTCCTCTGATGTCCTCTCTGCTGCTCAGATCTAGGGCTGCTCCTTCCTGAGGACAAGTCAGCCAGCCGCCCTTTGTCAACCCCCTGAGCCTTCCCCCTTCTGCTGGCCTTCCTGTCCCACTGTGAGCCTCCCTGGAGGCTCATTTAAACTGAAGACAATTGCCTTAGATAAAGAACCACTGGCCTTCATCCAGTGTAGCTAAAATTATCAGAAACTGAACAGGTATGGCTGACCTCAGCCCGCCCCCAGCCCTTCTGCCCTGGTCCATTTGACTGTCCCCTAGGAGCCTGTGACAGCTCCCCACCTAGGGCCAAAATGCCAGCCCAGGATAAGTCTGGCTCCTTCTAAAAGAGCAGCTGCACTACCTGATTTTATTGGCTCCACATCATATACCCA
>NW_011888809.1:5120104-5128760 GCF_000151845.1 Pteropus vampyrus
ACCGAGTCATGGAAATATCACGGGCCGTGGCGTCAGGCAGGCCAGGATGGATCTTGGCTTGTCAGGGACGGTCACGGTTTACCTATGCTGTCCTGGCGTAAAAATACCTCGGGGTTCCTTGTCCCTGTCAAAGTGCCCCAGTTAGGACCGCACCCTGTGTGTCAGCCTACTGAGGAGAAAGCACAGCACGTGGGCAGCGGGTGGGTGACCTGGTTCAGGACTCATCTAGTTCTATGACTAGAGAGGGGAGCAGAGAATGAGGTGTTTCCTTGAGGACGCTGCTGTGTGAGGCTGGCTGCATCGCAGGGGGGGATTCTGCAGCCCAGGAGGAAGCCTTAGCCGTGTTGCCAGGTGCTGGGCAAGATTTTAAAAATGGGGATTCGGGGATTAGCAAAGTCTAAACTCCCTGAGCCGGGCCCAGCACCAGGAGAAAGAAGGCATCTGGGGACAGGGCCACCACCAGGCACAGCTCCCGGGGTTGCCACTCATATCATGGTCTCAGTGAATGGTGCCCCAGAACTAGATCTGGTGAGCTGAGGCTGGATCACAACTTGAGGGCAAGAATCAGTAGGGAGCAGAGAAGCTACAAACACAGGAGTAGCATAAATCCTCGAACAGGAGAGGAACTAAGGAGATGCTGCTTTAAAGTCATTCAACCCAACTCACATCGATGAGCATTGATTGAGCACTTACTGTGCACTGAGCCCGTGCAATTACTGAGGGGGACCAGCTCTGCCTTTGAGAGTCCTGGGCCAGGACAGAAGTGGGCAGGCTCTCCCCTGCCTGTCCCACAGGGCAGAGTGGGCTCGAGGAGGCACAGGGAGAAACCAGAGTACAGGAGGACTCCCAGGGAAGTGCTTCGGGTCAGCTTCACGGACGGAAGTAGTAGTATACTCAGGCTAACTCAGGGGTGCAGATACACAGGCTATCATCTCAGCCACAGAGCCAGGCCTCGAAGAGTTGGGTCAGCATCCCAGCGGCCAGGAATCTGGCAACAGCCTGTGGCCAGATCACAAAGTGTCTTGGATTCTAGGCTAAGGAGTTGAACTTGATTCTAGAGGCCGTGAGGAGCCACAAGATGTTTCTGACTCAATCAGATTTCTTAATAGCCTGGGAGCATTGGTCTCTGCTTGCGCTGTTCCCCACACCCAGAGGGCTGGCCCTGCTGTCTTGGCACCACCATCGAAGGGAGGGGGACTCAAACCAGAAGCAGCCTGAGCCACGAGCAGCAGCGCCAGCACCGAGGCAGAGCAGCTGCCAGGAGGGGAGAGCGCTTGGCCCTGCCGAGTGCCCTCCATCTGTGGGAACCCCTGTCCCCGCAGAGAGTGGCTTCCCAAAGGAAGTGGCTCAAGGCCACTTGGATGTGCTAACCAAGGCTGGTGTCAGCGGGGACAGCTAGCCTGAGAGGACCTAAGAGTCCGTATAAACTTTTCCACTGCTGTTTGCTCCAGCAAGTGGATTTCCTATGATAGTTTTACAACAATGCGCAGCGGCACACATGTCATGGTACATGAGTGTCTTGGGCTGACATAACAAACGACCACAAACTGAGTGGCTTAAAACAACAGAAACTTATTCGCTCATGGTTCTGAAGGCCGGAAGTCCAAAATTAAGATATTGGAAAGGCCGCACTCCCTTTGGAGGCTTTGAGGGACAATCTTTCCTTTCCTCTTCCAGCTTCTGGTGACTCCAGGAGCTCGTTGGCTTGTGGCCGCTTCACCGCAAACTGGCATTCACCTTCACGGCTTTCTCCTCTTCTCTCTGCTTCTCCTCTCCTGTCCCTTCCAAGGATACTTGTCTCTGGATTTAGGACCCACCTGGACAATCCTTGATGATCTCATCTCAAGATCCATAACTTAATCCATTTACGAAGACCCTGTTTCTAAATAAAGTCACATTCGCAGGTTCTGGGGCTTAGGATGGGGCACATCTTCTTGGGGGCCAGCATTTGACCTACCACACACAGTCTTTGGAACCAGAGCTGGGATGAAATCCTGTCCTAGCTACTTACTAAGTTGGCCTTGGGCAAGTTGAGTGACCTCCCTGAACCTCATCTCTCCATCTTTAACGTAGGAATAATACTCTTCATAGGGTTGTTAAGAGAATCACATGAGATATCACTTGCTCGCATACAGTACACAGTAAATGGTGCTGATGACGATGATGATGATGAAGAGGTGACTCAGAGAAGTGAAGGGATTTGCCCAAGGTCACGTGGCGACTCAGATGGCAGAGCCAAAACTGGAACTCAGATCCCTCTCACAGCAAAGGCCCCTCTCTTGCCCCACACCCTGTTCTCTTATTTCCTCTACGGGAGTTTCAATTTTGCTCAATGCCAGTTCATGCTCATCTGGTCTAACCCAGAGACTATGGGCCCCTGGGCAGGAAGGCGAACAGCATCCCACAGTGGAGTGAACAGCCAACTATTGGCCCCAGGGAGGTGAGGTTAGGATCAGAACTTGACGTCGAGTTCTTCCACTGGCAACAGAGGAAACTGCATTTGGCCTCACCCTGTATGAGAAGCAGTTGGTGGCGGCATCACCATCAGGGACCGTTGAACACGCACCCCAGGGCGGCATGGGGTGGGCCCTACCACATGGGGTCTCGTCAAGCCTTGCCTCTTCCCTGTGGCATAAGAATAGTACCCCATTCACGGTTGCACACCGTAGGAAGAAAATGACACCCGCTCTGCATCTGGGGAAGCAGCTCCTACAAAGAGGACAGGACACTACTGGCCCAGATGAAAGAACGGCCAGCAGACTAAAGGCGGGATTAATTCCTCCGTCTCGGAAATCCTTGGAACCTGATCGCCCCTCTCCCACCAGAAAAGACAGGCTGACTTTGATCTGTCAACCCCGCTGCTCAGATTTCCCAGGCCGCCTCGTGAGGCACCTGCCAGCGTTCATGAGAGGGTGTTCTTATCAGTGCAGTTGCTGCTTATAGTGACATTGGCTTGGTTCTGGACTCTGGGGGATAGACAGGGCCTGGGCTTCTGTCCTGGGTGGGTTAAAACCAAATAGGTTCCAGGCCCTGGGAGTCTGGTGCCACTGATCCCCAGGGGAGGGGGGACAGTGGGTTCTGGTCCCCCCAGGACAGAGCCTGAGGGGTGTCCCCTGAGGCAGGGACAGACCTCGATGGGGTCCTGGCCAGGTCCTCGGGAAGTTCATCAAGGAATAAATTCATCATTTGAAAAGAAAACGGAGGAAGGGGCAGGGAGCGGAAAGGACAGGAGTGTCTCCCTCCCAGGGAAACATGGGAACGTTCTGGGCAGCAGGAAGAGGGGACGAAAACACAGGAGAGCGAATGACATCGTGGCAGGAAACCGGGGCTGGGAGGGAGGGCATGAGTGGCTCTTGGCCAAGTGGTGACTCACAGGTACAAAGCCCTACAACCACAGAGAGGGGTCAGATCTGTGTCCTGTGGTCCAGGGGGATCTCTGAGACCCGGGGCTCAGGCTGAGGAACGGGGAGCCTGGCCCCAACCAGGTGATCGGCAAACGTTGACCAGATGCCCTCTTTACGGCTAGCACTGTGCCAGGCCCCTGCATATAGGAGCTGGCACCAGCCCCAGCCTCTAGACTGACAGGTGGTAGCAGTCGTGTGGGCTAAAGGCTAATGCGGGTCTGCAGCTCTGGAAATGGAAGGGCTCTGAACCCCTCCAGGAAGGCTCCCAGGGCCTTGGGCCACCCACAAAAGGTAAGGCCGAGAGGAGAAGAACAGCACTCGTTCTGTGCCCGCCCCGACGTCCGCAGCCGCTTCTCTCCTTCCACTCTCTTCTTCGCTTTCTATCCTGGCCAAGTCCAAGCTCAACCCAACCCACTAGCCAACCCAACTCAATGGCTCAAGACTGGGGACACCATATGACCTATCCCCCCTGAGGCCCGCGCACATCTGAGATCATCCTGGGGACCCTCTTTGCCAAGACAGTGTACTTAACTATAGCTATCAACAAAGGGGGTTCAGGCAGGGCCCCTTCTCTTTGCTTAGCTGGCCCACCATGCCAGGTCCCGCCAGACAGGGCTCTTCACCCCACAGTAAGTCATCCTTTGTCACCTGGACAAGCATAGTCCAGCTTATGATCCGAGAAGCATTTGAATTCCTTGGAGAAAGAGGATCGCTGTAGATGTACTTCCAGGTGAAAGGTTTTAAATTCCTTGTAAAATGTCAGTCTCAGAAGCTCATTTCCCCCACTTAAATCATTTCGAGAGCTCCCAGGCAACCAGCATAACGTCTGAACTTCTCCATGTAGCTTACGAGACCCCTCACGGTCTGCCCTCTCCTGCTCCAGCCAGCCCCCGCCAGCCCACAGGCTCCCTGTGCCCCAGCAGTGATGAATTAATTGCCCGTTCCCTAAGCAGACCGAGCTCGCTGGCTCCAAGGCACCTGTCCTCTTGTCTTTCTAGAATGCTGCTTTTCATCTTCAAACCAGCTCAAACTCAGCTCTTTGGTAATGTAGTAGAGGACACTCGGTGGACAGATGTGTAAAAGGCGTGCCCCTCTTTAAGCTACATTGCTCTCATCCTACAAAATTATTAAAAGTAATGGGGGAAATAAAGAGGCCTAAGTGTGTTTCATTTGCCAAAGCCAAGGAAAGAGCTCCAAACAGGCACATCTCTCACATATGCTCCAAGGGGTATTCACTTAAAGGGATGATATTTGAGTCTCTTCAGCTAAAAAAAAAAAAAATTATTGAGACATTGGAATAAACTACCTTATAAGTCATTGCCTACGCTGCTCACTGATCTACTCCATATAGGGGTCTGGAGGAGAGGCATAAATGTCTCTGCGGGGTGCTGGGGTCCATCTGGGAAGCCACCAGCCAGTGCGCTCCAAGAAAATGGGTGACCTCCAGTGTCCCCTGCTTGGAGTTTGCCCTTATTGGGTGGGATAAGGGCCTAGAAGTTGGTAGGGATGTGGTTATGAACGGCAGGGTCCCCTCCTGAAGAAAGCAGAGGGTCCTTCCAGCTTCTTTCCCTCCAAAGAGCCTCCTCTGCTGCTCTGCCCTGCTGCCCAGGCCAGGCCCGTGAGGAGAGCGGGTGCTGGCTCCCTTCTCTGATTCCTCACAGCACTGAGAAGGCTGGCTCAGGACTGGATCAGAGGGGGGCAAAGGGTGTTTTCATGAAAGACAGTATTGATTCTGTTTTTTAAAAAGGCAAAACCACTTCTGAAATGAGTCACTGTGGGAATGATTTGAAATGCAACATTTTTCTTTGCATCTCTGCTTTTCCTTCTGGAATTTCAAAGTTGAGTCTGCGGTGCAAGTGGGTAAAGATTTAACAAAATACGTTCGTAGACTATTCCTTCTTACCTCCCCCGAGTCATCCACTCGCCCCAAGAAGCACGCTGTGCAAAGACGAGTCAGTGGGATCCGAAGTCAGAAGACCTGGACCAGGGTCCCGGGTCAATCCGACGTGGGGACACTTTCAGGGGTGCCCAGCCATTCCTGGGGCCTCTTGCAGGCACTTGCTGCTGGTTCTGACCCAGCCAGAGGGCAGGCGGCGAAGGGGAGGGCAGGATCGCCTTGGCAGGTGCGGCCGGACCTTGGCGTCCACTCACGCCAGGAGGGACCGCTGCGAGTCCAGTGCGCCGCACAGAACGTCCCAACCAGCTGGAGTCGGGGCTGGATGCGGTGGGGGGAGGGCGTGGGGAACGGCCTCCTACCCCAGGCCGTGTTTGTGAGAACTATCTGATATTTCCTTAAATAGGTGTCGAATTGAAATTTGTGAAAGATCATGATGAAAGCATTTCCCTCTAAAATAGAAACTCTGCTTAAACTATTTTCAGCTTTCTAAGGATGACCCCAGATCCCACAGGGAGCCCTTTGTCCGAGGACGACGGGAGGGAGGATGGGAAGGCAGAGACCCGGAGAGCTGAGCCTGTTTGTCCCACTTTTAGAATCACGGTCTCCGGGTTGGCAGGACCTGCCCTCCTCCGTCATTTCTGATAGTCTTCTGCCACAAGCAGGCACATCCTTGACAAATGAGGAGAAGGGTCTGTCCCCCGTCCAGCCTGACCTGGGGGCTGCAGCGGCCTCTGTGAGCTTCAGTGAGCCGGGAAGACGCCCCCCCAGCTGCCGTGGGTTGAGAGCAGCTGCAGTCTCAGCTCTGAGACTTTGCCAGTGTCGGGTTCAGACCCTCCCCGCTGGCACCACTGCCTCCTCTGTCCTCTGCTTCTCCCAGGAGCTTCCTTGCTCGGACCCCACCAACCCACAGTGCCAGGTAGACAGAAGGCGCTTAATCGATACTTGCTGGCCTGAATCAGCCCGTGTATCGACTAGCCTGCCTGGTTGCAAAGCTTGTCCTTGTACTTACCAGCTGGCCCATCTCCTTAGAATCACCTGTAGCTGGTTAGCACTCTTTGCTGCTTCAAAGCCTTGTCCCACCATCGAGTTTCCAGGACCTTTGCCACCAGCGGGGCACAGAAGAAGCTCCGGGGATCCCCAAAACCCAGTCATTTTCAAGAAGGGGAGGCCTCCATCTGTAGAATGCCCCTGAGGAATATGTGGCTTCTGATCTTTTTCATTGTGGCTCCAGGCAGAGGTGACCTGGGAGCACCTTCCCACACCACCTCTCCTGCCCAACCCAGATCTAAGTCCACTTCCAAGAAGTGGCCAGGTGTGCGTGCATCTAGAACACCTGCCCAGCTCTGTCCTCTCCAACAGAATTGTGGAGATAGGGCGAGCCTCTCCTTGACCTCATCATCACTGGGGGTCCAGCCCAGTGGAATTCCAGCTGCAGCACCTTCAGTGCTGCTGTGGGCACTCATGACAGGGCCACATGATGGGACCGGCTGGGCGCAGAGAGCATCACAGCCTCTAGAACCATGAGCCGTACAGAAGCCTGCACCCTGCTGCCCACAGCAACTCTCTTAGGCAGAGAAGGCACCCATCTGCCTTCTCTGCCTAAGGGAGTTGCTGTGGGCAGCAGGGGCCATTATGAGACTGGTGTGGAGGCAGGTAAGTGACGATGGGATTTGGGGTAGGGTGGCTGAGTCGTTGTAGTGAGAAATGCCAGGACCAGAATGTATTTAGAAGTAAGGTTAATAGAACTTGCTGATGGATTAGGTTTGGGGGCAGTGGGGCTCGAAGTGGATTAAATAGCACCCTCCCAAGTTCATGTCTACCTGAAACCTCAGAACGTGACCTTCTTTGAAATAGAGTCTTTGCAGAAGTCATTAAGGTGAGGTCATTCTTGATTAGATAAGCCCTAAGCCTCTTCATGGTCCCAAGATGTCACCCCAGCTCCTAGTATCTCTTCAGAATTCAAGGCAGAAAGAAGCAGGAAGGAAGAAGAGCCAGGTCAGCCCCGTCTGCCCTGTTGTTGTAATATTTTAATCAAGAAAAATGAAGTTCTCCCTGGAGCTTCAGGAACACTTCCCCTTGCACCTCACTGGCCAGAACTGTATCGTGTGGCCATCCCCAGCTTCACTACCCTGCAGGCTAAGAAAATGAGGATGCTGCCTTGTTACCTTCGAGAGCTGAAGGGAAAGATGGGGTTGGGGACAGTTGTTGGGTCATCCACCCGATAGCCTGCCCAAGGACAATCGTGACCTTGAGTCCTCTATCTGTATATATTGGCTACTTTTTAGAATTTTCCCTCCAAATCATCCACAACACTCTTGCAAGTTAGGAAGACCAGACATTACTTATTCCCATTTTATAGATGAGGAAACTGAGGCCCAGAGCTCACAAAGGATTTGTCCAGAGTCACAAAGAGTCTATAACTGAGCCAGCCCCTGAACTGGGTTTCCCAGCTCCCAGCTCTGCCCACATCATGCCTGATAAAATATACGAAGCCGATAATCCTCACAGACAGACCGCCGTTTCTGGAACACAACCGCACGGGGGACAGGAACAACCTGGGCGAGCTCCTAACTGCCTTTTAAAGAACAAACAACAGAAGCTGGGACAGCAGACCTGCTGCATTCATCAGAGGGTTTGGCCCAGGCATTTCTTGCCACTCGATAGGTTAATTGCTTAATTGAATTAGTGCGAATTCCTGATGTCCCTGAGAGTTGAGCTGTCTACGAAATAGGCCGGCTTGGCTGGTCAGAAAGGCAGAGAGGCAGGGGAGGCAGCAGCGAAGAGCTCATGGAAACTGTGCCTGGGCTGCTGGGCACCTTTGCTCAGGTTGTACCTGTGCCCTTCGCTGGCAGGTGGGCACACAGGGGACGGTTGGTGCCTGGTGAGGGCCACGTCAATACCTTGCTGGTCCCAGTTACCCACACGTGTTGTCTGGCAAAGTCCAGCAAGTCGCTCAGAGGCGGGATGGGGTGGTGAGAGAGGATTGGCTCCTGTACAGCCAGCACCCAGCCTGGAGGGGGCGGTGGAGGCTTCTTTCACCCCTGACCAGCCTCCCGCCCAACCTGACCAGCAGAGCTTCTCTGCATAAGGACAAGAAAGGATGCAGAACGAAGAGGACTAAAAATATATTCTCTGAATTTCTGCAGAGAGCACGAGGTCTTGCCCAGGTTCTGCCAGAAACAAGAAGCAACTTCTCAGTTCATGGCATCGTGCAAAGATTGGCCATTTTGCATCCTGATCAGACCATCTTGACATTGACTTGAGGCGTGAGTTCAAGTGAAGAAAAATGTATCACTGGAGGTGGATTTGGCTGAGACACTCTTATGTGTTAACCAATGCCTGCGTCCTGGGCACA
>NW_011888809.1:5128810-5131505 GCF_000151845.1 Pteropus vampyrus
GCTCAGAGGCGGGATGGGGTGGTGAGAGAGGATTGGCTCCTGTACAGCCAGCACCCAGCCTGGAGGGGGCGGTGGAGGCTTCTTTCACCCCTGACCAGCCTCCCGCCCAACCTGACCAGCAGAGCTTCTCTGCATAAGGACAAGAAAGGATGCAGAATGAAGAGGACTAAAAATATATTCTCTGAATTTCTGCAGAGAGCACGAGGTCTTGCCCAGGTTCCGCCAGAAACAAGAAGCAACTTCTCAGTTCATGGCATCGTGCAAAGATTGGCCATTTTGCATCCTGATCAGACCATCTTGACATTGACTTGAGGCGTGAGTTCAAGTGAAGAAAAATGTATCACTGGAGGTGGATTTGGCTGAGACACTCTTATGTGTTAACCAATGCCTGCGTCCTGGGCACACAGTGGATCCACACTTCCCAACCTCTCTTGCAGTTAGGTGGAGCCCATGCAACTAGGTTCCAACCAATGGAATAACTTGTTTACCACTGAAATGCGGAGTTGCATGTTCCAGCAATAAGCCTGGCCTGAGTTAATCACAGTGACATTGGCATTTAACCTGCTTTGTCAGAAGGCGGTACGGGGGTGGATGCTTTGGAATAAAGTGTGGCTGGGTTCGTGTCTTGATTCTGCCACTTATTAACTGTGTAACTTTAGCCAAGTTGTTTAACCTCTCTGAACTCATTTGTAAAAAAATAATAATAATAATCTACCTACTCATAACATGGTTGTAAGAACTGTTAGGTAATACATACAAAATACTTAGCATGGGGTCTGACACACAGACAAGCATATGAATAATAACTGCTGTTATTCTATTGAATTGAAAATAGTTTAAAAGGTTCATTATTTTCAAACTTTTATCTATTTAAAACTGCATATCTTATTTCATAAATAACATGAAGGGAAATTTAGACAAAAGAAAAGAAAGCAGTCACTCAGCCCCCATGAAATCCTGGATTAAGGTACTAGGCTAGGAGTTTAACAAAAACTGATTTTAGAAACAACTTGTTCCGAGTTGTCAAGAGAGGCAGAACTGGGATTGAGGGCAGCCTGACCCTGGATGGCACCAATGCTGTGGGTGGCGGGGCTGGCGGAGGCTGCAGCTTGTTGCCATGGCTGCAGGGGCAGGCTTTTCCAACTAGGAAAGAGTCCACTCTCCGAATTAAATTCTCTCAGACTGATTTCGGAACAGCTCTGGCAGGGCACCGGGAGACCCTTTTCTAGCCACATATCCGGGCTGTCATTATTTGTCACGTTAGCCATTCTAATAGGCATGTAGTGATATCTCGCTGTGGTTTTAATTTGCATTTCCCTGATAGCTTATGTTGAGGAACTTCTTTTCTTGGACTTATTTCTCATCTTTATTTCTTCTTCTCTTCATGTCTTTACTCATTTTCTAACTGGAGTGCTTGTTTTAAGAGTTCTGTATGCAATCTAAATATTCGCCTTTTGTTGAATATTTTTTGTCGGATTTTAGTCTTTTGTTGGATATGTGTTTTTCTCCCTGAATGTAGTTTGTCTTTTCACCTTCCTAAGAGGGTCTTTTGTAGGACAAAAGTTTTCAGTTTTAATAAATCTTTCCTTTTATGGATCACGCTTTTGTTGTCAAGTCTAAAAACTCTTTGCCTAGCCCTAGATCACATTTTGCCTTTGTTTTTTGTTTTTTGTTTTTCCTAAAAACCTATTATATACTGCACATTGTTATATACTGTATACTGTTATGTAATATATACTGATATACACTGTATACTGTCATGTACTGTATACTATTAACATTGTGGTATACATCCTATCAGATGTATCTGTAAGCATATTATATATGTCCAGATTATGTGTGCGCTATTTTACACACATATGTATATATTAGAATATAATAGAGATATTATTTGCAACCTTTTATTCCACTCTTTTTCAGAGTTTTTCCTGTATTGTTAAATATAGAGATACAGCGTCCTTCTTAATGGCTATTTAATCAATCCACCATTATTGACATTCCTAGCTATTTCTCTATTGTCATTTAGGTTGTTCGTGAATGTTTGTGAGTAAAGATAATGTTGAGCGAATTTCTTTACATTCACTTCTTTCTGAGTATATTCCTAGAAGGGCAGCTGCTGTGGAAAAGGGTATGCACACTTAAAATTTCACATTTATTGCTACACCAACTTCCTCTCGGGTTGAGATCATTTCTACTTCCGGCAAGAGAGTAGAAAAGGGCCCCTTTCCGAAACTTCCCAGCTCTGATCTTTTTTCTCTTCACTAACCTCACACCTTCCCCTGAGAGGATGGATGGGGCAGAGACAGGGACCCAACTGGCGGAGGTGTAGAAGGCCTGGTGAGGGAGATGAAATAGAAACTTGAATGAGGTCCATCAGGGCCTTGTCGGTACCCGCCCTCTCCTCCAGCACCTCCCGTTAAGGCCACTTGTGTCTGAGTTGGTGGCGGGAGCTGGGATTGCCAGCAAACAGTTTGCCTGCCGGAGTGAGCCTTTCTCCCAAGATCCCACTCCTGACCAGGAGTGGCCACAGGCTTTTTTTGGACTTGGATTTGGTGAGAGCCTGCTGAGTAAGAAGACTGGGCCAAATATTTCAGGTTCCACCTGTTTTGCCCTTCACTATTATGGTGGGAATGTGGGGAACAGGATGTGCCAGAGCAGGGGTATCAGCTAGGAGCTGGGAGAACAGTCTCAGCCA
>NW_011888809.1:5132120-5135585 GCF_000151845.1 Pteropus vampyrus
CCAAAAAACAAAAAACTCAGGCTTACTCCTAAGAAGAGAGATGCAAGTTAAAACAACCCTGAAATACTATTTCTTACCTATTTATACATTAGCAAAAATCTAAAAGTTTGACGTCACACACTTTTGCAGAGGCTGTGTATTTCCGTACATGGCTTATAGGAATGAAAAATGTTTCAACTCCACAGCGGGCAATATCTATAGCCAGCAATGTAGCTGGAGAAGCAGAAGGTTGTCTGCCAGGCCGAAGGAGGGAGAGGCCACGCTCACCCATTCTGGGACTCTGCAGCTGCTTCTGGTCACAGCTGTGCCTGCTGCCTGGCTAAAGAATGTCCCAGAATCCTCCTCCCTCCCCCAGCTCCACAAATGGAGTGTGGAGAGGTAGCTGCTCCTGTGAACTCTCCACCACCTTGCTCTGTCCACTCTTGCCCCTTCTACCACCCGACCTTGTTCCAGGGAGTAGGGGACCATGGGTCTGGAAGCCCACACAGTTCCAAAAGGTCAAGACAAATATTCTCACTGTAGAAAACCATTCTGTGTGCAAAAGTCGACAGACGCCGTCATCACATTTCAGAGCAATCTGATGCTTTCTGAAGTGTGAGCGCCTGTCACTGGAGGAGGGAAGTGTTTGTGCCAAGAGTTTGATGAGTTGCCGATAAAGCCACCAAATGCACAAAGCGGCCTGGCGGCAGCCTGCTTCCCAGCCAGACACCGCGTGCTGCTTCCTAGAGCGTTACGGTAACCCGAGAGCGGCACTTGGTGCCCTGGAACCGCTTCGCCCCGCGGCGGGCACTGGCCCCAGAGCATGGCGGGGGCAGCAGGTGTCGTGCGCTCCTTCCACCAGGACATGAGCAGAGCTGGAGGGACACTTCCGCTATATTTCCTTGGAATGACTTTGTCTTTTCATCCTAATGAGGTAGAAAGAGAATGGGAAGTGAGGGAGAGAAGAGCCGGTGCAGGCTGTCCCTCGAAGAGCCCCCACCCTGCCCCTGCTGCCACCACCCCGCTCCAAATCTAGAATGGACTCATCCTGAAGCGCCAGCCCCTTCCAGGCCTGCAATCTGGTGGCATGTCACCGTGGGCATTAGCTGGGCAATAAAGGGACTCATCTATCCATCCCAGCACGGTGAGACAACGATCTCCTCAACCACGGAAGGAGACTAGAGATAGGAATTACTGGTCGTTCCTGCTCCAGTGAGCGCCAAAATGCCCATGGGGATTTCCAGGACTCCTCTCTAGAAACAGAAAATGTACCTTGAGAGTATCAGAGTCTCCGGGCCTGTCTGTGAATGTAGTGCAATGTTTAAGAGCACGAAATCTGCAGTCAGATGTATGGGCTCAAATTCCACCTTTTACATCTATATGCTATGTGATCTTATCAAGTGACTTAACTTCTCTGCGCTTAGTTTTTCTATTTGTAAAATGGGGATTCTAATAGTACCTACTTCTTAAGGTTATCTCAGAATAATGAATTTGTTCATGTGTTTAAAGTACTTACCACAATGCCTAGCACATAAGGACTACATGCGTTAACTAGCTTCAGGAGAGTCAGTATAACAGAAGTCAAGAGCGTAGGCTCTGAAAATTACTGGGTCTTGGATCCCGGCTCTGTCTCTTTCTAGCTCTGTGACTATGAACCAGCTATTAAATGCTTTGTGCCTCAGTTTTCTCATCTGTAAAAGGGGGCGATATTAACTAAAATAATGAAAGGATTAGATGGATCGATATTTGCAACAATGCCAGCACTATCTTATTATTATTATTCCATCTTCGTTATTATTATAACTGTCACTGTCATTTCTCAGCTCTGATTATGATTGTGACTGCAGATGGAAGCAATCCCAGGTCCTCGATTTTCTAGGATCCAGGACTTAAGATCCCAGAGGTGGTGGCCTGTTTTGGCCTGTTTTGGCCCTGGGCCTAGGGAAGTACCAACACCTGGCTTGGCTGGAGTATCTTCATTTGTCATCAGAGCAGAAGGGGGACCCACCACTGATGCGTCCTCTTTGGAGAGGAGGTGTCATTATGAAGCGTGGCCCAGGCCAACACCATCCGCACCAAACAGACGGGCAGACTCTGGAGCTCGACAGATGTAGCTTCAAACCCTGACCCTCACTGTGCAGCCCTGTGACCTTGGACAAGCACCTGCACTTTGTAAACCTCAGTCTCCCCATCTGTAAATGGAGGGTGATGGGGAGCATCCATTGAGTTTTATTTTTTAGTTAACCCATGGAATACATAAATCTATGCTAATGGTCTTTTCTAAAAACAGTTCATACAATACGGGAGCACTTTGAGTAAAGAGTGAAAGTCTGATTTTATAATTACCCCTTCCTCTTTTCTTATACTGGAAACCACCATTAATTATTTCTATGCCTTTTTCTATGCATTTGAAAATACAGGTAAGTATTATTTTACTGACGCGTATGATTCTAAGACACCCTGCTTTTGCTTAACAATACGTCTTCAGTGCATGTGGAGCTGCCTTGCCTCATTCCTTCCAATGGGGGCAGATTGTCCATTCGTGTGGATGGACAATTCATTGACCACCTTCTCTACTGTTAGGCATCTGGGTGTTTACAATTTTTTGCTTTTATGAACATTTCTATGTGTATATGTGTCTTTGTACACACACGTAAGCGTGTCTGTGAGCATTTCTTAGAAACTGAATTCCTGTGCCCAAGGATTGAAAGGCCCACAGCTTACCCTATATTTGATCTCCTTACCTGTTTTATTTTTCATCACAGAATTTACTATAAATTACATGTAGACTTATTTGTTTATTGTCTGCTTTTCCCACTAAAATATAAGCAGCATAGGAACAGGTACCGTATTTATCTGATTCACTGCTATATCCCCAGCACTCGACTAGGATACTTGAGTGCTATCCTATAGTTGAGCCTGCACATAGTGGGATTCAGTAAATATTTGTTGAATGGAAGAATAGAAGAAAAGACACAAGTATTTCTAAAGTTGAAAGATATCACCAATTTGTTTTCCTAAAGGCTGACCAATTTATACTCCACCAAGAAAACAAGGGAGTGTTTCCCCACGCCCTTGGTGACACTGAAAATTATCAACTTTTAAATTAATTTTTCTCATCTAATAAGGGAAAAAATGCCATCTCCTCACTTACGCCCTTGCTTTACAAGTTCCTCCGAAGTCGTGCCTGGCCTCTCTCTGCCTGTGATCTCGAGTGGCCATGCTGATTTGGGAAGTTCTGTCTGTTTGCAGTGAACATGTGCTGGGCTACAGGCCCGGAAGCCGCCCAGAGACAGGGGTAGGCAGGAGCAGAGGCGCAGGGGAGCGGGGTGGGGCTGCAGCCCTGTGGGGAGCAGGGGAGGGGTCTGGACAATGTCACAGCTGCTGCCCACAACAGCTGCTGTACACTGAAAGCACAAGAGAAGCTCAGGGAGCTGAAGGCGGAGCCCAGAATCCATCAAAGGAGACAGTGTGTGGGCTGGAGGC
>NW_011888809.1:5136455-5139803 GCF_000151845.1 Pteropus vampyrus
GGACCTAGGTTCAGGTCTCACGGACTTCCTGCAAGGTCAGCCCTCTGTCCAGGATAGCGCAGGACACCCAAAGTCAGCCTTGGAGCCTTTCATCTTGAGCATCAGGGGTCCTCATATTGACAAGCTATTCCTGGTGTGGCCCCTCCTGGCCTGCCTGGGCTCTCTCAGAGCTGGTGGAAGGAAATCAGTCCTCAGCCTTGGCTGCCTTGTTTCCAGCCAGGCACATGATACAAGAGATGGCGCCTGAAGACACAATGCATGGATTTGGGGCAGAAAAGGCAGAGACCTGGCCTAGCAAGCCCCCCAGGAAGCCAGAGCCCATGCCATCCGCAATGCGGCCAAGCATGGCTAGCCTGTCTGTGTTTACAAAAATCAAGACAGCACGATTCTTCCCCAAAGTTGGAACTGGTCCGTATGAGCACGAGGGAAGTCACTGCACACTCAACAGCAGGAGGGGGCTTGCCAGGCTGGGTCTTTACAAGAACAGCCAGGGCACCCTCCATTAGGCCCCCACTTAGAGTCCCCCTGGAGGGAGGAGGAGGCACACTCCTTTTTTTGTTTGTTTTTTTTAGGCTTTATGTTTTAGAAAAGCTTTAGTTCGGAGGAAAATTGAGAGACAGTTGCAGAGCGTGCTCATGTACCCGGCCCCCACACAGGCGCAGCTTCCTGACCATCGACATCAGAGCGGTATGTTTGTTGCAACTGACAACACATCATTATCACTCCCCGGACCCATGGTTACGTTAGGATTCACTCCTGTGTTGTACAGTGGTTTTGACAGATGTTAATGACATGTATCCACTATTATAGTATCACAGAGAGGCCTTTCGCTGCCCTAAAAATCCTCTGTGCTCTGCCTATTTGACCCTCCCTCCCCTCCAACTCCTGGAGACCCCGATCCCTTCACTGTCTCTATAGTTTTGCCTTTTCCAGATGTCACAGAATTGGAGTCACACAATACTTGGTTCTTACAGACTGGCTTCTTTCACTTGCTAGTACACACTTAAGTTTCCTCTCTGCCTTTTTATGGCTTGCGGGAGGGGCGGGAGGGGCGTGGCGCTTCCTCTCCAGGCACTCCACTATCCCATTTCCCGTCTGTTCAAGAGAGATGACGTGGTCACCAACCTAGAAACTCTTCGAACCTCATCCTTTTGGATTTTTGTGGAGGCTTCATTACATAGGCATGATAGATTAAAACACTGGCCATTGGTGATTGAATTCAATCTCAAGCCCCGCTCCCCTCCCCCGAGGTTGGGAGATGGAGCTGAACGTTTCAACCCTCTACTCACATGGTCGGCCTCACTGGCAATTAATCCTCAACCTTAGGTGGCAGGTCATCAACATAACAAAAGACACCCTTTTAGCTCACTTCACTTAGGAAATTCCAAGGGACTTATTAGTCTTGCCAGTAAGGAGGATGCAGACCAAATATGTGTATATACACGCATATATTTTTGTATTGTAAATCACAATATTACAGTCAGAACAGACCATATTATGCTGTGGTAACAAATGGCCCCCAAATCTCAACAAGTTGATCTCTCGTTCACGTAAAGGCTGCTGTAGCTGGGCCACTATCTGCTATGTAAGGTCTCGCTGACTCTGGTGGTTTTTCATCTGTGGCTCGGTCACCTCAACACAAACTTTGTTAAGGGTGTGGTTCTGGGCAAAACTTCTAACTTCTAACGGCCAACTTCTGCTTCTGTGATCTGCTTGCTTGTTTGATGTTAACTAGGGTGTGGTTAATCTGTTTGCTTGTTTGATGTTGAACCAAGGTATGGTTCTAGGCTTTATCAACGGCCTCTTTTGGGAGCTCGGGGCTGATCTCGAACCCTGCGTGGTAGCGTCAGTCGCCAGCCGGCTCACAAAGGCTCATAATTCATCTCGATTGGCTCCGTGGCTCTTAGAATTGATCGCGCCACAACACGTGTCTGCATCAACACTGAGAAGGAGGAGGGGTGCTGGAGAGTGATGCAGGGCCTTTCACCGCCTCCGCTCAGAAGGGCCACGCGTTACTCGAGCTAGGATTTCACAGGCCCGAAATGCCACTTGGCCTTTCCTAACTGCAAGGGTACAGCACCGCGTGGTCTCCCACAGATCCAGGGAAGAAAAGAGAAGCGCTGAGAATGTCGCCCACAAGGGCAGGCTCCCTCTTGAGGACGTGGCAGATGGGGCAAGAACGCAAGAAGGCGGACGAGGCTGCTGCGCTGGAAGAAGGCGCCTTCCTTCACTAAGCTTTTCCAGACTCGAGGTTCTATTTCTCCGATTCTGTGGTTCTCAGGACTCTTTAAATTCCTAAGTGGTTCTATTTCCAAGAGGTTCTGTGGTTCTGGGCAGGTTTACTCATAATTCAGCCATAGCGCCGTCACTGCAGCCTGCACAGGTCCCTGGGCGCTGGGCCTCCAAAGGCAGCACCCAGGGCAGGGCAGACTGCAGTGGGTGACGCCCTGGGCTGGCAGGAGAAGCCTGAGCTCACAGGTCGGGGCGAACTGGACCAGGCTCAGCCCAGATGAGGGGCTGCGGCTGTGCGCATTCAGACAAGTCCCAGGCAGGAATCGGCCTTCTCCTCAGCCAGGCTGAGGAAGAGAAATTGCACCCATTTCTTCCTCTGGAAAGAAAAAGAAGGATGAGTTCAGTTTTGTGTCCCTGGTCCAGATCCGGCCCACAATTCAGTGGTCGTGGAGCAGGGCAGCAGCGGCTACGGGGCCAAGAGTACATAGGTGCCAACACTGTGCCAACCACAGCAATATTAGTCCTCTCGCTTCACCCCCATCCGTCCCCCACTCCCTTCAGGGCAGTCCCGCAACTGGCCCCAGGACACAGCACAGGGGAGTGAACACCCAGTGCTGGGGGCACCCTCCTCCTTGCAGCAATCCAGAAGGAGACTTGGGGGATGCCAGAGAGGAGGAAGAAAGAGGTCGAGCCTATCATCTCCATGAAAAGGAGGGGCTCCCCACTTGGCCAGCTCCGCTCAGCCCCGGGCCATGCTGTGTGCCTCCTTCCCCTGCCTGTCTCTCCAAACTTATTCTAGTTAAGATGTCACCATAATGGGAGCTCCCCTGGAGAAGTCCCTAATGGGGTCAGAGCCCCTGGCACTGACACCGAAAGCCTCTTTTTTCTCTTGGGGACAGATGGGACTGATGGCCATTGTTCATAGGGGCCCTGTGTGTTAAGTCACCGTGTGCTTGCTAAAAGATAAATTGCATATCTGTCCCGAGGGAGAGTGGATCACAGGGCTAATGCCCCTGCTTACAGTCCATTTAGTTAGAATCCTGCTTGAGGTTGCTTAATAGATAGATTAGGGAATAATTCACAAAAGACAAATGGGCGATGTAATTGGGTTTCCCC
>NW_011888809.1:5139853-5144870 GCF_000151845.1 Pteropus vampyrus
CCGGTGGTGACAGAGCAGGGGATGAACCCATTTCTCCACACCGCCCAGGGCTCCATCCGCTCCCTGTGCTGCCTCTTCCACCTTTCAGTGAAAGTATTCTGCAGGCGGCGTGAGCCCCCAGGTCACGGGCACCCACAACCACACTCGGGAGGAGGTGGATGGGAATGGCGGAATCCTTGCCACTTCCATGCCTGGATGCAGATGTCAGGCTGAGGCCTTGAGCAAACCGAGTGTGGCTTTAAGATGCTGGACGGTGGCCCTCAGGCCCCTGTCCCACAAGCCTAGAGATCTGGACCAGCTGGACACACAAAAAGTGGCCTGCGAGCATGGAGGAGGATCCGTCATAGCAAAAAGTCCCAGCAGCAACAGTCTCTGTGTCCTGTCCAGGAATCTCAGGGCCAAAGAGCTGCTACCCAGATGCGTGACCCCAGGCAGAAGCCTTGGCTTCTCCTGGCCTCAGTTTCCCTAGCTCTACAACACACAGGGTGTGAGGTCGTTTGGACAGGCCTGGTGAGACTCTCACTTGACTAATAAGGAGCTACGCCAAGCATTTTTAAATACGGCCTAATCTGTCAACATTTCCTGGGCAGCTCTCAGATCTAACTAAGCTTGTCCTCCCTCACACAGCAAAGCGCTCTGGTGTGCTCCCTGCTCCCACCCTTCATCGTACCAGAAGTGGGTGCTTGTAAGAAAGGCTGGGCCGTGTGGCAGGGCTGAGAGAGGCTGCCTTCCATGGGCCATTGCCCTTTGCCCAAACCCCAGACTCTTAAGTGTCTCTCATTTCCTAAAAGGTAGAGAAAATGAGACATCCAGGCCACCACCTCAAAAGCATGAAACTGGGCTCCCCAAGTGTCTACCACCCCACGTTTGGGCCAGATCCTTCTCAAATATCGCCTTCCTGGTCTTCCATAATCTCCTTCCATGCCCCTCCTTCTCCCCGTCTTCTCACTCCTCCTCCCGACCCTGCAGTCGGCAGAAAGCATCCTCAGAGAGCAGAGACAAGAGGAGTTGAAAATCGGTCCCACCGGGCCCCTTGAAAGAAGAGGCTCACGGAACACAGGGCTTTCCAGCTGGGAGAACCTACGTATTCAGTCAGGTCAGAAATCCCTTGGCCTCCTGCATTATAGGCTGTGGGATTCCCCAGGCTCCTCATTGACGGCCCCGTCCAGACTGTTTCCTTCCATGTCCCCACACTGAAGACCAACTCAATATTCCGATGCCACATGGGGCCAGCCGCCCATAGTCAGAAGGCCCTGGTCCCAAGCCCTTCACAGTGCAAGGACCAACCAGCCAGAAATGCAGCTGTGTGGGACGTAGTCTGGGTTCATTAGCAGAATGCCGGAGGAAGGCTCCCAGGCAAGGCCCTAAGGGCAGATCTGACTGCTCCGTGCACACAGGAGACTCAGTTACTTCTCCCCCTCAACCCAGACTCCCTAGCAGTACAACACACCACCCCTTGGGCAGGGCGGGAAGGGGCCTGAGGTCGGTTGAGCCTCAACGTGGCCAGACATGGGCCAGGCGTTACCACAGGCAGAGAGCCGGGCACCAGGCCCACCGCAGGCCCAGCGGCCCATTGCTGTTCATACTTTAATTACACAGTGGGAGCTAAAGTGCACATCTGGCCCAGAAAAAAAAAATTGCTGCTTCCTCCGAACCAGGTTGTCTGAGGAAGTGACCTGTCTGCCAGCCCAGGAAGCAGGAGGGTGGCAAGCTGGCACCGCCAGACAAGAGTCTGGGTGTACTCTGATCCCCGTCGCCAGCCCAGCCTGCTTCATGGCTACTTCCCCCGCATGCGCAGTGTCCCCAAAACTCTGATTGTAAGGCCATGCCTTGGTCAGCCCAGGCTGCCATAGCAAAATACCATAGGAGGTATTCTCAGGCTTCCAGGGTGCCAATGTGGTCGGATTCTGGTGAGGGCTCTCGTCCTGGCTTGCAGATGTCCAATTTCTCACTGTGTCTCACATGGTAGAGAGAGAGCTAGCTCTAGTCTCTTCTTTTTCTTATAAGGACATTAATCCCATCACGGGGCCCCTGCCCTCAGACCTCATCTAAACCTAATCACCTCCCAAAGGCTCCACTTCCAAATACCATCACACAGGGGGTTAGGGCTTCAACATTTGAATTGGTGGGGTGGGGGCGGGGGGACACAAACACTCAGTCCACAACGGGCCATACCAGCTCGTGGCTCTCTCTTCCCAAACGCACATTTCTATCCTGGACCCCTCTCCTGAGTGACAAGCCCTCTACTTGTTCCGCTTGGTAGATGCAAGTAATCAGCAGTGACACCAGGGCTGGAGAAGGGGGCAGGGACAGAGCAAACCTAGATACGGGGCCATCTGCAGAGCAACACCCCTCCTGCCACCGGCCACACCAACGATTCCCTGGTACACTTCCTGCCAGTCCCCCCCTCTCACCGCGTCCTAATAGTCTTTGTAGGTTACACCCTCGACTTCCTTTGTCGCAGTGGAAAATGTGGTCCTCATCGATGCCACTCGGACACGGTCACAAGTGAGCAGGAGCTTCCTTGGCTTCCCGCAGGCATTTATCTCCCTCTGCTACAAAGGAGAGTGTACGCCCCGCTCCTTGCTTGGCTGTCATGGCAGTTGGTTAAGATCGTGCACGTGCGGGCACCTAGCACAAGGCCTGGCCCCTGAATGGTTTGCCCAGAATACCAGTCCTTCTCCTCTCTAACTGCTTCCACTATGAGCCCATCTTCCCAGGCTCTGAGAGAAGCAGAGGCAGATTCCTCGGCCCGAACCAAGCCCTTGGGAGCCCCATGAAGTCCAAGTTCCCACAGCCGGTTAGGGCTGGGAGCACCATCAACAGCAAAGCTCAGGGACGCCTCCCCTTGTCAAAGCCTCCGACCCCTCGTGAGTGAAGTGCCAAGTACACGTGCTCCCACCTCCAGGCTGGGGATTCTCAAGAGAAAGTGCCAACAGACACGCCGCAAGCCTGTAGGCACTTCAGTTTCCTCTTTGCTGTCTCAGAGAGGCAAGGGCCCTAACGGGAGAGAGCAAAGCAGCCCCAGAAGAGAATGGACATCGTTCAAAGTCTGGGCTTGGCACCCAGGCAGGCAGGAGGCCTTTCAGAAGTGGCTGGAGCCCCCGGCCTCTGGGCCCTGCAGGGAGCAGTGTTGTGGCTTCTGCTTTTGCTGAAGCAGCAAAGGCCAAGTTTAGTTCAGAGCTCTCCCTGTGGCTGAGCTTGGCAGAGTGTGTTGGAGATCCACCTAGCCGGGGCACGCCCTTGGCCTTGAAAGCGAGGAGGAACAGAGTGTACCCATGTGAGTTCTGGGTCTGCATTTTAAAAATAATGAATCAGGGTGCTGCCGACCCCTGAGTCCCATAGAAGTCCTGTTCCGTGTGTCTGCTTCCTGCCCTGGATCACAAGGGGCCAGCCCTGCAGAGTTCCAGGACTGTGTTTGACTTATGAAAAGTACAAGAGCTGCAAGACCAGACATCCAGATACACACACATCAGGACACATACCACACACGTGCAGGCACTCTTACACACGCATACGCACACACACACATGGATTACAATTCATTCTAAAAAACTGAACCAAGCAGGCCTCAAATTTGCAGGGCCATTAGCATTTTGAAAAACATATTCTTTCTCCTTTTTAGGACTGAGGCCACGCTACGCTGTTCTTGGAGAACCAAGACAGGGTCGCAGAGACGCTCTTTTCTTTTTTCCTATTTGATTTATTGCTTTCTGTAAAAAGAAAAGGAAGTTGGATCAATGTATTCTCAACAGTGAAAAATGTTACCTCTTTCCCCAAAGTAGCTGGCTTGATTCTGTTCAATATTTGGAGGAGCCAAATGTGCCAAATCTTCATAAAGAGATGAAGGGAACAGTTTCTCATTTCTGGCTTGGCCCAATAAATCATATCGCAGAGGTAACCAATACTGCTCCCCAAAGGGCCTGCCTGCCAGGACACTTCTCAGGACTCCAAGCCTGACCCTTCCAAGTTAGTCCAAGATCTTGTTGGGGAGACATATAGACTCCCGGAAGACTGAGTGATAGAACACATTAAAATGGCAGGTCAAGACCACAATGAAAGGCCACCACAGAGTCATGGGTCTTCACTGTCCTACAAAGGAGCAATACAAGATCTGTCAGAGGTGCGAGCTCACTTCAGGTTGGAGTGTTTAGGGAAGACTTTATAGAGGAGATAGCATTTTGGCTGGCCTAAAAGGTATGTACTATTTAGACTGGTCAGGAGAAATGAAGAAAGCATTGCAGGAGAGGGGACTAGCCTGAGCAAAGGCTAGGAGATCAGGACAATTTGAAAGGTCCCCTGAGTTTGGGGTCCAGTAACCAAATGTACCACAAAGGAAAACTTTCTGGGGAATAATGGAAGAAGAGGGGCTGAACTCTATTCAGGAGGCAGTGGGGGTAAAAAGAAAAGCATTGCAGATTTTTAAGTAGGAAAGATACAGCTAGTTAATATGTTAGGACAATAACTCTTAAGATGTTGGCACGTGGTCTGAAGGGGACAAAACTGTCAAACACTTTCATGCACAAATCATGCCCAGAAGCTTTTCCATAAAGGTTCTTGGCAGCCCCAACCCCATGAGGCTATAGCTGAGGACTGCCTTGAGCTAGGGGGAAAGATTAGCAAACTCCTAAATCATAGCCCTCTTTGTAATAGCTCTGGATGACGCTTTCTCATTTGCTTGTTCATAATTTTCATTGAACTAAGTATGGAAATATAATGTCTACTTTTTTTTATTCAACATTTTAAAACAGAATCTGGACCTGGAAACTATCATCATTATATGTTTTATTATGACCAGTTTGATATCCACATCCTCACCACATAGTGGGCCCCTCAAAATGCAAAAATTGTTTTATTTATCTCTGTCTCCCTAACCCCTAGCAGAGAGGCTGGCATAGAGAACTAAGTAGATGACCAATTTGTAGAATCAGGTAATAATGTTTTCATTACCCTGATGCTTACGCTAGTCAAGGCATTGTAAATGATTTATTGTGCTTTAGGGGTTAAACTATAAAAG
>NW_011888809.1:5146755-5155299 GCF_000151845.1 Pteropus vampyrus
CAGTAAGAAGGTGTTAGAAAGAACCAATGATAGGGTTTGGGTTTGGTGGGGTGGCTTGAGGGGGCGTCTAAGGAATAAGGAGTTTGCTTTAGATTGGATGTTGTTATAAAGTGAGGGCAGGTGTATGGTCAGCTGTCTCAGTCAATCTTGCTGTAAGGAGGGCTGTGATGAGCTAAAGCTCTGGTTGGTAAAGTCGCGGTCATTCATTTTGGTTCTGGGGGCAGTGGTATTTTGTGGGTGGCATAGAAACATTGTTTTTGTCTGTGCTGAGACAAAGCGATGGAGTGGCCTTGCTTGGTCTCATCTTATCCTGTCTCAGGGTGCTCTTGGGTGAGGCTGGCATCCTGTGAGTTTGTCTGTGTCCAACAGGAGAAGAACAGGCTAGCTGTGAAGGGAAGGGCCACTTCCGGGCGCCAGGGGCAGCTCTGTTTTCCTTTCCTGCAGGTTACTGAATCTCTCCCTATATAAATTTCTCCATTTGTAAAATGGGAGATGAGTATTACCGAGAAAGAGGTTTTGAAGAATAAATCAGATCCTGCAGCACACAGAGCAGGAGCTCGCTGTAAGTCAGTCTCCAAGCCGCCTCACAGGAGCATCACGTGGCAGCTGCTCAAACACTCACTTTACAGATTAGGAAACTGGAGCAGAAAAGGTCAGTGCGTTTTGGTGAAAATCACAGGTAAAACAGCCACCCCCAAGGCTGCCGCTGAGATTCCCACCAGGGCTTGTACTTGAAAGGAAGGTCCTCCCTCAGCAAAGACGGCGGGAGATGGAAGCAAAGCCTCAGGTTCAGCCCTCGCTCTCCAGGGGCTGGAGCACTGCCCAGGACATGGGGAGGAGGGGCAGCAGCCACCATCAGGACCTGGGAACCAGGGGTCACCACGGGACCACCATGCTGGGTTTGCCTTGGCAGCCTCCACGCTGAGCTCATGAAGAGTGGCCTCAGACACAGAATCCAGGGAGTGACCCAGTGAGGCACAGAGTGCAGCCTGACTCTGAGCCAGGGACGGAGTCAGAACCCTGCTTCTGGTTCCCATCATTATCTTGTCTGATAATAGCAGAGTTCATCACAGTGAGATTTCCAGAATAAAGCCCACCCAGGCTGAGTTCCCCCAAATTATACCCTCTCCTCGGTAATTGCAAACTTGTTTGGGGCCTGTATCTGCCTTACAACAGCATTTCCATGAGGACCCGAGTGAGTGCCACCTCTCATTTGGTGGAACAAAAGGAAAATTGCACATTCTGCTAGGCTGGCTTCCCCAGCTCGGGGCAGTAGAAAGGCCTCGTCCCTTGAGTCAGGTCGGCTCCTTCTCAGCTGTGTGGATCTGGGAATACGTCAGCTTCAGTGTACTTGGTAGTGAAAGCTGCCTCATGCTTCCTATGGCCCAAGGCTGTTGCGAAGATCAAATGCCACATTCACATATGAGCACATAAAGGGCTCTAAAAAGAACTGTAAACTAAAATATAAAAATACTTCCTAGATAATGATTTTTGTTTACCAGCAAATAAAACAGATTTGAGGCAAAAGTGAAAAGACCACGTTATAACTAGAGAGTGCGCTGTGGTGATATAATTAATGTTCTTCCACGATGTTTGCTAATGATGGTTATTTCAGGACTCTGCAATTTGAGAAGTCACCTAAGTCTGTGATGTCTGGCTCTGTTTACTGAGGTAGAGAAGTTTATATATTATTTGATCAATCCATTCAGCAAAGATGTGGAGAGGGTCTAGGCTGTACCAGGCTCAGTTCTAGGAGCCGGGGACAACAGAGTTGTTAAGAAGCCCTGTAGAGCAGCTCCCCAGGCTGCATAGTGACTGAATTTGCTCTGCTCAGTCCCTGACTGTCCATGGGAGGCCTACAGATACCCAGATCTCAGGCAGACCCATCCCCACAGTAACCTCTCAGGAACTAGGCACGGAGTTGAGAGCGGCTGGAATGAAGCCAGGACAGTTGCCACTATGAAGGGTCACCAGATTGGGAAAGGGTCCTCACCTCATCTGAGGCAGAAGCTAAGTTCACGTGGGCTTTTTCTCTTCACACAGACCCTAGGCCGAACAGAGCTCATGCTCAGATCTATGGCTGTCCTTGAGAGCATGTCCACAGAGGGACCCTCTTTCCCTACTTGAGGGGAGCCCAAGCCGTCTCCCTGAGCAGACACGAGTGGTCAGACCCCAGGATGATCTGCCTCTTCCATTTTCCTCCCCAGGTAAGTACCCTGGGAGACACCGGAATCCTTGGCAGTCTATTTCCCAGTCTGAATTATTTAATGTAGCTCCAGTCTGAAGCCATCATTGGCCTGGTGGGATCATTCAAAGTGAGATACTTACTGATCAGCAGGGTAATTCACATTGGGCTTGGGCTTAGGGACACTACATTTGGGTCTTTTCTAGGTCTCCCCACCACTGTACAGGGCAAACAGCCTCCTCATTCTTTCAGGTGATCAAGTGGATAATAATCTACTCAGAAAAACACACACATGCACATGCACGCACACATACACACACACCCCCCAAGCACAAACATTTCCCAGAGTCATTACTATGTGCTGTAGGAAAATGTAAACAGCATTTTCCTAAATGCACACAACCCACCTGGCTTCCCCAGCCCGCTGCAAAGCAGGTGAACGCTCCTTTGTTCTTCCCGTTTTAAGATGATGCCCCCATTGTACATAAGAAACAGGACCCATTACAGACTCATCCATCCGCCCCTAATACCCACCACTTAATCCCCAAAGACCTCCAGAAGCTTTCCTTATTTTCCCCTGAACTTATTAGGTCGGGTCACATTCCTGAGATCGCTTATACTCTTGTCCAAATAACCCCTAGGGGTTTTACTCATCCAGTTAGGCAGGCAATGAAAGAATCATTTTCGCCAGAATTACTCTGCTGAATATAAATGTTGCTGAGTAGGTGAAAGGGAAGAGCCATGTGCCTGAGTGAGCTCATTAAGGAACACCCCAGGCAAACACGGTCCAGTCTTCCAGGGTCACCGCGGGGAAGTCAGGGTCACACTCTGCCCTGAGAGCCCCCCCAGCTGCACTGCAACCCAGCCCAGCCCAGCCTTAGCCCCGGTCTCTTATCCAGCCCAGTCAAATGGCTGCTAGTTAACGGTCGAGCTTGAAATGACACAGGAGCTGGGGTCCCCGCCCCAGCCCACGTATCTTGGCTTACTCTCACTTCTCACCTGACCACAGGCCCGCGTGGGTGCATGCCCAGGCACGGTGTTGAAGGCGGCCGGGGCTCTGATCCCCAGCTGGAGTCCACAAAATCAAGGGCAGCAGGCAGCATGCTGGCTCATACTCTGACTATTTCTGAAACACTTAGAAAATTCTCTGCCTCCAGCTAGGATTTATGTTGAGATGGGAAGACTCAGAGAGGAATAGAGTAGAGCACAGCCCTGGGGTGGCCAACCAAACCCCAGGGTGAGGACACATATGTATGGCGAAGTTTCCAAGACAGTGGGTAGGAAACCCCAAACGCTCTGGCTTTCGTGTTCCATGCTGTTGAGAAGTCTTAGAGGCCAGGAAGAAAACAGCCCTCTTTAGCTCTGCTTTGGTCAGCCTGTACCTGGCGTTTTCAACTTCTGGTTTTCCCATAGTTCTAGAGCTCACCCTTTCAGGGCCCCCTGTGCAGAGGAGGTCAAGGCCTTCACAACCACGTCTGGAAATGATGGCCAAACACTGACCTGTGGATGACTGGCCTGGAGCACAGCAGACATCATCCTAGCAGAGCAGTTGACAAAAGAGAGCAGCGTGGAACCCCAGATTGAAGGGCTGGGACCCCTAGTTAGGAGTTACAGGAAGGCAGCCTTTCCCTGTGAGAGGGCAGCCTTGTCCAAAGCTGGAAATGGTGCTCTTGTAAAGGAGCACCCGTCCGTCTCTCTCTGGAGGAGCGCAAGCAGGGGCAGAATGCTCCGGAAAGAACCCATCTGTGGAAAGTTGGACTCACTCTTCTTGTAGGCCTCTCCCATGCCAAGAACCCTGGTTCTGAGTCTGTAGATGGGCTGAGTTACTTATAGAGAGAGGGAGGGTCCTGGCCTTCCCCCTCCCCACCCCATCAAAGCCTCCTGCCCCTGCAGGGCATTCCTGAGCCGCTTTTATCATTGGGCTTTGAAGGGAGAACAGTAATCCCATGCTTAAACCAAAACATCTTGCAGTGTGCCCTGGGCTTTGAACGGCACCCTTGATCTTTCCCACCACTCTGCAAGCTCCTGGGGACCCTTTGGGCTGGAAGGCGGGGGCGGGTGGAGGCTTGCCCAACACCTGCCCCAGCCCCAGCTGGAGTGTCTCAGGCCTTTGTCAGAGGGAGCAACTGGCATCTAGAATCAACTGATTTGACTTCCAGTCACTCAGGATCCTTCATAACAGCTGTGACTTCCTGGGATTCTATGAAGGAACCACAGGAGACCACAGCGGCCTTGATGTCTCTCCAAGATGTTGTCTGAGGAACATTGACTTTTCTGAGGAAGTCATTTCTAAGGGAAGCCCCTACTCATTTTTCAGTTCCTGAATAAACTAAAAGTTTAAATGGTTTAGGGAATTCACTAGCTATCGGGAATAACTAGCTAGTTAAGAAAGTGGTTAAACTCCTTAGAGTCTCAATTTTCTCATCTGACAAAAAAGAATCATATAATGCAGAACCGACATTCTGTGTTCCTAGGGACTGGCTCTGCATAGTGTGTGTTTATGTGTGTGAGATTTCACCAATGTTCATGTCCCATCATTTGCATAGATGCCTCCGTCAGCCAATGAGACAGCATGCTCAGGTCCAGTGAACCCGCCTCCAGCTCTTGGCTTGAAATAAAGTAGAGAGGGCCGCCTCTATCTGATGGGACTCCGGGACTGCTAACTCCTCTGATCTCAAAGTCACTCACTGGACAAAAGTTCTCAAAGCAAATTTTCTAACTGGAGGTGTTAAAACTAAGGCACAGTAAAGGAGTCTACAGAGGGGGCTTCTAGGCAGGGTGTGCATACACACACACACATATACATTCCTATTATGGGCCTCTTTTTTTTTTAGGGTAACATTGGTTAACAAAATCCAGTAAGGTTCAGGTATACAATTCTATTACAAGCCTTTGAGGTCATGAACCGTCTCTGATTCTACCTGGGATTCCTCGGGCCTGGCACACGGCAGTTGCTCAGTAAAGAGTTGATGATAAATGAATGATAAAAGAACACTCATAAAACCTCCTGAGGTTACACTACCAACATACTGAAAACTTATCATACCCTTTCCCAGTTACTCCTCAGATCTCTAACTGTGAATGTTTAGTTAATACCTAAAGTATCTTAAGGACTTTTTGTCGAGAGAGAGTAGGGGCTGGGGGGCGCAGGAGAAGGTGACTCGGGTTCCTACTTCTGCTCCTGATGAGCCATGCGACTGACCTTGGGCAGCCCCCCAGCCTCCATAGACCTCAGTTTTCCATCCTAAAAAAAGGCTTTGGATTAAATGACCTCTGGTGTCCCTGCCACTTCTGGCAGTGTATAAAAATTAAAATAATGTCTTAAAGAAAAAAAATCTTCATTCTAATAATGACTTTGACTTTAAAATTGTAAAAAATCTACCTTTATAATCTTCATTGTCTATGCATTAACATCCTCCAAAAGGAAGTAGCAAAGATTAAGAACCACTCTGGACTACCTTTGAAAGTCTGATTTGACCCTGTCTTGTTAGTGAGCCCCAACCCCGGCCCGGACAGGTCAGGGAAGAAAAGTGCCCTGTTTTCCCTGAACGAGTGTTATTCAGGGTGTGCATGACTGTCACTAGATCCCCTGAATAAAGCTGGAGGCTCACAAAGGCGGCCTTTCAAGGAGATCATGAGCCCCACTGGTTCCATCCTGGGCTCCATCCCAGAGCAGCAGGACACAGCAGGTGACAGGAGCTGGGCAGCGTGGATGTGGTCTTCAGGGTCCCCTTTCCAAAGCCCGAACACTCTACCTGTCTTATGTACCAGAGACAGAGGAACGTGGCTTTTCTCAGGATCAGATGTGACTCTAGCAACGGCCAGCCCACCCTGCCAGACCTACAGTGGGTACAGATTCCTGGGTTGGAAAGGTGTTCTCCTTGTGAGACTTTGTCACCAAGTACCCTATGGGCATGAAAATTGATGGTGTCCCTAAAAGAAATGAACAGAGATTTGGCGCTGCAGGAGGGCCCTAGCACACCAAAATCAGGGTCCTTGAACCAGAGGGAAAGAAAAATGACCTCTACCTCATTGTTCATAAACTCATTCTTAGCTAGAAGATTTCTCAGATTCGGCCCTAAAGAAATGGAAAATGGTTGACATCAGCAAAGGGTACTCTGGGGGTGCCACTTGATGTCCTCTAACCAAGCCAGCAAAATGCCCCAAATTCCTTGAAAGGGTAGGGTGGGAAGATTCTGTGAGAACCTTGCTGGTGAGGCTACTGTTTACAACATGTGCTATAAAAGTGTTTGACTCACAGAGAGAGCCATCTTCATGCCAGTGACAGCTGCTGGCAGAGGCAAGAAGTGTGAGGTCACTGGCTGTGGCTGCTCTGCCACTCCCTGAGGTCACTGCAGGTCAGTTGCAGCCAAGCAACAGAAGCAGCTGCAGATTGGACCAGGCAGGAGAGGGGAGGCAGCAGCTGAACGGCTGCCCAGAGCCCACAGAACAAGTTGGTTTGCCAGGTGGGTGTCCAGAGCCGTAGGTTCTTCTTTGCTTCTCTTGGCTATTCTGTGAATTGACAGTGTCCACTTCTGCGAGCAGAATTGGCTACAAAACCTGTGATGACTCTGGCAGCCATCGAAGAGCAGTAGCCATGGCTCTGTGCTACGTCATGGCTACGTCACCAAGCACACCAAGTCCGTGCAGAGCATAATCCGAGAGACATGTGGCTTCGCCTCCTTCAAGCGGCGTGCTATAGACCTGCTCAAGGTCTCCAAGCCCAAACAGGCCCTCAAGTTCATCAAGAAAATGACAGGACACACATCAGCCCCAAGAGGAAGAGAGAGGAGCTAAGCAACATCCTTGGCAGCCTTGGTGGCCAAGGACTGAGCCCTCTCCCTTCTGTGCATAATAAAACCTTTTAGACATAAACAAACAAACAAACAAACAAACAAACAACTTGTGGACCCAGTGCCAAATTAAAACATGGGTTCCCTGTTCAAAAATTAAGAATTTCAAGATGGCAACAGTGTCATGTTAAACTAAGTGCAAGGTCCTTCTGAACACCAGGCTCCGCGCAGCTGCGCAAGTCATGTGCCCGTGACGATGGCTCCTCTCCGGGGATTATCCTATTCTGTGTGAGTCCTTCCCATAGGAGTTCACCTTCATAGTCTGAGGACAAGTTAATTATCAACACCATTCCCATCTGCTTCAGGAAAATAAACTACAACGACTAAAGTGCTTCCATTTCACAAGTATTAACTGAACATTCCCCCCGTGGCAGGCACCCAGCAGGGAACAAAGGCTGTGCCCTCCTGGCATTTACATTCTAGCAGGGGAAGAAGCAGCTTGCTTCAGGTCTTCCCCCAAACCTTACAGAGGTGGCTTGCAGGCCAGCAGACTCTGAATTAGCTCCTTCATAAATTAACCTTTGTCCTAGAAAGTCATACAGTTCATTGCTAAATTGTTCCTTGAATTTTTTTCACATGTTATTTTTGCCTCCACAGCAGGGCCATGAGCTCTTTGTCTCATAAGAAAGGTCCTCATTTAGTGCATCATTCAACAAATGTTTACTCAGCGCTTGTGCCAGGCCCAGCTCTAGATGCCCGGGATACAAATAATTATAAGACAGGTCCTGTACTCCAGGAGATCGCCATTTTAGATGGGAGCCATATAATTAATTCACAGCTCCGCTAAAGAGGGATGAGAATGGCCATAAAAGAAGGAATGATGTGTTTTGAGCAGAAAAGGGAGATAGAGCAAGTCAGGAAAGGTGGATGGCGTTTGAGCTCTTCTTTGAAGACCTACTGAAAACAAAACTCAGGCTTGTGTCTTCATGGGGACCTCTCCAAGGAGCATCCCCTAGCTAACTGCAGCCCCCTCCCCCTTGTTCTTCCCCAGCACCTGGGAACACCGGGTCTTACCTTTTGAGAGCTCTGCCCATCCGATACTCGATTTCCCTCCACAACATTTTGGACTGGGGTCAACGAGCTCTGCCATGAATATGTTCAATCAGAGTGCTCATGACCTTTGACTTGTGACTTTTTGGACTGTTCTGATTGCCGGTTTAGGGTTCTATCCTAGACACCTGTTCTCAGCCCAAGTTCTAAAATCAGACTTCCTGCTTTCAAACAAGGAAAGACAAGCGACCCTCCCCGACCTCGTCTCCCACCCCTGCGCGGCCTCACCAGGTCACAGACCACCCCCGGGGTTTGGCCTAGACTCCTCAGAACCTGGAATTTGGCACAGTTGAGTCGATTCAGGGATCTATTTCTAAGTCACTTGGAGAAAACCTGCCAAAGTGTGGCGGGAACAGCCAAGTCTCCATTCAGCAGCCGGCCCTCCCCAGGACACCACCCCAGATACTGTCAAGGTCAGGCATTACCAGGAACTGAAGTTCAGGGTCAGCTTTCTGA
>NW_011888809.1:5156129-5158090 GCF_000151845.1 Pteropus vampyrus
GTGAGCCCTTCTTCCCTGAGTGCCGATTCATCCTGTGCACTCCTGAGAATCTCCAGTTTGTCAAGAACCCTCTGAACTTGAGCTATTTGTTATTCAGTAGCTTAGTAGTGACCAACCACCTACCATAGACCAGACCCTGAGCTAGATGCTGGTGTTGCAAAAATGAGTGTGATGTGATACCCTGAGGAGCTTACAGCTGAAAAGGTCCTTGATAAACAAAAGAGTTGTTATTATTATACACTCATTAACTCAACAAAATGTATTCCACTTCTACTTTGCGCTTGAGGTACTAAGATGAACCCACTAGAGGGAAGGTGATCGAGATTCATCGAGGACTTGGCTGGGCTCTGTGCCAAGTACATGGTTCGAGCTTGTTTAATCTTCAAAATTATTTCCATTCTACAAATAAAGAACTTGAGGCAGGAGAGGGTAAAACTGGCACATGAATAAACAGATAGTGACAGACAGAGTCTGTCACTACCTGTAATCCTTGATTTCCTCACCAAAGACACTACCTGTCGTGCGGCTGAAGGAGATAAACAACAGGGTGGGAGAGGCCCCCTGACCGAGGCGGAGAGACACAGCCGTGCAGCTCCGCTCCTACCCCTGTTTCTTGAGGTCCCCGGCAAGCTCCGTAAGCAGTGATCTCTTCTGTCACTCAGCTGAAGACAAGAGGGTTCCACACACCCGGGGCGGGCCCAACGCCCCCGCTGATGCTGGTCCCCCGGCCTCCTCTGCACACACTCATGATGGTGCTTGGCCTTCTGAGTTCCCTCGGCTAACAGGTGGGACTGTTTCCCAGTTGGTCACTGTGTCACTGGAGGAGGCTAGATCATATCAGCCTGCCGGAAAACTCGTGGCTTTCTAAGCCCGATTAGCATTCTTTGCCCCTTTGAGCTGTTTATACCTTCACTGCACTTCATCTTTATTTGTTCTTCTGAACTTGGCTGGTAACCAACTATTCAGTCTATAATTCTCCCTTGGTACATACAGCTAAACATACCTTCAGAGAACCCAGGCTGGCTAATTTGTGTCGGTGTTATCTCGTGCGTGTAGCCTGGGCCTCCATTTGGCCTACAATGCTAGACTTTCTTGGAGGAAATTTTTAGCCATGAGATTGCTCAACCTAGAGGAAAGACGGATCTTCCCATTTACAGAGTCACCCTAGTTATGTGACCAGATATCAGACTTTCCCATATTTGGCCATTACTGAAGACTGTATACTTTACAAGTGACTTCTTTTGAGCATTCATATAAATAATATTTTTTATTCTGTCAGAGTCTCATTTATAATCTTTCTACCGTTAAATAGCAAATGCATTCCTGCATTTCTTTTAGGAGCCTCCAGAAGGTTTCAATTGTTTATCCAAAGGCCAAACAAGTTCTGGAATCAAACAAAATCAATCATTAACAAAGTGATGAGAAACGTGCTTCTGGTAACATTTGTTTCTTCCCTTTTCAGGATTGAAGGGAAAAGAAAAATAGCTCCAAATGACAGTCAGAGGACAGAGGTCACACGCAGTCATAAAAGCTTGAGCCCTGGCTCCAGAGTTCTCAGAATTGCATTTTCAGGTCATAATTTTCTAAATGAAAAATATGGACCGGTCGTGCCAAACTCCTGCCCCAGAATCCAAAATTGCCCAGCTTCCTCCAGCACTCAAAGCTCAGCATGGCAGTGACAGCAGCTGAGCACATCCAGCCACCCACATGGCCCTGCGGAGGGTGGCCTACAGCGCTGGACGTGTGCTCCCACTGCCTGTTCATCCCAGGATCACCGGAAGTATTTTCCCAGGGACCTTACTGGGCCAAGCACATTGAGATTTCTGCTCAGGGTGGGGTCCAGAGAAGGCCTTCCCTCGATGGGTGTAGTCAGCACCCAAAGCCTGGCCTTACAAGAGCACTTTCTTTACAAGAGCACTCAGTCTCTGCAACGAAAACAATCGGTTACTTGTCATTGCTGC
>NW_011888809.1:5158140-5161303 GCF_000151845.1 Pteropus vampyrus
GTCGTGCCAAACTCCTGCCCCAGAATCCAAAATTGCCCAGCTTCCTCCAGCACTCAAAGCTCAGCATGGCAGTGACAGCAGCTGAGCACATCCAGCCACCCACATGGCCCTGCGGAGGGTGGCCTACAGCGCTGGACGTGTGCTCCCACTGCCTGTTCATCCCAGGATCACCGGAAGTATTTTCCCAGGGACCTTACTGGGCCAAGCACATTGAGATTTCTGCTCAGGGTGGGGTCCAGAGAAGGCCTTCCCTCGATGGGTGTAGTCAGCACCCAAAGCCTGGCCTTACAAGAGCACTTTCTTTACAAGAGCACTCAGTCTCTGCAACGAAAACAATCGGTTACTTGTCATTGCTGCGTCTCACGTAACTCATGTCAAAACAGTGGTTCGTCTGCTTTCTTCTTTCCCAGGATCTGAGCATTGCTGGACCTTCCATGCCTCCCAGTCATTAACTCACCTTCTTCTCATTCCCCACAGCAGCTGTTCCCAACCTTTGTCACTTTCTTGGGTTTCTTAGAAGGTGGTGATCCCTAAATTTCTGCTTTTTCTTTAATTCATTCATTCTACTACTACTTATTGAGGTCCCATTATGTGCCAAGCACTGTACTGGGCAATTAGGGATATAGCAGTGATGGAGTAAACATGGCCTCTGGGCTCATGGAGGTACTTATGGTCTTACAGTCCCCTCTCATTCCACACGCTCTTCCCAGGTCATCATATCCCTCCTGCAAAGAGTCCATTGTCAACTGTACCCTGACACCTCCCTCTTTGCTCATCTGACCCATAAACTCATCCACCTACGTGCCAGACAGTGCCATGTAGGCACCCTGACTTGTGGTTGGCAGTGAGGAAACCAGTCCCCATGTAAAGAGGGATGGTTGGACACAACCATGATGCTTATCTCAGAATGACTTTATCCTGGATATCCGGATGAATCCCAGCTGGACGCTTTGCTCGGATCCTAGCTGAATTCCTCAGAAGTGCTGCTTCTCTTTGCCACCTGCCCAGACATAGATGATATTCCTCCCTTAATTCTCCACAGCAGAGCTAAAGTCAGGCTAGAACATTTAGCAAGACTTTATGAAAGGTTCTAAAATAATAGAAGAGAATTAATAATCCATCAGGTGTAAGTTAAAATTGGCTGTTGGTTATGGTTTCTCCTTATGGTTTCTCCAGCCCACCAGACTGGATGGCCCTCATAGGATCTCTGCCTACCCTGGCCACCCAGTTAGAGTAGAAGTCTCCTCCCCTCCCCATACCTCATTACCACCCAACAATACCTTCAACTCACCTAGAACAGGTCTTAAGAGAGAGGATAGGGTCCCCTTTCTCTGTTGTCTAAAGTCCACTTTCTAAAACCACAGTTCCTATCTCAGGACTTGCTTCTTCCGAGAAAGTTTGATCTGGTGAATGTCTACTCCCTTCAAGAGAGAGTACTCTCATCCATATAGATTGTGGCACTTCCTCATGACCCGAACAGGACACAATAGTCTAACTCTACACAGAAAGTCCACAAATTACGGTGTGAGAAGGCAGGTGAGGAGAATAAGAGCAGCGATCATTTCCAAAGACACTTCACACTCAATATATATAAAACCAAACTCAACATATCCTTCTGGTGTTCTCCGTCCAAATTTTCTCATCTTCTGCTGATTCTTGTCTTAAATAATGGCATCGGCATCCTCAAAGTCACCTAAGCCAGAATCCAGGGGTCAGCATTGTGCCTCCCGCTCAGATTTCCACCCCTCCTACCTCCTGAATGTTTTCCTAATCTGCCCTCTCCTCCCACCGTCAGTGTCGGTAATGGCAACATCTTCCCCGCTCATCTTTCTTGCCTCTGGTATTCCCTGCTCCGACCCATCCTCTACACTGCAGCAGTCAGGGTGCTTGTTCTCACATCATTATCCCACCGTACATGGTTGTCCTGCATCCAGACGGCCTGGGTTCAAATCCACATACCTTTTGTGACCATGAGCAAGTTGTCTTACCTCTTATGGCTCAGTTTCCTCCTCAGTAGGTGAGGACGACAGCGCCTACCTCAGAGTCGTCGTGGGAATTGTGGTAGGCTGCCTCTAAAATGGCTCCCAACAATCCCACCTTCCAGTATGCAGGCCTTGGAATAATGCCCTCTCACTGAGCTGGACCCCTTTACTTTATTCTCTAATCAATAGGATAAAGCAAAGTGATGGGATGTCACTTGTAAGATTAGGTTATAGGAGTCCTTGACTTCTGTCCCATGTTCTCTTGCTCGCTCACTCACTCGCTCTCACTCTCTGGTTCTTCTCTCTTGCTTGCTCTGGTAAGGCCAGCTTCCAATGTTGTGACTTCACAGTGGAGAGGCCCACATGGCAAGGAGCTGAAGGTGGCCTCGGCCAGTGAGAACTGAACCCCGACAGCAGTCATGTGAGTGGACTGGGGAGCAGATCTTTCCCCAGTCGAGCCTTGAGATAAATCCAGACCCAACTAACACCTCGATTACAGTTTTAAGGGAGACTCTGAACCTAAGGACCCAGCGAAGCTGCGCATAGATTCCTGGCACACGGAAACTATGAGGTAGTAGATGTCGTTCTGAACCATTCTGTTTTGAGATAATTTGTTATGCAACAATAGATAACTAATACAGAGGTTAAATAAAATGATGCAGATAAAGAGCTTGGAATAATGCCTTATGTGCAGTCAATGAATATTAGCTATTACCATCATTATCATTATTTGTTTAGACACACTACTAGACAGAAAGCTCTGTGAGAGGAGGGACCATGCCTGCCTATCTGTCCACTGGGTCCTATCGGTCCACAAGCTCCTGGCGTAATATTAGGCACAGAGTCCTTCAGTCAACAATAAATATTTGTCGACTAAAAGAATAAACAGGAAGGAATGAACTAAAATACCCCAGACTCTTAACTCTCAAACCAGAAATGGGGCCACTGAGAGTTGGAGAAGCCATCTGAGTGCCCAGGTTCTCCCTCCAGCCAGAAGATGGACCAAGTAAAGTGGTAAGGGACCATCCTCCAACAAGGTCCCTTTGTGGTGTCATGGCCATCTTGAGCCCAGGCTACACATTTCCCAGGAGCATGGTTAGCACAGCCAGCCCTCGTGTCTGCCCCACATCCCTGGAAGGCACAGAAAAAACAGTGAAACTATCATCACCAACCTTGTCTCC
>NW_011888809.1:5162163-5169732 GCF_000151845.1 Pteropus vampyrus
CAGCCCACCAGACTGGATGGCCCTCATAGGATCTCTGCCTACCCTGGCCACCCAGTTAGAGTAGAAGTCTCCTCCCCTCCCCATACCTCATTACCACCCAACAATACCTTCAACTCACCTAGAACAGGTCTTAAGAGAGAGGATAGGGTCCCCTTTCTCTGTTGTCTAAAGTCCACTTTCTAAAACCACAGTTCCTATCTCAGGACTTGCTTCTTCCGAGAAAGTTTGATCTGGTGAATGTCTACTCCCTTCAAGAGAGAGTACTCTCATCCATATAGATTGTGGCACTTCCTCATGACCCGAACAGGACACAATAGTCTAACTCTACACAGAAAGTCCACAAATTACGGTGTGAGAAGGCAGGTGAGGAGAATAAGTGCAGCGATCATTTCCAAAGACACTTCACACTCAATATATATAAAACCAAACTCAACATATCCTTCTGGTGTTCTCCGTCCAAATTTTCTCATCTTCTGCTGATTCTTGTCTTAAATAATGGCATCGGCATCCTCAAAGTCACCTAAGCCAGAATCCAGGGGTCAGCATTGTGCCTCCCGCTCAGATTTCCACCCCTCCTACCTCCTGAATGTTTTCCTAATCTGCCCTCTCCTCCCACCGTCAGTGTCGGTAATGGCAACATCTTCCCCGCTCATCTTTCTTGCCTCTGGTATTCCCTGCTCCGACCCATCCTCTACACTGCAGCAGTCAGGGTGCTTGTTCTCACATCATTATCCCACCGTACATGGTTGTCCTGCATCCAGACGGCCTGGGTTCAAATCCACATACCTTTTGTGACCATGAGCAAGTTGTCTTACCTCTTATGGCTCAGTTTCCTCCTCAGTAGGTGAGGACGACAGCGCCTACCTCAGAGTCGTCGTGGGAATTGTGGTAGGCTGCCTCTAAAATGGCTCCCAACAATCCCACCTTCCAGTATGCAGGCCTTGGAATAATGCCCTCTCACTGAGCTGGACCCCTTTACTTTATTCTCTAATCAATAGGATAAAGCAAAGTGATGGGATGTCACTTGTAAGATTAGGTTATAGGAGTCCTTGACTTCTGTCCCATGTTCTCTTGCTCGCTCACTCACTCGCTCTCACTCTCTGGTTCTTCTCTCTTGCTTGCTCTGGTAAGGCCAGCTTCCAATGTTGTGACTTCACAGTGGAGAGGCCCACATGGCAAGGAGCTGAAGGTGGCCTCGGCCAGTGAGAACTGAACCCCGACAGCAGTCATGTGAGTGGACTGGGGAGCAGATCTTTCCCCAGTCGAGCCTTGAGATAAATCCAGACCCAACTAACACCTCGATTACAGTTTTAAGGGAGACTCTGAACCTAAGGACCCAGCGAAGCTGCGCATAGATTCCTGGCACACGGAAACTATGAGGTAGTAGATGTCGTTCTGAACCATTCTGTTTTGAGATAATTTGTTATGCAACAATAGATAACTAATACAGAGGTTAAATAAAATGATGCAGATAAAGAGCTTGGAATAATGCCTTATGTGCAGTCAATGAATATTAGCTATTACCATCATTATCATTATTTGTTTAGACACACTACTAGACAGAAAGCTCTGTGAGAGGAGGGACCATGCCTGCCTATCTGTCCACTGGGTCCTATCGGTCCACAAGCTCCTGGCGTAATATTAGGCACAGAGTCCTTCAGTCAACAATAAATATTTGTCGACTAAAAGAATAAACAGGAAGGAATGAACTAAAATACCCCAGACTCTTAACTCTCAAACCAGAAATGGGGCCACTGAGAGTTGGAGAAGCCATCTGAGTGCCCAGGTTCTCCCTCCAGCCAGAAGATGGACCAAGTAAAGTGGTAAGGGACCATCCTCCAACAAGGTCCCTTTGTGGTGTCATGGCCATCTTGAGCCCAGGCTACACATTTCCCAGGAGCATGGTTAGCACAGCCAGCCCTCGTGTCTGCCCCACATCCCTGGAAGGCACAGAAAAAACAGTGAAACTATCATCACCAACCTTGTCTCCTGGCCTGTGTGTGTCCCTTGGCTGGGTAACATCATTTTTCTTGACCGAAAAAATGTATGCCAGTGGGGCTAAACGTAGAAGGTGGTTCTCACCCAAGAGAGTTCTATGCCCCAGAGGCCAGGCCTCAAAGTAAGACAAAGAAGCTGTGTCTTCCATTTACACATCAAATGTCTCCTCTTCCATGCTGCCCTCCCCCACTTCCCCAACCCCTGGTGTGCCCCGGGCCTAATCCCTTCTTTTGATCATGCTGTATTCAAGGTCTTAGTGAATATATTCCTGAACCCCCTGGTCCACCAGAGCAAAGACTGTGTCCTCTTTGCTTCTGTACCACTTATCTCAGCAGAGCTGACAAAGTAGTCACCAATGCTGAATGAATTACAGAGTGCTATTGCATTCTGAATTCAGAAGTGGCAGACATAAATCTCTAGAAGGGCATGAAATCCCCTTTTGCACAAGAATGTGGAGAGAAGATAAGGTTTCTGTATGGTTCGTCCTGGGGGGACCCTCTCTGGAAGTGCTGTACTCTCTAGCATAAGGAAGTCAGGTCTGCAGGGCGCACCACCCTAGTCAGTTTGAGTTACTTTCAACTAAATGACCTTCCTTCTCTGTGCATTGATGGGGTCCTTTATTCTAAGCCACTGGTTCTCAAAGTGTGGTCCCCAGATCAGCAGCATCAGCATCACTTAGGACCTTGTTAGAAATTCAAATTTTCAGACCCTACCCCAGACCTACTGGAATCGCTAGTGGCTAGGCCCAGCTGTCTGTGTTTTGAACTCTCCATGTGATTCTGATGCACGCTTAAGTTTGAAAACGACCATTCTAAACACATGTGAAAAGGCCTTAGATGTAGAACCCAGGTTGATTTAAAAGTAAGATTAAATGAGAACCCAAGCCAATGCTCTTCGCTAGAAAGTGTCCAGGATCAACGAAACACCCCACTATTCTCCACGAAACAGTTCGACAGGCAATTAAATGAACTCAGCACATTTATTTTAAATGTGCAAAATGAATTTTCATATCCTGAGAGTAACACCAGATGTTTTACCTCTTTTTCCTAATTGTTTTTCCAGACTACAGCCATTCGTCTTTGTATTTTCCAGTTGGATCCTAATGCAGCAAGAAAAGTGTGTTCCGGCAGGATTATTAAATGCCATGCATTTTAAAACAAGCACAACTCAGGCCGCCATGCGTCATCTACGTGGTTGTTTTTGCAAAATCCAAAAAAAAAAAAAAAAAAAACCACCAGACAGCTATAGGTACCAGGCAGCTTTGAGCAGGCAGGAAACCCAGAAAAGGCCCTTTCAGGGGGCTGGGCCTCCAGGCTCTTGGCTAGTTGCAAAGCTGAGTCCTGGGCATTGAGCCCAAGCCTGAGCTCTTCCCTATAGTCCCGCAGTCCCTGGTACAGAAGGATTTGCTAGCGGTGAAACCTGCAAATCAACGGTTTGTTTTTCAATGGCAAATTTTGGCTTTAAAACGAAGAAGTAGGCTGAAGGATGAAGGTGAGTGGGCTGAGGAAGGGGTGAGGTAGTGGCTCAGAGAAGCCTGTTGGACCCTCTCCCTGCTCTGTGCCCCGAGAAGCCCAGACAATTCCCCTCTGTTGGCCGATAGGCCTGGCTGCCCAGGAGACCCTGTCCCTAATGTGTTTAAATGGGTGAAAGGTCACCAACAGCCAGGTTTGTCTCACTCAACAAAAGCTCTAGAAGTGTGGGAATAGACAGGGAAACAAACAATCCTGAAGCTTTAAAGCAAACTTCAAAAGGGATCTTCTCTGTCTCTTCCAGGGACGTGGAGAGAGGGGAGGAGGGAGAGTTACTAAGTGCTAGAAACCCAGAAAGTGCCCATTCCAGAAACAAAAACCACACTTCTTAGGTAGTTGGGAGGGGTTGGCACTATCAAGCTATCTTCCCTAGAGGCTGCTTAGAGCTGGCAGGTCTGAGCCATCGTGCCCGTAGCAGAATTTCCATGTGGTTTCCCAGTATAAACTGCCTGTCCAGGTCTGAGACCCCCCACAGCAGACTAAGTGTCTGAAACTAGAGCTCATCAGGATTAAATCTCAAAATACGCCTGTTCCAACTTTAAATAACAACCCCGCCAAAACATCCTGTGTTCTGTCCATAACATGGCCATTCTTGGTACTTAGAATAAAACATTCTAGGTTCCCTGTAGACACGCATTCAGATGAAAAGTTCAATGATAAAAGAATCAGCTCCTGATTCGGGCTCTACCAAGGAGCTCCAGCCCCAAAGATAACAACCTACAATTTCATGGGGTACAGTGTAACCCCTTGAGGAGCTGAAGGGAACTCAGTAACCAGCCTTCAGAAAGCTGGCCCCACATGGGTAATTAACAACAACAACAAAAAATGTTATCTAAATTTAAAATGCACAAATGACAACTTCAAGTTTCAAAGAAGAGGGAGCAAAGGCCCCATAATAGGCACAAGTGTTTTTAAAACATGCAAACATTAGGTCAAAAGTTTTGACACTGAGTGCCTGGGTAACCCATTCCTCTTCCTATGGGACTGCGACAGGAACAGCCTGCTCTCCTATGGCCACCCAACCCCCACATGTCCCCCAAAGGAATTTCATCTTCACTGACTACAAACACTATCAGGGAAATGGAGTTGGTGACAAGAAAAGCCCTCGCCTGGCAGAATTCTTCTCTTGCCTCAAAATTCATTTAAGCTATCTTTTCACGCTATTAAACCACAGGAGCCATTTTATAAATGTCATCATCATAGTCTTTTAATATTTTACATAAAAAACTGTATACACAGCTTATAGAACTTTTATGTAAACATCATAAGCTCACCACTTTGTCATTTGTCAGTTTATTTAAAAAATAAAAAACAAGACAACAATTTAGTAGAAGTACCACTGGGTGGGGAAGGAGGGGGAGGAAGGAGACTAGGAGCAGGTTCATTCTCTGTACAGAGATGCAGAAAAAATTTCACATAGCTTTAGAGACGGCCTTGTGAAAAAAAAGGGGGAGAGTTAAATAGGCCCCAATACTTGTTACTGCCCTTTATCAAAATAGTGTGCATACCTGCACAAATGAAATCACAAAACAGTGTTGTCACTTTTTTCAAGAAAACAAAACAAAAATTAGTGGTTTCTTTTTCCTCTCGGAATTTTTAAAAGTCATCCTCATTTTTCTTTAAAACATCAGAAGTAGATGAGGTTACAGCGTACAAGTGTGGTCAGAATGCTACTGTCTTATGCAAATGACAAGTGCATTAAGTGTCAAACAATGAAATAATTGTGCAAAAAATTCTTTCAAAATAAAAGCCAACAAGTTTTAGCCTTTAAATAAATCAAATAACATCAGTTTCTTGGACTGAACAATTTTCACTTGTAGGACAGGCACAAAGTTCGCTTATGGCAAAAACGACCCGGAGCACACTCCCTCCTCCTGCCCAGGCTGGTGAGCGGTTTGCTGGGGCTGGCCGGCAGGAGACGCGAGTCCGGAAGCTGTGTCCTCTCAGCCCCGTCAGTTGCAAATGTCTTCCCCAGGGGTTGGAAAGACGACCAAGTCCTGTTCATGCTTGGATGGGCGCCTGACCCACGCTGGGCTGGAGTTATTCTAGCGCCCTGTCACTCCACCCACCACCACCATTAAATAACACCATCCTACCTCCGAAAATAAAATTATATCTATATTTATATAACACCCCATCCTCCCCAGCCCTCCCCTCCCGCAGTTCCCGTGGTCTATGTTACAGACAAGAGATAGCAGGCGCTCGCTGGTTATGGGCGAACATCTGATGGGGCGCGGCCGCGCTCCGGCGCCAAGCTCCTCTCCGGGGACCCGAGGCGGGGGTGGGGTGGTACGGGGCGGGGGGGAGTCGGAACAAACAGCCACACGCTCTGAAGAGGCTCGGCTCTTCAGAAAAGGGTACTCAGGTGACCCTTGGCACTCAGCGGGGCGCCTGGGCCTGTGCAACACAGCCGGACGCACACAGACACTGAAAAGGGGGTGCCCGGTGCCTCTAACGCCGATTCCCGGCGCCAGAGCCACAGCTGCCAGGCCACGGCTGCCGAGCGGGAAGGCAGACTCCAGGCAGTCCGGTGGGGTCCTGGGGGGTACGGGCCCGGGAGGAGGGGCCGCGCGGGCAGGGGCAGGCGGGCGGGCGCGGGCCTCATAGCACCTTGCAGCAGTTGATGCAGCCGTTCTGGGAGCCGTAGCGCTTCTGCAGCGCGGCGCGCGTGGCCGTCTCGAAGACCTCGCGCACGCCCTCCTTGGTCTTGGCCGAGCACTCGAGGTAGTCGTAGGCTTGGATGCGCACGGCCATGGCGCGGCCGTCATCCGTGCGCACGGGTTCCTGCTTCATGCGGGCCAGCTCCGTGCGGACGTGCTCGTCGCTGCGCAGGTCTTTCTTGTTGGCCACCAGGATGATGGGCACGTTAGGGCAGAAGTGCTTCACCTCCGGCACCCACTTCTCGGGGATGTTCTCCAGTGAATCCGGGCTGTCCACCGAGAAGCACATGAGGATCACGTCGGTGTCCGGGTAGGAGAGCGGCCGCAGGCGGTCGTAGTCCTCCTGGCCCGCTGTATCCCACAGCGCCAGCTCCACCTGCTTGCCGTCCACCTCGATGTCGGCCACATAGTTCTCGAAGACAGTGGGCACGTACACCTCGGGGAACTCGTCCTTACTGAACACGATCAGCAGGCACGTCTTGCCGCACGCGCCGTCGCCCACCACCACCAGCTTCTTGCGGATGGCCGCCATGAGCGGACCGGGCCCGGGCAGCAGGAGGGGGCCCGCGAACGCCTCGCTGCCGTCCCGCTCGCCGTTCACTGCTCACCTCGGGCTGCGCGCTGGGGGCAAGGGTCGCTAGCTGCACCCAGGCCCCGCGGTGGCGCGTCCACTCGGTGCGCTCGGGCTGCCGCGGCGGGGGCGGTGGGGGCGCGGGGGCATAGGGCGCACCGTGCGTCTCCGCGCTGCTCCCAGGCGGTGGCCGCTCCTCTCGTCCCGGACCCCGGGCCGGCGCCTTTGTGCTCACACAGTGAGTGGCTCGAGCAGCAACCCCGGCCTAGCTGTCTCCCGAGCCTCTCTAGGCCTCGCCAAGAGTACAGGAAAACACAAGACTCCGACCAGACTGCGGTGGCAGATGCGGGCTGCGGCCCTAGCGCCCGTTATTTAAAGAGTTCGGCCACTTTCTTAATATAGCTGCCCAATGGGAAGCGAGCCGACTGAGCTCATCGCTGCGGAGCTTGGCGCTGATTGGCCGTTCGCTGCAGCCCAGGGGCGGGGCCGGACGAACTTGATTGATGGCCCAGGCCGCAGGGCTGGGAGAGGCGGCGACTGGGGAGCCTGCGCCAGGGCTGGTGCTGCCGGGCTTTGGCAACGCCAGAGTTCCGTTCTTCGCCGCAGATTTTACGCTCCTTGCCGGAGCCCGGGAGCTTGCTGCCGGGAGCCCGCGGGGCTGAGAGAGGCAGCACTTTGTGGGGCGTGGGCGACTCCTTCCCACTCAAAATTGCCTGGCTTCCTCGCAAACTCCCAGAGGGTGGTCGGACATGAGGGGGAGAGATCGGGTCTTTTAACTTGGTTTTGTTTTTAAACACACACACGCACACAC
>NW_011888809.1:5169782-5188481 GCF_000151845.1 Pteropus vampyrus
AGAGATAGCAGGCGCTCGCTGGTTATGGGCGAACATCTGATGGGGCGCGGCCGCGCTCCGGCGCCAAGCTCCTCTCCGGGGACCCGAGGCGGGGGTGGGGTGGTACGGGGCGGGGGGGAGTCGGAACAAACAGCCACACGCTCTGAAGAGGCTCGGCTCTTCAGAAAAGGGTACTCAGGTGACCCTTGGCACTCAGCGGGGCGCCTGGGCCTGTGCAACACAGCCGGACGCACACAGACACTGAAAAGGGGGTGCCCGGTGCCTCTAACGCCGATTCCCGGCGCCAGAGCCACAGCTGCCAGGCCACGGCTGCCGAGCGGGAAGGCAGACTCCAGGCAGTCCGGTGGGGTCCTGGGGGGTACGGGCCCGGGAGGAGGGGCCGCGCGGGCAGGGGCAGGCGGGCGGGCGCGGGCCTCATAGCACCTTGCAGCAGTTGATGCAGCCGTTCTGGGAGCCGTAGCGCTTCTGCAGCGCGGCGCGCGTGGCCGTCTCGAAGACCTCGCGCACGCCCTCCTTGGTCTTGGCCGAGCACTCGAGGTAGTCGTAGGCTTGGATGCGCACGGCCATGGCGCGGCCGTCATCCGTGCGCACGGGTTCCTGCTTCATGCGGGCCAGCTCCGTGCGGACGTGCTCGTCGCTGCGCAGGTCTTTCTTGTTGGCCACCAGGATGATGGGCACGTTAGGGCAGAAGTGCTTCACCTCCGGCACCCACTTCTCGGGGATGTTCTCCAGTGAATCCGGGCTGTCCACCGAGAAGCACATGAGGATCACGTCGGTGTCCGGGTAGGAGAGCGGCCGCAGGCGGTCGTAGTCCTCCTGGCCCGCTGTATCCCACAGCGCCAGCTCCACCTGCTTGCCGTCCACCTCGATGTCGGCCACATAGTTCTCGAAGACAGTGGGCACGTACACCTCGGGGAACTCGTCCTTACTGAACACGATCAGCAGGCACGTCTTGCCGCACGCGCCGTCGCCCACCACCACCAGCTTCTTGCGGATGGCCGCCATGAGCGGACCGGGCCCGGGCAGCAGGAGGGGGCCCGCGAACGCCTCGCTGCCGTCCCGCTCGCCGTTCACTGCTCACCTCGGGCTGCGCGCTGGGGGCAAGGGTCGCTAGCTGCACCCAGGCCCCGCGGTGGCGCGTCCACTCGGTGCGCTCGGGCTGCCGCGGCGGGGGCGGTGGGGGCGCGGGGGCATAGGGCGCACCGTGCGTCTCCGCGCTGCTCCCAGGCGGTGGCCGCTCCTCTCGTCCCGGACCCCGGGCCGGCGCCTTTGTGCTCACACAGTGAGTGGCTCGAGCAGCAACCCCGGCCTAGCTGTCTCCCGAGCCTCTCTAGGCCTCGCCAAGAGTACAGGAAAACACAAGACTCCGACCAGACTGCGGTGGCAGATGCGGGCTGCGGCCCTAGCGCCCGTTATTTAAAGAGTTCGGCCACTTTCTTAATATAGCTGCCCAATGGGAAGCGAGCCGACTGAGCTCATCGCTGCGGAGCTTGGCGCTGATTGGCCGTTCGCTGCAGCCCAGGGGCGGGGCCGGACGAACTTGATTGATGGCCCAGGCCGCAGGGCTGGGAGAGGCGGCGACTGGGGAGCCTGCGCCAGGGCTGGTGCTGCCGGGCTTTGGCAACGCCAGAGTTCCGTTCTTCGCCGCAGATTTTACGCTCCTTGCCGGAGCCCGGGAGCTTGCTGCCGGGAGCCCGCGGGGCTGAGAGAGGCAGCACTTTGTGGGGCGTGGGCGACTCCTTCCCACTCAAAATTGCCTGGCTTCCTCGCAAACTCCCAGAGGGTGGTCGGACATGAGGGGGAGAGATCGGGTCTTTTAACTTGGTTTTGTTTTTAAACACACACACGCACACACGCGCGCGTTTGTTTCCAAGCTAGGTTTTTTTCCTTTTAGAAGTTCCCCCACCCCACCCCACCCCCGCGCCCCGGCAGTCTGCTACCCCATCCCCCTCACCTGGTACTAGCCCTGGGGCAGCCCTAGGTTTGGACCCAGTGATTTGAGAGGCTACTGTGACCTGGGCCAGTCTCTTGGCTCTTCCGAGCCCTACTGCCTGCTCCCTTCCTGGCCCCCAGGCTGAGTCTCTAGGTGAAAACTGGAAGAAGGAAGAACAGTGAAAAGAGAAGGATGAAGCTGGTTGCAGAACTTCTTGTCCACTCGGAGGAAGTTACCGCGCAGAAAAAGACAGCCTCGGCCCTGGTTTGCATGATTAATTCGGATTCCGGTCGTCTGAAGTATATAGTGCAGTACAATTTAACCACCCCTTACCCCATTTGTCAGAAAGAAACTGAGGCCCATGGAGGGGGTGTGGAGGAAGAAATTTGAGGGTGGGGACACAGCGAGTTAGTGTCATGTGGGGTGCTAGGTCCCTAGGTTCCTGCTACACACCAAGACTTAATCCATCCCATGGATCCTGCAGGAAAGACTAAGTCAAGGGATTTCAAAGGACAGAAGAGGTGGGAAGGATGGAGGGGAGACAGGGAGGCCTCAGGAAGGATTTACAGCATGAACAAAAGCAGAGAGGTTGGAAAGAGTAAGACAAACTCTAGGAGCAAGAAATAGCTTAATGCGGCTGTGCTTGACGGAGAAAGTTGAAATTTGGATTGGTTCCCATCATGGAGGGTTAAGAGCGCCAACAGAGCAGACTGGGCTATATCCGTTATGGAAGCAGGAGGATGTTTATTGATATTTCAGCAAAGGAGAGACACCCCCCCCCACACACACACACACACACATCATGATGATGTTATTGCCTCATATTTCTGCCTCACTTTCTAAGACTGGAAGCTCTTAGATTCTGTCTTATCTCAGCACCTGAAGACCTAGCACAATGTACAACACTAAGCAAGAATCAGTAAATGACTGTGGAGAATTCACCTACATGCTCAAGAATTCAGTTGAAACCTTCTGAGAGTCTCTTATCTCAAACTACAGACTCCGCCTTATCTATCCAACCAAACCCATGCAACCAGATAGAACCGAGCCCTGATGTTTTCACCTATGATTCATAAGTTGAGAACTAAGTCTCTATATAGACACCACAGATATAATCCAGTCAAATAAGACATTAGTGCCACTAACCCCTAGAGCCCATCCTATAGAGAACATCTCATTCAAAGGACCAAAAAGTGCTTCCTTCACACTGGATTAGCACCACACAATGCCCAGATTTTTTGTTTTGTTTTGCTTTGTTTTTCAGCTTTAGAGAACTGAACTGTCAACAAGTAAATAATTTTTCCACAATAGGATCACATGGGAGATGGTTTTTATGATCATTGATTTAGGGCTCCAATCTGGAAATTCTTCCTTTCTTTCTTTTTTCTTCTAGTTAGCATTTTAGAAAACTCGTATCTGAATTTTTCTTCTTTTACTCAAAACCTTTTATAGATGTTTAGTTAAAACTGCTCTCCTTGGTCTTAATATAGCTTGGGAACCTTAGCTATGTTCTTAAGCTTCAAATACTTTTTAAAAATCAAACAAAAGTTTGTAGCTATATATATATTTTTTTTAACTGAAATACAAAGAGTCAGGAAGAGGGATTTAATTCACTCGTTTCCTGATTCTCAGACGTATTATATCAGGTATTCCAAGCTTGATCTCAATATCGAAATAATTTCTAAAAATATTCAGTTGGTAAACATGCCAAAGCAAACAAATAGAAAATTTCATGTTCTGCAGCCACTTCTTTTCATGGTATTCATTGTTTTCTTTTTTTGTCCGGGATACTTTTGTCTAATCCAAGCTCTGTGGAGACTGGCTACTTCAAAGACTGCTGGACTCGCAGAATAAACTTTTCCAAACTAGGTGATGTGCCAAACACTGTTCTCCCTGCCTCCACACCCCCTTCGAAGTACAATCCTACTGGAAGGCAAGGATCGCGTTGTCTCTGAGGACAAATCATTTTAATAATTAACTTTATTGACATATAAATTCATTGTATGACAGATACCCATACGACTGTGAGAGAGAAATTATCCTTCAGAAAAAAAAAAAGGAGGCTATTAATCTATCTCTAATCTTCAGCTTAATTTATTCGGTCTTTATTTTGTCCAGTGTTTCCTGCAGATCTGTAAATCACCCCCCAACTCCTCCCAGAGGCCAGAGACTGGAATGTTCATTAGATTTTAGCACCACCTTGTGGCCATCCTTACAGGTTGGTTTGCTCGCTTTTTCCTAAAAGAAAAAAGAAAAAAGAAAAAAGAAAGTACAAATGTATGATTATAAAAAGCATGCATTTTATGACTTTTTATTTTGAGATCATTCATGGAATATAAAACCCTAAAGAATGTTTTACAAAATTCTTTAAAAATTCTTCCCATATATATTTATACACACATATAACTCTTTCATATACACTTTTATAAAAAATAAATTCCTTTCTAGTTAAATAGTAGCTTAAAAATGAGTTTAGAAGAAAGAGATAAAAGCTATGGAATCTCTATAGTTTAGAAAACAATGGACTTCGTTTTTCTGTAATTACAATGCACAGAAATGTAAAACAACGTTAACCACGAAACCATCAGCTTATTTCCCACAGTTAAGAATCCCATTATCAAATAAATAAATAAATTTGAAATTTTTGTTAAAGAAAGCCATTATTGGATATTCCGATATAATTAGAAGTAATCATAATTCATTTGCTAATAAGCACTTACTGAGAGCCATTCCTGACAGTCATTTGATTTTTTTTCTAATTTAAGGAGTAGCTTAATGTCTCTAGGAAAATTGTCAACATTTCAACTCAATGAAATGAGTTTTAAAAAGGGACAGGCTCTTCTAGAACTAGCCATACTATTTCTCGTGGAAAAACTGTGGTGATCCCATCCGGTTGGTTTGGGGCCCACTCTGCCACAAGTTACAAAATTGAGCAGTCAACGTTGCTTTTCTGAATCTCCAGCTATGAGCAACAGCAGGTAAAACATCCTTCTCCTGCCCTGAGGTTGTGACCCAGTGTGACCCAGGCCTTAGACGGAGAAGGCTGGGCTCACAGGAAAACCACCACAGCTAGACCGTTAAACTTCAGAATGTGGGCATTGAACTCTGATCGGACCCCCTGTCTGTCCAGCCCGGGCCAGACCAAGGGGAGCAGACAGTAGGCAATTGGGGCAGCTCCTGCTGGCTCTGAAACTGCACTGTCTCATCCAGTAACCACTAGCCACATGTGGCTGTTGAGCACTTAAAACGCTGCTGGTGTCACTAAAGAACTAAGTTTTTAATGTTATCTAATTTTCGTTAAATTTAAACTTAAAATTGATATAGGGGGATGGAAAGATGTTAGTCAAAGAATATAAACTTTCAGTTATAAGATGAATAAGTTCTGAGGATCTAATATACAGTATGGTGACTGTAGTTAATAATATTGTATTGTATACTTGAAAGTTGCTAAGGAAGTAGATCTTAAATGTTCTCACCACAAAAAAAAGAAATGGTAACTATGTGACATAATGGAAGTGTTTGTTAATGCTATGGTGGTAATCATTTTGTAATATGTAAGTGTATCAAATCAATACATTGTATACCTGAAACTTACACAGTGTCATAGATCAAAGATATTTCAATAAAGCAAAAAATTAAATGAATACTGATATGAACCACCATAAAATAAATAAAAAATAAATACTGATATCAATTCAGTTATTGGGAAACTTTTAATGTTATCTAATGTATGTTTAAAACAACTTAGGTATGTGAATCTCCTTTACCCTACTGAAAAGTCTGTGAAATCTAAATAGAGATTGAGTATTTTCAATGAAAATGTAATGTCCAAATTGAGATGAACTGTAACTATAAAATAAACACTTGAATCTGAAGACTTAGATGGAAAAACATGTGAAATAGTTCATTAATAATTTTTATATTAATTACATGTTGACCTGATAATATTTGGGGTACAGTAGATATGTATTTAAATATATGAGATTTAATAAGTTGGATATATTTGGGTTAATTTTATATTGTTGTTTTTTAATGTGACAACTAGAACATTTTAAATTGCACATGCCATTCACATTATATTTCTATTGGACCACACTGCTCTAAAATGTACAAGTTCACGTGGCTCCCTGGCTACTCCTTCACTCACCATCCTCTAGGGAGTCAACTTTATATGAGCCCCCTCAGAACCCCTAATCTTCCTACAGGTATGATATCCTTTTATTTGTCCTAAACTTATTGCTGGGTTTCAGAGACGTTCAGACGCTCAGATGAACACTGTGGTTTGGGGCCCTCTGGAGCCTCCTTGTCCCACTTTGGTCTGCTTTCCAGACCAGGTACCTCCGGTGTTTTTTATGTATCCCCCACAAAGCAGCAGCCCCGTCTCTATCCCGTCCAGCTCTCATCTCAACACTAGGCGGTGCTTTCTTGACAAGTAGAGGCTCTTAGGGCTTTGTTGCATGGAGACTTATTTCCTCTCCAAAAAAGAGAATCAAAATCTAGTCCTTGTTCAATTTTGGTAGAAAAGCGGGGTTATAGATTGTTTTCTGGAACTCTCATATCGACCTCAATCTTCTCAATTCAATTCTATAACCAAGGATTGACAGGAGGGCGTGGAGAAGGTTAGGTGAAAGCACAAAAGATAAGGCTTAGGACCAACATGTAAGGAGACACACGCGCCCCGCTGTGGGATGTGATATCACCAATGTGTAAATGAAGGACCATGCCAGCTTCACACAGGAGGTCACATCTGAGCAAGGCCTTAAATAACAAGATGGATTTTTCCAGGAGAAAAAGATGCCCATTTGCATTATCTGAAACATTTACTGCGTGGATTTTATGTGGAGAAAGGTTCCACCCCAAGCCATCTGATGAGGAAGGAGAAGTACCAGTAGGCAGAATTACAAAAATGTGCCTTCCCCCTTCCACCATGAGGTTTAGCTGATGACAGCATCTGGGTGAGGTTTATCTCCCGCCTGTGAATGGGAGACCAGAAAGGAAAGAGGAAGGTCACAAGAACTTGTCATTGCATAAGTGCTGTTATTACAAAATCCACCCCAGCAAATGCTTGCAGGTTCTGTGGTGAATGCTGAAATTGCACATGCGTTTGCTAATTTAGCAAAAGCTACATACATTTGTTAATTTAGCCAAAACTACCAGAACGTGGTGCGCACACACGCAGTAAGCAGAAGAGAGCGAGCCTCGTGCCAAGAGGCTGGAGACCTGCTTTTTAGGCCTTCCAATTCCTAGCTGAACAGCCTTAGTCAAATTATCCTTCCTAGGTCCCAGTTTTGTAAAATGAGAGGGAGACCTGGGGTTGAGAACTCAAATGTCCACAGGGGACCCAAGGGTAGCGTAATTGTGTAAGACATTAGGCAGCAGTGGAAACTGTGGGGAAGCAGAGAACATGCTGTAACTAGACTAGAGAAGTTCAGAGTTTAAAAACAAACAACTGTGCTGTCCAACAAAGACACAGGCAGAGCAGGCTAGATTTGGCCAACAGAATCTGTCTGGGGCCCCTGACCAGATGAATTTCATGTTTAACAGATCAAAGGGACTTCCCTGCAGAAAATAATATTGTTAATTTTTTCCTTAAATGGAAAAAACATCTTATATAAAGCAAAAAAAATCCTTTTTATTTAACTTTATCATTCAAGACTTACTTTTATTTGAGTTGTTTACATTGAGGTCCAAAGGATGAAATATTCCAAAGTGTGGTCTTAAGTAAGAATTAGCTACTTTCACAGCTGAGAGGGAGTTCGCATTCAGCGGGGTGGGAGATGTCAGTCCAGAAGGCAGTAATACCAAGTTTTCTCTCTTCTTCTTTTCTTTTCTTTTCTTTTTTTTTTTTTTTAGTCTTAAAGATAAAACAAATGATCTAATTGAAGTATATTATTCAGGGATGATTCACTTCTTGTGTTCTCTTATGATGTCAGAATTTTGCAATAGGGGAGGAGTTGAATTCACAATGGGTTTCCACACTCCAAGGTGTTACCAACCAAAGCTGTGTCTGGAGCTATTGATAGCATGAGATGGAGCCTATATTAGGAGCCACCGCTCAGAACCAGGGGAGGCTGTGACGGATACACTTCACCCCACCCTCTGGGGCCTCTGCTTTGTCTCCAGCCACACAGGTCTGTGGAACATGGCTCAGCTAAAGGAACTGTTCTACTTGAGGATCCTCCATCAGAAAGGAAAGCTTGGAAAATCTCTTCACAACTCCAATGGGACTGCCTCCTCTGTGGAACGTGGAGATGCGTGACTTCCGCTCAGCTCCGTCACAGTGCATGTTTAAGAAAGACACTGATACATTTATACCTTGGAAATCTCAGTAATATGCCTAGGAAGTTCACTCATTCATTCATTCATCCATTCATTCCACTAAAGTGTTAGGTGCCTCCGGTACTCCAGGACCTCGGTAGAGGACCTAGCTGCCATGCTCTAAGGAACTCAGGGACAGTATCCTTAGCATTGCACAGCTATTGAACTGCCTACATCCAAATGAGGTAGAGACGGGGCTTGAACTTGGCAGATAAGGAAGGGATGACAGTTGCTGCTCTCACTCAATTATTCATTATGCAAACATGCTCTGTGCCAGCAATAGATTACAGGGAGGAAGTAGAAGGAGTCCCTGCCCTCAGAGGAGCTCCGGTCCATACATATAAATAGCTATACAGCATAACAGTCATAACAATTAAACTGACTCTTTCAGTTTGGTGTGGTAAGTGCTGTAATGGGTAGGCACAGAGGAGGGGCCTAAGGAGGTCAGAGAAGGGATGAGCTAAATGGTATATTGCTACTTTGCTGGCCCTCATCAAACAACACCCTTCCCACTCCTGTATTCAACTCCTGTGTGGTCCCCTCCCACGATGAGTCTGAGTTTGGCCATATGACTAGCTTAAGCCAAGGGACATTAGTAAGAACGATACAAGCTGCAGCTTGAGAAGTACTTGCTTCTTCCCGGAACCTGCCTGCCATTCTTTAAGAAAACACAATCGGCCCTGTGAAGGGGCAAGAGAGATCCTGCGTGTGAGACCTCCCAGCGGGCCTGGCAAAGCACAGGCGGTGCAAGAAGTCCAGCCAAAGTCATTCACTCCTCCGTGATAATCGGTCCTTGAGCCCACACCGGGAAAACAGCACTCCCTGGAGACAGTTTTTTTTCCCCTCTGACACTCCCTGACTTAAAGCTCTATTGTCATAAAATAAAAGTAAGCATGCCATGGACCTCTTTATATTGTATTACTTTACCCCAAGCAGCAGGAGATCTGTCAGCAAGGCAATGTTGAAGATAGTGGGCTGTAGGGAAGATATGCCTGGCCAGGAAGAAGAGGGAAGGGGACCGTCCATATTTTTTAATCACATAATGATTCAAGCACAAGTAAAATATAGAGAATAATATCTGCCACCTAGCTTTGCTAATTTTTGAAATTCCCGCATTTATTTCAGATCATTTTGGTACAGATGAAATTCCTGCGTACTTCTCCCGAGTCCTCCCCAGCCTCCCTCCATCAAACACATTGTTTATCATCCCCGTGCAAATATTTATTCTTTTACTGCATATGAATGTGTCTTAAAGAACATATGGTGGTGTTTCACATGTTTTAAATTTGTACACAAATAGTATCGTACTTTAATAACTTCTGCAGCTTGCTGTTTTTATTCAGTGATGTTTTTTGACATTTAGCTATGTTAATGCATGTAGTTGTTCGCTCATTTTACCTGTATCATATTCCGTTTTGTAAATATTTATCCATTCTCCTATTGTTGGGCATTTGGGTTATTTCCATGTTTTTTCCAATATAAACAATGTGGTAATGATTAATGCTGCAGTCAATTAGGCCGGTGTGTACATGTGGGTGACTTTCTGGGTTACCTATGTCGTAAGAGAAAGACTTTTATATAACAAAATTCCTGGGTTGCATCTCAAGTTTAGAAACTGCAGCCGAGGGCATATGAGATGTGTCTCTGTCTTCCACCTTGCGAGCCCCATGTCCTAGCTAAGCGAATGTGGCCACCTTTCCAAGAATGTGGTCCCTGACAAGGCCCTTACATCCAGGCCCAGCTGAAGTTACACGGAGACACCCTGCTGTGAATCATTTTCTCTTGCCTGCTTTCCCATTTGGATTTACAGTTGGAAATAGTGAAATTCTAGAGTGTTCTGATGATTCACACTGCGTGTGACAATGAGAGGGTCAGGAGGGCAGGCATGACTGCTTAGAGACGCGGAAATGAGATTATCATGCAGAAATCAAGACCGATGCTCTACTCAGCCACTCTTAGGTCATAAACCACTCGGCAAATGTTTATTATCCTCTCAATTCTGTGAGTTCCTCTGTTGGTCACTCCTGGGCTTCCTCACCTGGTTAGTTTCAGCTGAAGGAGTGGCTGGACTGAAAGGCCCAAGAGGGTCCCACCCAGAGGTCTGGGGGTCGGTGCTGGCTGTCGGCTGGGTCGCCCTCACTTCCCTGCACTTGGTCTCTCACCCTCCAGCAGGCTCACCCAGCTTCCTTACATAGTGGTCTTGAGGTAACATTCCAAGGGAGTAGAAGCAGAGGCTCCAAGGACTCTTGTGGACAAGGCCTGGAACTCGTATAGGGTCACTTCTGTCCAATTCTATTGGCCAAAGCAAATCACAAGACCAGTCCAGATTTAAGGGGAATACAAGTTGGCACTCCCTCTTGTTAGAAGGGCAGCAAAGTCATGGGACATTGCAAAGAAACATGGGGTGAATTGCTTCAGCCATCTTTGAAAACAATCTCCCAAGATTGAACAATTTGGGCAGAGATGGAAATTCAACACTCACCATTGAGATTTTAACCAGAGTCTTCTTTGCAATTTCCAAAATAGGTCATGATATTATTCTCATCAGCCTGGCTTTCCTGGCAAGAAAGAGGTTCACAGAGGGATAGAGTTTTTAAATTATTTAATTTTAAATAATTTTTTAATTTTTTAATTCTAAATTATTTAAAAAATAATGATGATTGCTGGTTCTTCTCTTCACCTAAAAGTCCGATAAGAAAATTACCTTCAACCTTAGCTCTTTAAATGACTATCTTTTTCAGCACCTGTATAAATAATGCATTGTGCTACCTGCTGAAGATAGAGCAGTGAAGCAAACAGGTATGGTCTCTCCTATCTCGGAGCTTTCATTCTATGGAAGGGATAGAGGTATGAAACAATTACTTACACAGTTAAAGATTTAATTACAATGGTATTAAGTGCCACGGGAGAAGTAAGGCAGGCAGAGAGAACATATAAGCAAGGGTCCTGACCTGGTGATGGGGTCATCAGAAACTTCCTTGAGGAAGACATGTGAGCTAATTTTTGAGGAATAAATAGGCATCACACAGGCTAATGTAGTGGGGGAGGGCGGTAGAGGAATATTTCATGCAGAAGTAACAGCAGGTACTTAGGGAAGAAGCCCGCATGTTTGAGGAACTGAGAAATCAGCAGAGGAAAAGGGAGGGTTGACCAGATGAGACCAGAGAGCAGGCAAGAGGCAGGTCATGCAGGACCTCAGAGACCACATAGGTACAGCAAGGATTTGGGTCCCAGATGGTGTTCTCGTAAGATGAGGAAGAGATGCCAGGAGAGAACATGCGCAGAGGGAAACCCATGTGAGGACACAGAGAGAAGGTGGCTATCTTTAAGCCAAGGAGAAAATTCTCACCAAAAACCAAACCTGCCAATTCTTTGATCTTGGACCCACAGCCCCTAGGATTGTGAAAAAATAAGTTTCTGCTGTTTGAGACACCCAGTCTGTGCCATTTTGTTATGAATGCCCTGACAAACTAATACAGTATGTGAAATACCGAGATTTATACTCTTAAAAGATTGTCCTGGTTGGCATATAGGGGATGCACCCAAGGAACAAAAATTGTTGCTTGGAGATAAGTTAGGAGCCTGTCACAGACATCTGTATCCACAGACACCTGTGTAGGAGGCGAGGAGGGCCTGTGTCAGGCTGGTGCAGTGGAGACGGAGAGAATGGAGACATGGCACAGATGTGGGAGGACAGGGCCACTTAGAGTGACCAGCATGGAGGCCTGACTGGAAGACGTGGTTGAGGACTACGAGGAAACTGAGACAGCAGGTGTCCATTCTTTTCAGAAGTTTGGCTGTAAAGAGAAGAGAGATGAGCAATAGATATAGAAGGCAGTGGAGTTACGTTTTGTTTCGTTTTATTTTATTTTATTTTTTCCGAGAGAGTTTAAGTTTTGTGTTCCTATAAGATGAAAGAGACTTAAGCATTTTTAAATGCTGATGGAATAGATCTCGTGTAAAGGTAAGTGCTGGAGATGCGCTAGAGAGAAGACAAATAAAAGTGTCAGGTCCTACTGGAGGAGGCAGGAGGCAGGTCCAAACCACAGGTGCTTCATGAGAGAATGAATGGAATGGATAGATGAAATTAATGTATAAATGCGAAAATAAATGAATGAAAAGCAACTTCCATTATGCTCTCAGCTATGTAGTTGTTTAGAGGCTGTAGAGAAGCCGCCATCCGTTTTCAGCTTACACCCGCGTAACTGAGGAAAGCTGTTCATGAAGCCAGGTTGGACTCTTTCCTCTGCCTTCAGCTGGATGGGTTCAGGTCCCCTACAGCCATGGGCATGCGGGAGGGGCGCTGAGACTGCTGTGGTGGTGTCATGGGGTTTCTAGGTCTCTGCTTGCTGTGCCCTCTGGTGCCGCTCACACTCAGAGATGAAGCACGGCCATCCCACTGCGGATTGTCGCTGGGCCCGCTCGACCTTGTGACTTGGTCAGTCCAACAGGACTCGACGGGTGGTTCCAGCTGCGTGATCACTTGGTGCCCCGTGCTCAGAGGTTCTGTCTGTTCTGGGGCCCAGAAACACTTCAGAAGTTGTTTTTCAGAAGACATTTAGTTTTCCACCCCACAGGGCATGGCCTCGCTCCAGAACCCCAAGGGTCTACATTGTGATTTTCCCACTGAGACTGGCGACAAACTCTACACAGCATCTTTTTCCACCACTGATACCTCCACCATCATGGGTCTACCAGATCATATGGCCCAAGTGGCAGCGTATAGCTGCAGCCAGGGCCTGCCGCGGGGCCCTTTTATGTTGTCCGGTGCATGACCTGGCTCAGCCCAGCCAGCCTTTCCCACCCCTCTCGTGGCCACCAGAAGGCAGTGAACATGCAATTTTAACAAATCCCCCTGACGTGCTCACATCCTCAGAACCTTGCTAAACACTTTCTTGTGCCATCCTTACGTAAACAAGACTTAACCTCCTTGTCTTACAGATGAGGAAACTGAGGCACAAAGCAATGAAGAGACTGACTCAAAAATGTTCCACAGTGTGAGACAGAACCAACAAAAGAATACCAGGTACCTCAGAGTAGGCAATAAAATCTTTTAGAAACAGGGTAACTGGAGTAGAGAGGAGGGGAGCATGGTAGTGGGTACCTGTGATGGCTAATTTTATGTGTCAACTCAACCAGGCTAACAGATACCCAGACAGCTGGTAAGTATTATATTGGCACGTGTCTGTGAGGGTGTTTCCGGAAGAGATTAATTAGCACTTGACTCAGCAGACTGAGTGAGGAGCATCCTCACTAACGTGGCGTTATCCAATCTGTTGAGGGTCAAAATGGAACAAAAAGGTAGGGGAAGGGTGAATTTGCTCTTTCCTTGAGCTGAGACACCCGTCTGGCCTTGCCCTTGGCATTGATGCTCCCAATTCACAGGCCTGCACCGTCAGTCTCAGCAGCCATGCAGGCCACTCCTCCTCCTTGGGCCTGAGTGTTTTTTTAAAGTTCACAGATAAAACACAGCACATACTTACACTACAAAGTATTTGTGGTTTAGCTGAAATTCAATTTTCACCAGGCATTCTCTTTTTTATTTTATGTTTTGTTAAGTTTAGCAACCCTGGTTTCTTTCTTTGTGCAATGGGGTGCCAACGAAGTCATGAGTGTGTATGAGGGCATCAGGCAGGCTGCAGAAACGGGGCCGGCGCAGCTGCTCTGCTCTTAGACTGCTTCCGGTCCAGGCCAGTGGGGCCGTGGAGAGGGGAAAACCTGGGCTGAAACCCTTAACACTGGACAGGCAGGAGGACATGAGTCAGTCTGAGGGGATGGTGGGAGATGTTGGAGCTCACAGTAAGCACAGAGGGATGCCTCTCTCAGACCAGCCCCAGCACCAGCAGTAAACAGGAAGCTCTCTCCAGCTGCAGGCTCATTGCTCTTCTCGCCAGGGTTAAGAAGATCCTGAACTAGGACTCAGAATAGTAGCTAGTGCTGGCCTTTGGCAACCCTAGGCTGAATGACCAGGTCTCCAGGCCAGAAGAGGCCCCTACACCGAGCCTCCTCCCCATGCCGAGACCCAGACCAGGGAGAGAACCCCAAAACTGGTTGGCAAGAGGAGGAGCTTCCTAACAGGCCATAAAGGTGCCCAGAACTAGGTGGGCGGACTCCCCAGCCCTGAGTCCTGTGATAGTAAGGGACGAGCACCGATCATGTAGGTATGAGGCTGACGCCTCCCCCTCCACCCTGCTTCCCTTGAGGCCCATGGAAGCACAAGGTGGGGAAATAGACAGAACCCTGGCCCAAGGGGGAGCCGCTGGCTGCTTTGCCAGTTCTGCCACTCACCTGCTTCCTGGCATGTCACTTAGCTGCTCCAAACCTCGGTTTCCCTTCGGAAAATGGGGATATGATCCTGATCTGCCTGCCTCCTCAGGCTAGAATAAGAATCAATTTCCTGTGAAAGGGTTTTGTAAACTATCAGTTGCTCTTTTAGTCTCTTTTAGTGTGAGAAACCAGACATAAACCCGATGTGGCCGAAGAGGAATTTATTGACTCAGGATCAAGACCTAGGACGGGGAAAGGGGGCGCTTCTCTCCTCTCTCATCCCTGCAGCTCTCTGTGAACCCGCTTTTCTCTATCAGTATGGCCTCTCCAGTAAGCTTGGAGCACCCTCCAGCTTTACCTGCTAAGAGGAGCTTCTCTCATCTACTAGTACCGACTTGAAAGATCCCACCTGAGTTGCATGTTCATCCATGGATATGGGGCACTATATTTAGCAGCCTCTTCTAGAACAACGTATTTGGAGAACTACACATTTGGTTCCCCAAGAGAGAAGAAGTATTATTCCTAGAGGTGAGTAATGTGATGGAAAGACATCCGCTATGGAAGTCATGTTTCATCAATCGTATTATTATTATCGCTGCCATCAGCATAAGTTAGCCACATTTTCCCAATTCCCATTATCCTTGGACAAAATAGTGGCTGAGGGCCCAGGCCCTGGATTCAAATTCTGGTTCTACCACTTTCTACCTGTACGGCATTAGGCAAGTTGTTTAATCTCTCTGTCCCTCTGTGTATACGCTTGTGAAGATCAAATGAGTTGATAGATGTGGAGTGTGAAGAACAGTACCTGGTACCTGCCAGATGTTCAATAAATGCTCATCGTTATTATTATCAGAGGAAAAAGTGACAGTGCCTAGGAACCCCTGTGGGAGAGAGAAAACCATCGCTCCTCACTTACTCCCAGCTTTCTTCCAGCAAGTGCTTACAACTTCAGGAAATATGGTTCGGCAAAGACTTATTGAGCCGTGTGATGAATCCCGAGAATCTTGCAAGTTGCTATAGACAAAGTCTCTCTCCTCCAGGAGCTCACGGCCAAGTAAGAAAGGCAGATGTATAAAGAGAGGACTTTCCTGCAAGTTGGCTCATGTTGGTTAGAAGTGTATGCAGGCTCCTGGGGGAAAGCACAGCGGGCACTGGGACCAGAGGAAGCTGCCGGAAGACACCACACCTGAGCTAAGACTTGGAGGATGGGCAAGAGTTTGCCTAGTGAAGAGACATCACTGTGCTGGCTAGTCCTCAAGCTGTTGGGTCTCAGCTCCAGGTCCACACTTTGCTTTGTGCCCCTGGGGCTGAAGCTCTGCAAATTTCATGTCCCCCTGTCAGCTGGTTCCTGAGGGGTTCTGCCAATAGGGTCCACCAGAAACAGACTGGCAGGCAGTAGGAGAGAAGGAACTTGCTCCTTCTTGTTTGCTCACTATCTTGCCAGCCTCTCCCCAGCAAGAGCCCATCAGCCATGAAGCATCAAGTGAAGCTCCCAGCTCTCTTCAGCCTCAGCAAAGGGCAGTTAACAAAGAGCAGGAGCTGAGCGGCTTTGGGGGAAGCAACCAAGTCAATCAGTGGGCAGGTAGCATCAGAGAGATTCTCAGGGGACAACAGGCAAGGTCAGGTGTTTAGACAGCCCTCATGTCCATTACTTAGTATGAGAAAGGAGAAGCTGAGGACAGGAGCCAGCCCCAGGGCAATTCCCTGAGCCCTGGGAGGTGGGGCCCAGCAGGCGGGGCCAGGGCCCAGGGCAGCCATGATGCAAGACAGAGAAACAAAGCACCCAAACATTTCCTCTGCCTTCCAAACACTGGTTTGTTCAGACATCACCCAGACCAGACCCAGAGCCAGAACTCTGAGTGTTAGGGGAGGGGGCAGCTCTAAGAACAGGAGGTGGCACCTGCAGCCCCAGACAGCAAGGCAGCGGGCTAACCTCTGAGTGCCTTGGGCCTGGCGTGGACCAACCCTCCATCTCCATGTCAAGGGGAAAAATCTTTAAGAGCCAGCCCTTCTGTATCCCGAGGCATGGGGCATGGCTGTTGTGACCTTATGCGGGAAGAGAGCACACATGCACGTGTGGCGGAGGTGGGGGTAGTTTTAAAATGGGCCTGGTAGATTGACACGGGGTTGCTCACTCTCTTAACAGCTTATTTCCGGATTTGAAAACTTCTGTCTTCAGCACGCTTTTTCACTTCCATGGCTTCAGTCTTCGCTTTTACACCTGTATATGAATCTCTAGTCTTGATGTGGTTTTGAGCTGCAGATATGCAAACTCACCTGACTATCTCCACAGGAAAATCCTGCAGCCTTTCCAACTGAACAAGATAAAAGGCTTCCCTTTCTTGCAAACCTGCCTCTCCCCCCGCTTGCCTATTTCTATGAACCATAACGTGCTCACCAAGTCACCCAGTCTCAAACTCTGAGTCATGGCTGACATCTCTCCACGGCCACAACCAGGAAGACCAGCCCAGTCCTCCCTTGCTGTGGGTCACAGATCCATCCACGCCCCTCAGACCTGCTGCTACCACCTTCCTCATCCTCAGTTCTCATCCTCAGTTGCTTCAGTGCACGGAGCCACGTTCACCTGCCAGAGCATCACTCTCCTCTCCAAAGCTGCAGTGGAACTCAAGCCCGAACGCCTCACTCAGGGCCCCATAGGATCTGAGCCAAATGACGCTCATTTGACCCCCTCCATCCTCCCTGGGACTCCCAGCCAGGCCCCACCACACTCCCAGAGCAGGCCAGCCAGGGGGACGTCCCTAGTGTTAGAGAGCGAAGCTGGTGACGCCAACTTTAGAGCAGACTGGTTGTCCGTGGAGACGGGATGGCATCTCTCCCTGTGTGAGGCTCACATGCAAGAGGCCACTCTCTGGGCCGTGATGACTAGCAGGGGTGAGTGGCGCCAGGATCAATGAATCACAGACAGAGATGGGCTCCTGGAGCTGGGTCACCGCAGAAAGGCAGTAACTCAGGATTGTCCAGCCTTGCCTGTCCCTCACACAACCCCCAGGGCCCGTGGGACAGCCTGGGACACGCCTGCGAGACTCAGCCAGTGAGAAGTGAGGGTGAGGCCGGGTGCTCCGCTCTGCCAAGTGACTATCTTTCCAACCCGCTTTAATCTCACTATCTAAATGTTTCTCTGCCTTTCCTTTCTTTCTTTTTTTTTTTTAATTTTTCAATTACAGTTGACATTCAGTATTATTTAATATTGGTTTCTGGTATACAGCATAGCGGTGAGACATTTCTATAATTTACAAAGTGGTCCACCCGATGAGTCTAGTACCCACCTGGCACTATACAAAGTTATTACATTATTGACTGAATTCCCTATGCTGGGCTCTACATCCCCGTGACTATTTTGTAACCATCGATTTGTACTTCTTAATCCCCTCATCTTTTCACCCATCCCCCAACCTTCCTCTCATTTAGTAACCATCAGTTTGTGTTCTGTATCTGTGAATCTGTTTCTGTTTTGTTTGCTCATTTCTTTTGTTCTTTAGAGTCCATAAGTGTGATTATATAGTTATTTGTCTTCCTCTGTCTGACTTATTTTACTTAGCATAATACCCTCTAGACCCATCCATGGTGTCGCAAAGGTAAGATTTCGTTTTTTTGTATGACAGAGTACTATTCTATCGTATATATGTACCCCGTTTTCTTCATCCAGTCGTCTGTTGATGGGCTCTTAGGCTGCTTCCATATCTTGGCTATTGTGAATAGCACTGCAATGAACAGAGGGATGCATATATCTTTTTAAATTCGTGTTTTGGATTTCTTTGGATAAATACCCAGAAGTGGAATTGCTGGGTCATAAGGTAGTTCTATATTTAATTTTTTTGAGGAACCTCCTTACTGTTTTCCATAGTAGCTGTACCATTTGCAATCCCACCAACAGTGCACAAGACTTCCATTTTCTCCGCCTCCTGAACAAAACTTGCTGTTTGTTGGTTTATTGATGATGCCATCCCGACAGGTGTGAGGTGATATCTTATTGTGGTTTTAATATGCATTTCTCTGACGATTAGTGACGTTGAACATTTTTTCATATGTCTATTGGCCATCCGTATGTCCTCTTTGGAGAAATGTCTATTCAGGTTCTCTGCCGATTTTTTAATTGGATTGTTTTTTAGTGTTGAGTCATATAAGTTCTTTATAAATTGTGGATATTAACCCCTTATCGA
>NW_011888809.1:5188531-5197525 GCF_000151845.1 Pteropus vampyrus
CTATTCAGGTTCTCTGCCGATTTTTTAATTGGATTGTTTTTTAGTGTTGAGTCATATAAGTTCTTTATAAATTGTGGATATTAACCCCTTATCGAATGTATCATTGGCGAATATATTCTCCCATTCAGTAAGTTGTCTTTTCGTTTTGTTGATGTGTCCTTTTCTGTGCAAAAACTTTTCAGTTTGATGTAGTTCCGTTTGTTTGTTTGTTTGTTTGTTTGTTTGTTTTGTTTTATTTCCCTTGCCCGAGGAGATATACCAAAAAATATATATTACTAAGAGCAATATCAGAGAGTTTACTGCTTATGTTTCCTTCTAAGAGTTTTATAGTTTCAGGTCTTACATTGGAGTCTTTAATCCATTTTGAGTTGTTTCTCTGCCTTTTTGTCTTTGACTAGATCATCTGGTATTGATGATATACTGATTGATTGTCTCTAGTGGGAAACTAGCTCTAAAGATTCTGTTTACTCTTACATGCAGTGTGGCTGTGAGAGTCACCTATACAAAAGGAGAAGGTGCAGAGGGGAGGGTGGGGTGGGTGGAATGCTGTCCTGGGTGGATAACCCCAAACTCCACAACTGCTGTGTCATAGTACTTTGCAAGCTTGTTAGAATTCCGCATAGTCAACCTATAATGAAGCTGGCCAGGCCATTCCTGTGAGGATAGAGGTGTCTGCAGCAAAGAGGACAGTGCATACCTGTTCAGCCCTTCAGACAACATTTTTAGTGGTTGAGGCAAATTCTAGGAGCAGCTGGAGATGCAGGGTGGCCATCTGCAAACACTTGGGCTGGTGCTGGAAGTGGACAAACAGGAAATAGACCAAGAATCCACTGAGCAGAGACAGGAGGATGTACAGGAACTCTGTCTGGGGATGGCTGATGATGGGTGCCAGCACCAGGCAGAAAGAAGCAAGGAGCACGATGGTGCTGACCTGCAGTGGGCACAGACACCTGGATGATGAAGAGCTGCATGGGAGGTGGTATATGGCCCCTGGGCTATGTCCCTCCTCCCTGCTTTCCTGTTGCTTCCACCTGCCACCAGCTCCTCTCCTCCAGTCCCTGACATGATACCTTGCCTGGCTAGGGGAGCCACCTGCTGGGCTACAGGGAGCAGAGGCTTTGGGACCAGCCTGATCCTCTTTGTGCTCTATGCATACAACTGGGTGCGTGCATCCTCCTGCATTTGTCTCCTATTGTCCTTCTATGGGGTTCTCCAGAGGTGAAATAAGTCCCCAGCAAGCAGAGTCAATGCTTTTTGACTCAGGCGTCCCTCAATACCCTCCACCCAGGAAATACAGAAATTCTCTACCAGATATGACACCCCTTACATTCTTCCCCTGGCTCCTGAAGGAGGCTGTGGTCCAATGACCTGCCTCATGCAACAGCCTAGGGTTGGAAAAGCCCAATGTTGGCCCCAAAGTCTACCTCGTAAGGATGGGGACGTTTCTTCTTCATCCACGAGTACAGGAGACAGCTGATGGTGATTCTGTAGGTGACCCAGGCAAGGAAGCTGAAAGGAAAAGTTGAGCCACTCACTACCAGGCCCTGGCACTGGCTGGCCTACTAGGCTCAAACCAGGGGCAGAAGTGCAAGCTCATCCAGGCCCCTTCAGCCACCTCCAGCTCCTCTGATCCATACAGACTAAGGAGAGAAGGCGACGCTAGGCGCTGAGGACAAGGAGGCACTGGAGGATCAACACGGCCCATTCCCGCCTCCTTCACCTTCGAGGACAAAGGGGCACGCACACAAGCCCAGTCACCCACGTGGCTCCTGATCAAGCCTCTGACTTCCCTGGCTGGAGAGAGGAAGACAGCTTTCAAAGGGACAGAAGAGTGTCTGTATTTCTCAAAAAAGAGAGTGGTGGAATCTCGAAGAAGCTTGGGCTGCCCTCGGAGACAAGCACATTCATAGCTGATCCCTCCACCTTAGAATTAGTGACAGGTGGACAAAACCCTGGCTTCTGCTTCTCCAGTATGTGAGTAGTCAAGTGGCTGATGTAGGGCTAATGAAAACACCATTTAACCTCGGAGGCAAGGTCCAGACCGAGCCATATCTTGAGGTGGTCAAGATCAAAGATATTGGGTACTAATTGAGATGAAATGAATTCGTTGAATTCTCACTCTGTGCTGAGACATTCTCAGTCATGCTCCCCAATCTCAGGCTGAGGACCCCCTACAGTCACCGTGGATTTAATTTTATTCTCACCATAAAATGATTTATTTTTTCTCATGGGAAAATGATAAGAAGGAAAACCACGTCTGTTACTGAATGTTCTGAAGAAAGTCACAGCGAGCATTGCATATCCTGTTCCAGAAGAATAATTATACTTATGACAACAAAAGAGGAGACATGTGATGCTTGAAAGATCACTCTGAAAACTCCCTCTGCATTCAGACATTCTGCTTCCCTGTTGGTTTAAGAATCTGCCCATTAAACCAGCTTTAAACGAGGTTATACAATTACAACTGGATAGCACAACAGCCTATCATCTCTGCCCCAGGGAAGGTGATAAAGAGGGTCGGATCATCTCCTCACTTTGATGCAATCACTGATTGTGCCTACACAGCTTGGCTGTGGGTCTGCCCTGAGTTCAACAGAGATACGTTGGGTCACAGTCCAGAATGCAGAACAGACTACGAGAAAAAAAATCCCATTAGAGCCAAGGGCTACAGGAGTGTGAGTAAAGCCCGAATAGTCTTTAACGTTATCTTAGCAACAGAATAAAAGAATAAGAAAAAAATGACAAAGACAACACAAGCCTTTAATTCGTCTGTCTCTTGGCGAAACATCCGTCTCACTGAATTTTTTAAAACAGAGCACAAGAGAAGGAAGGCACACTAAATTTTGGAGCCATAACTGGGAGAGAACAGCTGAACTGTGTGTGCATGCGCAGGAGCCCTGAGCCTGGGCTTCTGGAAGTGGGTAAGTGTGGTAGATATTATATATAATGTCCGTACACATAGGAGACTTCCAGAAGTGTGCATACACGTATTTATATACACATGTACACGTGTGTATGTAGGGCCACAAGATACTCAGCCTGTGAAGACAGTCTCACTCGCCTCAAGAAGTTCATGATGGTGCTGGAGTTTCCTGGGATGACCAGGACCAAAGCCACTGCAGCAGTGAAAAGCAGAGCTGGAGCTGGTGTGAGATGATGCACATGAACCATGGACAGAAGTCGGGGCTGGGAGCAAAGCCAAGTGTCAGGCAGCCCCCAGGGCAGCCGCAGTGTGTGTCTGTCCCGGGAAGCTGCCAGCCCTCGTCCCCTACTAAACTCACTCTGGACACCAGTGTGCCCAACCTAACTGTCTCCAGGCCCCACGGCTTTCAGATGCAGAGCTGTGGCTCACCTGGAGTGACCAGGTTCAGGGTGCAGGTTGGGGTGCCTGTCCCTCCAGGCCAGCCAAGGTTCAAATAGCTTAGGATGCGGGGCTGGATTGTGGAGAGCTGACACAGAGACCAGGCCAGGTCTTTATGACTTTCTACCGCTCACCCCCAGGACAGAAAAAGAGACAGGGCTGGGGGAACGGGAGCGGGGAGAGGGCCAAAAGATGTGGATGGAGCACAGAGCGGGATAGCAGGCTGTTGTGGTAAAACCGTATCATTGGTCATTAAATACTCCCTCTCCCCACCTCTGTGGGGGGAATATAGTTTCTCATTCACTGATGTTGGGCTCGGCCAATGAAATGCAAGCAGGAGCGACACAGCAGTGGCTCTACCTGTGGTTGTGTGGTTCGGCTTGATCTCTTGAGCCCCTGCACCTGCCATGGCAAAACATGCCCCAGGAGTCCCTGCTGCTTTGGCCTGGGTCCCTGAGATGAGAAAGGATTCACAGTCCGAAAGAGAAGATCTGAACACAAGCCCAGCCTGAAGCAAGGGCAGTATCAAATGTTTGCTTTTGGAAGCCCTGAGCTTTAGGGGTTGTCTACCGTAGCATTATGGGAGCAAAAACTAACAATGTTACAGAGAGTGCCCTCAGGAAGAGGCCAAGAAGGTACACATTGGCTCTGCTCCCCACTGCTCCCCACTACTGATGTGCACAAACATGCCCATCACCTACGACCTCCGTAGGGTGACCCAGCACAGTGATCTCCCAAAACCTAAAAGTAAAGGGACTAGATTTCAAAAGGAGAAGCATTGAAGGCTTGAGTCCCATTCTCGGAAGAAGAGACGGTGACATCTTAGAGGGGAAGTCCTGCTTCGAGCTGAATGCTAAAGCTTCCGACAGGAGAAGGCGTAGCTTGCAGCCCCAGCACCCCACCTGCAGCCCCAGCACCCCACCTGCAGCCCCAACACCCCGCCTGCAGCCCCAGCACCCCGCCTGCAGCCCCAGTACCTTGCCAGCCCAGACCCTGTCTCTCACCATGTGGCCCTCTCTCTCTCAGCCACACAGCACACACAGCTTCCGCTGAAAAACGTCCCATTGGCAGAGCCGAATGTTGAGAGTGTGACAGCGAAGGGCACCAGCCAGGCCCAGACCCCCAGAACCTCGTTCCTGGGACAACAGAAGGATCAAGGAAGGGAACTCTGGCAGCAACCTGGAAGACCACTGCAAAGTCCCACTTGGAAATGGAGCGAGCAAGACATCAGAGGCAAGTTGAAATACACATGGGGCATTATCCTTCCCCATCCTGAACGTCTGCCCAGTGGCCTAGGAACACATCACGTGACTCACTCACCTGCAGCTCACAGCCATAGTACCGGAAGAAAGGATCTCGTTGGGTGACAACACTAGTAGGTAACTGATGTCGACCAGGATGTACAGGCCAGTGACGATGGGAACAGAGAATGTCAGTGCCCACACCAGGTTCTGCTGTAGAGGCAGAGAGAAGAGGCCATGCATTAAGCGGTGAGGTCCTTCGCAAGCCCCCAAAACAAGCTTAACAGTGCAATGCCAAGCTCATCCTGGCTACAGAGCATGTGCCAGGCCCTGGGGGCACTCGGGCTGTGTGCCCCTCCTCCGTGGGCTCAGAGTCCCTGCACACGCAAACGGGCCGATGTGCTGGGAGACCGCTAACCAATCAGAACAGTGGAGGTACAGAGGGGCTGGCAGGGATGGGAAGGGAGAGGAGCCATCACCAAAGCTTCCAGAATGATCAGGGCCTTACGCTGGGCTTTCCTTGAAGAACGGACGCGATCGGGGCAGGTGGGAAGGGGAGGGAGTTCCAGCAGGGGCAACCACGAGAGCAGAGGCACAGAGAAGAGACAGGACAGTTAAAGATGCCCACAGTCGTCTGTTCACTGATCATGCCAGCTGGGATTTTCCAGGACCCACCACGCCAACCCTGCCTAGTTTCTGGGTCCGCAGGACTAAGGCCATGACTGAGGGCCGCTACACCCACGGGCTCTACTCTGACCCTCAGTGGCCTCAGCTGGAAATCGAGGATCATTGGGAATCTGTAATATGGGACTCCCTGCTGTTCTTTCTCTCCACAAGGTGTGAGGGTCAGCGAAGAGGAAGTGAAGGAGACAGTTGGAGACGGGCTGTGGGCCCAGGTGCCCCACACTCACCCGCTGAATGTTTCGAGCAGGCATTCAATAAAAACTGAGTAGTGGATGAAAACTGCTCCCTCCTACTCCACACCCCTAGCCCTGCACATCATTCTGAAGCCAGGAGCAAATGGAGAAAAGGGGCCTCTCTGGGGACCCACAGAACTTAACCCAACATTCCCCAGGCTCGGGCCACCCTGGATAGACATCTTCGGACTCCAGAGTAGGAAGCATGTCCGTGGTACCTGCCCCCCCATCTCCTGGGGGGCTTTCTCCAGAAGTCTTCTTGCTTATCTTGAGAGGCGCAGGCAAGCCCTGATGAGCCCAGAACATGGCACCGACACGATGCAACATGAAACGCAACCAAGACGAGGTCGCTCTTTACCAAGATGCAGGAAGGCCTCTCTCAGACTCGGCACAGAGCTGTCCCTGGGGGGCTGTGCCGCGGTCCTAGGCAGAGCTCCTCCCACCACTGGGTAGCACCCTCTCCTATTTTAGTATCTGCCCCTGATTAACGTATCTTCCATTTCTCAATATTTTATAAAAAGCAATTTCCAGAGCTTTCTGCCCATGGAAAAGATTGGAGGAGAATATATGAGGAAGGGCTTGGGGGCACTGAGGACAAAGTAGGATCTCAGGACCTATCCTCACGACCTTTCCCCCCGCTCCCCCCCGCCACCTCCCATATTTCCTTGAGACACAAACATGCCCTGTTCTTTCTGGTCTCTGGATTCAGGTTCTTACTGCTTCCATGTGGCTATTTTGCCACAAAATGCATCAGCCTTTTGACGTTCAGCTCTAGTCCTCCTCTTCCAGGAAGCTCTCTAGACTGCTCTGCCTCATGGAGATCTCCCTTGTCCAAGCTCCAGCAGCAAGTGGAGACCGCTCCCCAACAAGCACATCTGCTTTATTGTATCTAAGGCTCCATCGTGTCCTATCCTGTCCTGTCCTGAGGGCAAGGGCCAGGTAGGGTGACCTATTCATCCCAGTTTGCCTGGGACTTTCTGGCTTTTAGCACTGAAAGTTCAGCATCCCTGGGAACCCCTCATGCCAAGTCAGAAGGATGGGACCTGGTGTGCTTCTGAACCTGACTCAACCTGGGCAATCCCCACACCAGCTAATGAGCTGTGACAGCTACAGAGCCCTGAGCTGTGCCATGGACAGGTCTCTGGCAAAGACACCACAAGAACAGAGAGATTTCCTGGTTTTATTCTCGAGTAAATAAACCTTAATTCTTCACTCAAATGCCCGTTGCATGGGCAAGAGGCTGGCCCAGGTTTGACACAGGCTCTGCAGTTCCTTGGAAAATAATGTGAAATGAACAAAGACACACCTAGCCTAGCATGTGCTTCCAAGAGCAGAGTTAGAGCCAGGAGTTTAAATGCCCAGCATTCAGAGGAAAGGCTTTGTTTTTGCTTTGAAACCCAATTTTGTCAAAAATACTCAGTAAACAGCAAAGGTCTGCAAACTAATTCTCATAGACCAAAGCCAGGCCACTGCTTATTTTTGTAATTAAACTTTTACTGGCACACAGCCACACTCATTGGTTTATTGATGGCTGTTTTCATGCTACAAGAGTTGAGTCGTTGTGCCAGAGACCGTTGGGCCTGCAAAGCCTAAAATATTAAGTCTCCGACCCTTTGCAGGAAAAGCTTGCCAGTCCCTTCTCTGTGGCATGGAAGCTCGTCACACTTATCTTTGGGCCCCTGGCTCTTTCTCTGGAGCAGCTCTGAACCCAGGGCCTGGATTCAGAGAGAAAGGGGTCTCGTCCCTGTGAACATAATGAGCCGAGGCCCCTGCTCTGTGGTCCCCACCCCATCCCAGAGCCAGCCTAGCGCACACTAACCATTTACCTGAAAATACAACAGTACAACTGTTTAAGGCACTCAGAGCCCTGGGCAGCGCCTACAGTGATGGCACCATTCGATCCTCCAAAGGCCTGTGAGGTAGGCAGGGCAGTCACTGTGACCTCACTCACTTTAGAGACAAAGAACAGAAGCACAAGGAATTAATGTAGGAACAAAAACCAGGTCCCGGAAGTCCTGGCTCTCTCTGCTCTCAGACGTCAGTCTTCAAGCTCCTCTTCTCCTCTGAATGTCTCCCAAACCCCCTCCCAGGGAGCCTTTGCTGAGAGCTGAGAGCTGCCATGGCTTTTAAGCCAACCCAAGGGACAGAGAGGAAAATACTGGCAGTTCTCATCCTATGAGAATTTAAAACTCCTTCGGGGGAACAGGAAAACAAATAGCATCCTGGGCAAATATATTTATAGCAAGGAGTTAATATTCCTAGTGACCCAGAGTCCAAATGTTCCAAATGCCTCCCAAGGGGCCCTGCAAATCCATCCCCGACCAGGGCAATGACTAGCTCGCCCTAGGTCCATAAGTGGGTGAGCCAGGCAGGACTGGCCCATTTCCCTGCCCCGAACCGTGCTGCTATGTCCTGTAGTGGCTCCCATGCCTTGGCAAGTATAAATTAAGTCTCTACGAAAATGTTCCAGAGAGAATAATCCTGGAGATATTGAGCTGAGTTATCAAGCATGGCCTCTTACTAGCGGTGTGACCTTGAAATCACTTCCCCTTTCTAAACCTCAGTTTTCCCACATGAAAAATGAAATGATGTCAACCTCACAAGGCAGCAAAATGGAACCCTGGGGACACTACAAAGTTCAGAGATACTATGAAGTTCTCTGCTTACTTGAGAAGTTGTTATTTATAGAACTTCACAGACTAATCAAAGTAGACAGTGGCTGGCATTCAGGTCCTGTGAGCACTAGAAGGGAGCCAGTGTCTTCAGCCAATTTCTCATGGTTTTAGTTAACTCAAATAACAATAACTGGAACCGCTGATGCTCAGAGATTTCGCACCCCCGAAGCAGTATCATGGACTCACCTGTGGATTCTTGAGCTTCTCCATCACATAGCTGAAGTTATTCCCATCATCAGAGGACCACAAGCCCCGGGAAAAGGCCATGCCGATTCATCCAGCCTGCTGCGTCGTGTTGTGGAAGGTGGACAGAGGGCTTTGGTGCAGCCTCGGCCCTGGCCCAGCACCACCGCGCCACCCCCAATGATGACCAGCAAGGAGAACACTTTGGCAAATATGCACAAATTTGTCAGCGAGGCTGCGAGCTCCTGCAGTCAACCAGCACTAGCAGCAGGAGGCAAGTGGCAGCCACACCCTTGAGCATAGCCTGGGGCAGTGAGGAGCAGCCAGGGTAAAAAGGAGCTGCATATTCGGCAAAGCTCAGAGAGACAGCAGCGATGGAGGCTGGTCAACCCACCAGCACAAATGTGTAGATGACCAGGAAGGCTGGCAAGGAGCCAAAGGTTCGCAGGGTATAGGTATACTCCCCCACCAGATTCGGGTACCAGGGCTCCCAGCTCAGCGTAGCACAGGGTGCCCAGCACGGCCAGGAGGCTACAGACTGCCCAGACCACAAGACTGGCTCTGGGGCTGCCTGTGTAGACCAAGACCCCCTGTGGTGACATGAAGATGCCAGAGCC
>NW_011888809.1:5198760-5204266 GCF_000151845.1 Pteropus vampyrus
TATAACTTTTTTTATTGATCTTTATATTTTTAAAATCTCGGGTTATAGAACCTTGACTAGTATTGTTATAGAAAGGTCAGTGGAACTCACTGGCATTTCGGGTAAAGATGCTGGCACCCAAAGTGGGCAGAAATGTATTTGCAGTCTCCGAAAGAGACTGACCTAGCTCAAGCCAGCCATCTGGGCTACTTAGATCTCACGTATGTGTGCAATCACTAAAGCTCTTGACAGATGCAAGAGGCTTCGCTGTCAGTGGTTGCTGGGGTGTCTATCCTGCCTTCTGCAGGGAAGCCTACAGGGCACAGGGCCTCAGAAAATGTAAAACCGTCTTATTCAGAAAATCTTTCAGAGGAGGCCCTCCAAGATTCAGAAGGAAGTCCTCCCAGATTCCTGCCCAGTAGGAAGAGAGAGAAGAAGGCAGAGAGGTAAATAAGAAAAAAAGTAGGTAAAAATCTCAGAGGGAAAGAAAATAAGAAAAGAGAGTGTTCTGGAGGCTCAGGAAGGAAAATCAGCTGCCTTTCTGGCCATAGCTAAGCAGAACTAAGACACTCAAATGCCAAACCTCTCCTTCTCCAGGGGATTTACTGGGGATGTTGTGAAAGTTAGCCAATTGCACAGTCTAGAATAATCCATAAGACCACCCTCGCCTCTGACACCAATATAGCAAGTTTGGGGGTTCCCAAGAGCATCCTCGGGTTCAATAATTGGCTAGAAGGACTCACAGAACTCACCAGAAGCTTCTATTCTCAAATTATGTTTTATTACACCTAAAGCCAGCCAAGGGAGAAAGGACACAGGGCAGAACTCAGAAGGGTTCCAAACTCAGGGCTTCCAGTTTTCTTCTTCCTATGGAGTCAGGAGCCTTGGTGTCTACCCATTATTGGGGTTCCACCACATAGACGTGGTTAACTGCTCATGAGGCTGACCTCAGTTTTCAGTCCCTCAGGAGGCTAAGCTGATATTTCTCATCCAACATCACATTATTACTATCAGGCTGACTCAAGTTCCCCAGGCAAACAGAGACACCACGATCAGGCATGATATTCCAAGAGCTTAGAGATTACCTCCCAGGAGGTGAGGGCAAAGACCACACCTCTCTTTGGGCAAGGTTAAATTCCTTACCACACGGATATGGAGGTACCTGTGACCTGAGGAACATTATGAAAACATAAAGGTTGTTTTTAATGACTCATCTTGTCAAGCAGTGTGTCTATAAAGGGGGACCCTAAATGCCAGGTTAAGGAGCCGGGATCAGCGGGAACTGGGAGGAAGAAGGGGACAAGAGGAAGTAGAGCAGGGAAAGGCTCACCTTGGTATTTTTCCTGGGTGGGGAGAACTGGAGACTCTAAGATTCTATGGGTTTCAATTAGCAACTCTCTGTGTTGCCACCATAGGAATAAGAGTAGCTGGTGTGGCCCCCATCTGAAGCTGAGCAGAAAAGATGCATCAGAAGGAAATTTGGCATCCAAGAACCAGAGAACTGCTCTCCTTCTTGCCCCAACTTTCCCTGTCAGCGCCTGATATCAAGAGACAGCAATTCTTTCTGTAGAGGGCCAGGTAGTAAATAGTTAGACTCCCCAGGATGTATAATCACTAGCGCCATTCCTCAACTCTGCCATTGCAGTGAGAAAGGAGCCATAGACAATATGTCAATGAATGAGTGTGGCTGTGTTCCGATAAAACTTTATTTATGGACAATAAAATTTTAAACTGATTTAATTTTCACATGTCACAAAATATTTTTCTTCTTTTGATCTTTTCCCAACCTTTTTAAAATATAAAAATCATTCTTAGCTCACAGACCATTAAAAAAAAAAAAAAAAAACCAGGACAGGCAGCAGGCCAGATTTGTCCCACAGGCTGTAGTTTTTAACCCTTTCCCTATACTATGACATTCCAGAGAGGGCACCTCATCCATTGTGCCACAGATACCTCATAATTAAACTGTCTAAAGTCAAAGACAATGAGAGAATCTCAAAAGCAGCAAGAGAGAAGCAATTCATGTTGTACAGGGATTCCTCAACAAGATTAATAACTGATTTCTCATCAGAAACCATGGAAGGCAGAAGGCAGTGAGATGCATATTCTAAGTGCTAGGAGTAGGGGATGTCAGCCTACTTTATATCCAACACAACTATCCTTCAAAATAAAAAAGAAACTAAGATATCCCCAGGTAAGCAAAAGCAGAGATAATTCATCTCTAGCAGACCTGTCCTTCGAGAAACACTAAAGGGAGTCGTTCAGGCTAAAATGAAAGGACTTTAAACAGTAACTCAAATCCACATAAATAAATAAAGCACACAGGTAAAAGTACCAACATGGATAAATATAAAAGACAATATTCATGTATCTTTTGTTTTTACCTCCTCTTTTTTTCCTAATTTAAAAGGAAACCACAAACAGTTCTGGGGCGCTAGGTATCTAAATGTAAAATAATAAATTTGGACCTCTAGCTCACACCATGTACAAAAATTAACTTAGAGTGGATTAAAGACCTAAATGTAAGAGCTAAAACTATAGAACTCCTAGAAGAAAACGTAGTCGTAAATCTTTATGAAGTTGAATTAGGCAATGGCTTCTTAAATATGCCACCAAAAACATAAGCACGAAAGAAAAGAGAGATACACTGGACTCCATCAAAACTTCCATGCATCAAAGGACACTATCAGGAAAGTGAAAGACAACCCACAGAGCTAGAGAAAATAGTTGCATATCTTATGTCTGATAAGAGTCTAGTATTCAAAAGATATAAAAAACTGTTACAACTCAACAACAAAAAGAAAACCAATCCAAATTTTTAATGGACAAAGGATTTGAATACACATTTCTCCAAAGAAAGTAGTTAAATAGCCATCAAGCACATGAAAAGATGTCCAACATCATTAGTCATTAAGGTAAATGCAAATCAAAACCACAATGAGTTATTTCTTCATACCCACTAGGATGGCTATAACTGAAAAACAGAAAATAATAAATGTTGGTGAGAATGTGGTGAAATTTAAACCCTCGTACATTGCTGTTATGGATATAAAATGGTGTAGCCACTGTGGAAACAGTTTGCGGTTCCTCAAAAATTTAAACATAAAGTGACCACATGACCCAGAAATTCCACTCCCAGGTATATACCCACAAGAATTGAAAACATACATGCATCCAAAAACTTGTACACGAATTTTCATACCAGCAAATAGCCAAAAGGTGAAAACAACCCAAATGTCCATCAACTGGTGAACGGATAAATGTGGTATATCCATACAATGGAATATTATTCAACCATAAAAAAGAATGAAGTACCGATACATGCTACTACGCAGATGAACCTTGAAATCATGAAGCTAAGTAAAAGAAGTCAAACGCATATTGTGTGATTGCATTCATATAAAATGTCTATAGGTCAATCCATGGAGACAGAAAGTAGATTCGTGGTTGCCAGGGCCGAGAGGAAGAGGAATTGAGGGGTGAATGCTTAATAAGAATGGCGTTTCTTCAGGGAGCAATGAAAATATTCTTCAATTAGATAGTATTGATGGTTGCACAGTATTACAGATAACCAAAAACCACTGAATTGTACCTTTAAAATAGTTAAAATGGTGAATGTTATGTAAATTTTATCTAAATTTTTTTAATTAAAAAAGATTAGCTGCAAGGCTTCAGAAGGGGTCCGTGCAAGTGAGGGGGTCCCAAAGCCTGAGTTCCGTCATCGTTAAGGTAAATCTGCCTCTATCCCCACAACACCAAGGAAGCAAGAAGTCCTGTGTTTCCCTGTGTTTCTCCTCCTCCAATATCCCCAAGTTCCCTGCGTGTTTACACTGCTCTGTGAGCCTGTCTTCCTGGCCATTTGCTACTCTGCTAGGAGAAGAGAGATGCAGACATGCCCCCGTAGGCCAAACCCAGCAATTGCTAGCTTCTAAAGAGCCCCATCTGCTGGCCTTAGCTTCCTTCATCACATAATGAGCACCAAGGACCCAGAAAATATCATGCTGTGGATATGTGAGAGATTGTTTATAAACACAAATTTTTTATCTAAAACTAGCTAAATATTAACTTATCCCCAATGAGGCACAGAGGTACCCCCTGAACATTAACTTATCTCCACTGAAGGCACAGTGCTGGCAGAGGCCTAGCGATGAGCTGGTCCAATACCATCCTGCTTACTGGTGATAACGCTGAAGCACAAAGTAAATCAAGGCAGGGGCCAGGCCACCGAGCCAGTCACTGACTCCCACCCGCTGAGTGGCGACTGTGGCCCCCGTGCCCATCATTAGTGAACTCAACTCCCAACAGAGCAGGTCAAGACCAAAGTATCCACATCCGGTGGCCCTTCCAGAGACTCCTTCCTCTTCTGAGCTTCTGTAGCCTGTGTGGCACCTTCTCTTTCGTCATCTAATGACTCGCTTCCTTTTTCAGCTTTCCCTCTCTCCAGGTGAGCTCCTGGAAGATGGAAAAAATTGTCGTTTGCTTCGACATCTTTTACAGTTGAGCTCAGCAAGAATGATCAGTGAATGTTTTCTGGAGGGGTGAAAGAATGAATGAGTGAATGAGAGAGTGGGTGAATAAATGAACGAGTGAGCAAATAAATAGATTAGAGATAAGTGAATAAATGAGTACAAGTATTAGTAAGAAAATATATGAATAAACCCCACTAAAATCTGAATACAGAGAATTCAATGTATAATACATACTTGGGAAAGAACCATCTATAGAAAAAAAGAAAAAGACTTTGAAGTCAGTATTCCAGAGATGAGCAGACATGCTGAGAGATGTATTCTATAAAATCTAATTTGCAACCCCAACCTGAACAAAGGTAGAGGAAAGCAGCCCAGTGGAAAAATGCAGATTGCCCCTGTAGACTAGAACATTTGGCCCATGGTGTGTGGCAGGTCACAAATTCGCAGGCTGTTAGTTGTGCAAAGGAAATGTAGCTTCTTTATTTTCTTTAACTGAGATCAGATAACTCCAGCCCTCTGGGTGGGAAAATTTAAACTCACATCCTAAAGGTATAGCCATCTCTTCTAAACAAAACAATCTCTTTAAATAATTCGGTCTCGTCAGGTAAACACCAAGTTGTTCACATTTCCTCTCTAACTCTACTCTTCCCCAAAATGGCATCTGTGTCCACGTGGGGTCTTAGGTGACTGCATAGCAATGGGAGCAAAGGGCCTTAGAAGTGTGATAAAGGACATTGTTCTGCCTCTGGGTCCTCTGGATGCAGCACAATGCCCTACTCCGGTGACTTTCCAGCCTGCTCTGGCTCAGGCAGGTCCTAGCCGGCCTCCTCTCACTGATTCACGCCCGCCTCATGAACTCTGCTGTAGAACCTGCAGAATATCAGCCACAGCTTCCATCTGGCTCACAGCTTAGGTTGGCCATCCCCCAGCCACTGCGGCGACACCAACGGTGGCCTGTGATTCTACCACCCTTCCCCCTTGCCCCTGCAACTACCAAGCACATCCTGCTGTGAAGCTTGCAAGAACATCTAGATCTTTTCCATTGAACATGGAGACCC
>NW_011888809.1:5204316-5207797 GCF_000151845.1 Pteropus vampyrus
GAGCAAATAAATAGATTAGAGATAAGTGAATAAATGAGTACAAGTATTAGTAAGAAAATATATGAATAAACCCCACTAAAATCTGAATACAGAGAATTCAATGTATAATACATACTTGGGAAAGAACCATCTATAGAAAAAAAGAAAAAGACTTTGAAGTCAGTATTCCAGAGATGAGCAGACATGCTGAGAGATGTATTCTATAAAATCTAATTTGCAACCCCAACCTGAACAAAGGTAGAGGAAAGCAGCCCAGTGGAAAAATGCAGATTGCCCCTGTAGACTAGAACATTTGGCCCATGGTGTGTGGCAGGTCACAAATTCGCAGGCTGTTAGTTGTGCAAAGGAAATGTAGCTTCTTTATTTTCTTTAACTGAGATCAGATAACTCCAGCCCTCTGGGTGGGAAAATTTAAACTCACATCCTAAAGGTATAGCCATCTCTTCTAAACAAAACAATCTCTTTAAATAATTCGGTCTCGTCAGGTAAACACCAAGTTGTTCACATTTCCTCTCTAACTCTACTCTTCCCCAAAATGGCATCTGTGTCCACGTGGGGTCTTAGGTGACTGCATAGCAATGGGAGCAAAGGGCCTTAGAAGTGTGATAAAGGACATTGTTCTGCCTCTGGGTCCTCTGGATGCAGCACAATGCCCTACTCCGGTGACTTTCCAGCCTGCTCTGGCTCAGGCAGGTCCTAGCCGGCCTCCTCTCACTGATTCACGCCCGCCTCATGAACTCTGCTGTAGAACCTGCAGAATATCAGCCACAGCTTCCATCTGGCTCACAGCTTAGGTTGGCCATCCCCCAGCCACTGCGGCGACACCAACGGTGGCCTGTGATTCTACCACCCTTCCCCCTTGCCCCTGCAACTACCAAGCACATCCTGCTGTGAAGCTTGCAAGAACATCTAGATCTTTTCCATTGAACATGGAGACCCGGGGAGCCCCAGCTCAGGTCCTGCCTCTAAACAACTATACCACGTGGACATTTGTAGGTTCTGTCCCTATGTATCAAGGTAACCCTGCACACCAGTCTCTTCCCACAGTTCCAAACAAGGAGTAAGGTAGAAACCTCCTCTGCTTTCGATTTGCCCCTCAGTCTACTTATCTATGTGCACCCCACCTGATGTGAGACAGGAAAAGGAAATCCAAACACACCTCTTGTTTCTTCTATTCATCTGTTACTCTTCTTACATCCCATCGGGCCAAAGAGGTGAGCTTTCTACTTCCGATCTGGGTGAAACCCCTCTTATATCATGTCCCCCTCCTTCACTAGGGCAGGAAGCCTTGACGGGGGCTGCCATGGACGGAATGAAAGCCCTACTTCTGTACAGGAGAAGCTCTGGGGTGCGTCCATATGGCTTTACTCTTGAAATGAGAGCCAAGGACATCCAAAAAGCAGAGGTTACCAAAGGCATTGCTTTAAGATCCCCAAACACTACTCTCAGCTCCCACAAACCAACGAGATTATCGACAGGCCAGGGGTCCCCATTTTGTGCTGCTTTGAGAGGAAAATGGCAGTGAGTCTGATGAAGGATAGGCTACCTACTAGAATAATAACACTTCTTCTGTTTTGGTAAATTTAAAGAAAGAGGAAAAACCAAAATGAAACCGAAATAAAAAGTAAACAGAGGTGAATTTGGTTAAACCACATGTCCGCAAAACCTCTGTGTCTAACTCTCCATTGGGGCATCATGGCAGTCCCTAAAACCAGACCATCGGGGATGAGAGAGAGGCTGGGCTGGAACTGGCCCACGTCTGCGGTCACAGGCTGGTGGTGCCAGCCACCTGAAGCTCCGTTCCTGGCCTTCCCAGGCTGCTGCCAGAGCCATGCTTTAGTGGTTTAGAGTTTCTCAGCACTCTCCAGGCCTCACTGCTTACTGGGTTTCCACCTCCTTTTGGAAGGGACATGGGCCACAGAGCCTGCTGTGTCAGCTCAGCAAAAGCAGATGGGATGGACTAGTTCTAAGAACTAGTGTGGCTGAGCTCAGGGAAAATAATTGCAATATCCAGATGTCTGCAGGACACTAGGCAGGGGCAGTGACTTACTACTGAAGCCCCTGCTTCCTAGGCCTGGCTCCTCAAACCTCCCTTTGACCAGGGCTACTCTCTGAGACCAAAGGAGCAAGGCTGTCCCCTAAGTGCCTGCAGCTACAAAGCTGGCCTGTGTATGTATGGGGGGGGTGGGGGGAGGTTAGCGGGACGTGAAGAAGGCAAGGGTTTCAGCCGGAGCCTGACTCCAGGCACGCACTCCTGGTCCCCGGCCTGCTGTTGTAGGCATTTTCTCCCAGCATGCCCCCTCCCCACCCAGGTTATTCCATTTTTCTTTCCCTCACTTGGAAAAACTTAGTCTTCCCTGGCCTGACCATGCCTTCAGGAATGCGAGCCCAAACATACTGCTCAGAGGCAGCCCTTCCTGTCTGTGGTCACAAGGAGCCTTTCAGGAATCACTGGGGCCTCATGTGCCCACAACCAGGTGAGGCTTCCAGGTGAAGTGAAATGGGGCAGCCCAGGGACCAGCACTGGTCTTTTGACACCTGCACAATATTGGAGCCTGTTTTATCCTAGAACAATCCTTTCAAGAACACCCTAGGACACGGTGGGAACAAGATCCAGCCTCAATTTCTTAAGGCTCTGTGTCCCTATAGGCCCATGAGACAGCAGGTGAGAGGGACTGTCAGTTCACAGATTTCAAGGAGGTCCTGGCTCTTCTCTGGGTCTTGACATCCCCATGTGTCCAAAATGGGTACAACTGGCCACTGTGTCTCTATGCTTCAAGGAATCAGGGTAAAGAAGAAGCAACTCCTGCCCTCCCTACTGAACACACACGGGAGACATAAGAGCAGAGGCAAGGAGGCCCAAGGGCCTAAGGGTCGTCTTGGTACTGATCCCCCACCGCCGCCCCCCGACCACACCTCCACCCGCCACTAGAGGGCAGAGCGCAGGCAAATGCTCAGAGTGGACCTGGTGCCTGCCCTGTGAGCTACTGCCCTCTAGTGGGCCCAGAAGGAGGGAAGTAGAGAGAACTGGACAGAGAGGAGAAAGAGTGGGCAGAGGGAGCGGGGAGGGAGAAAGGCCTGAAAGCAAAATGGGTGGAGGAGGTTGGGGTGAGCTGAAGAAGAGAGGCCTCCGTGTGCGAGCACCGCCTTTCCCGGGCAGTGCTGTTTCTCATCTCGCACTCAGTGTTTCCACCTGATTTGTACATCGACCACTGAGAGCTCTATCAGGTTGTGTGTGACCAGAGCTCTCATTCCACTCTAGGAGCTCCACAGAAGATGGGAATTCCTGAACCCACTGATTTTGGCTGATCTTACCCAGATGCCTCCTCTTGCAAAGCCCTTCTGAGGGCCAGCTCAGGCGTCATCTCTCTCTGGCCCGTCGATTCCTCTGACTTCCATTCCACTTTTATGTTTTTGCTAAATCTGTGTTTCTGTCCTTCACCTTCCTCCAGAGCTTCAGACCTATACACCCAGCTGTCCA
>NW_011888809.1:5208597-5210301 GCF_000151845.1 Pteropus vampyrus
CCACACTCCCAGAGCAGGCCAGCCAGGGGAATGTCCCCAGTGTTAGAGAGCGAAGCTGGTGACGCCACCTTTAGAGCAGACTGGTTGTCCGTGGAGACGGGATGGCATCTCTCCCTGTGTGAGGCTCACACGCAAGAGGCCACTCTCTGGGCCGTGATGACTAGCAGGGGTGAGTGGCGCCAGGATCAATGAATCACAGACAGAGATGGGCTCCTGGAGCTGGGTCACCGCACAAAGGCAGTAACTCAGGATTGTCCAGCCTCGCCTGCCCCTCACACAACCCCCAGGGCCCGTGGGACAGCCTGCGCCAGTGAGAAGTGAAGGTGAGGCCGAGTGCTCTGCTCTGCCAAGTGTCTTCCTTGTTTTTTCCTTGTCTTACATCACTGAACTATACAGAGTCTGATTCAGTGGCATTGACTAGGTAATACATTGATCTGATTATCTCTTATGTGAAATCAAGCCCATAAATGCCATTTACTCTTAGACTCGGAAATTTTTCTTCCTTTTTATATTTTTAGGTGTTTTTTTCTTTTTTTTTAGTTTCTAGCATTTGGAGGTTTTTTAATTTTGTTTTTATTTTGCCATTTACTCTGTATTTTTAAAAGAGCAATGTGCTTGCCCTTTGCTCTGTAAGTTTTGAAAAAGCATTTAAACAAAACTATAAAATTCCGCCCTTCGAAAAATTAATATACATTTTCACCTTCATAAATTATAAAGGCTTTTGTTTTTAAATGAAAAAAAAAACGATGTGTATACACAAATCCTAACTTTCCTTTCAAAAGAACGCTTCATTTAGAAGTGATTTGCAAAGAGTTATGTGCCTTTTCCATTATTTATTTAATTCTTAATGTTGTTCTTAAATATTGTAGATTTATTGCCAAGAACTCTGATTCCATATTAAAATTAGGGATCTGAGTGATCCATTTAAGAAACACAGTCATATTCTTTCATCGTTTACATAGATTGTTCACCTAATTCCCTGGAGTAAGTGAGTCTCTTTCATTTTTCATTATCTTCAACCATACCTGGAGCTGACACAGAGGATGGGGAATTACAAATCTCAGAGGAACTTTTCATGTATTAGCAATACCTTCCTTTGCTTAATTTACCCACCAGAGCCAACACAATGCCCTGACCCAAATCCTGTCTTTTGCACAATGCCGATTCCTTCCTTTTCCTAGTTTCTCCACCTCTCCAACAAGACATGTGGGTTCCTGTGTTAGGACTGTTTGGTTGCAAGTGACGGAAACTGTTAACTCAATAAATACGTAGTATCAGAAAAACCAAACAGCAAGAAGGGCTGGGATGGATCCATCTTTTCTCCTCTCTCTCCTTTAACTCTCTCTCCCTCTCTTTCTTTGTTCCTACCTCTCTTTCATGCAAATCTTTATATGTTAGCTTTTCTCTCTTAGGTTGTCCCCCACAGAAGTATAATTATGACTGCTGGCAGCTCTTGGCTTATATCATCACAATTCGTAAGCCCGACTTTCTTCCCCCAACTTCAGTTTGGAAAAAAACAATAAAACCTAGAGAATAATTCTGACTGAACTAGTTTGGTTCATGGGCTTGTCCTTTGGATAAATCACTGTGTTACTGAGAGTGACTTAGTTTGGTTCAAGCAGGGTCTGTTACTGGAAAAGACTAAAGGGTGCTTTAAAAAACATAAATGGCCACTACATATACAACCTGCCTGTCTGTCTATCT
>NW_011888809.1:5212111-5225931 GCF_000151845.1 Pteropus vampyrus
AGAAATATACTCTATTATTACATAGAAAGACCCAAAGGTGTAAAGGTGTCCACTTTCCCCCTAACTAATCTATAACTGAATGCAATTTCAATCCAAAAAAACTTGGGGGAGAAAAAAGAAGAAAGTGAGATGTCTTGGCCTGAACAGCAAGATGTATAGTAATTAAAAACAACGTGATGTTGGTGTAGGGTAAGAAAGACCACAAAGGAGTAGACCTCAGAGCCCAGAGCTGGACATTCACTGTGGAAATTTAATATCCATCAGCAGTACATTTTCAACAACTGGTGCTGGTAAATAGCTTAACCATGTTGAGAAGTGAAATAAAATTTAATTCTACTTCACACCATACCAGACATCATTTCTACATGGACTTAAGCACTAAATATGAAAACTTTAAATTGTTAATAAAAAAGCATAGAAAAATATATTTCTGATCTTACTTTAGGAAAGTATTGCTTTTTTAAACAGGATCCAGAAAGCATTAACCATAAAAGAAAAGACCGATAAATATTATTACATTTAAAAATTAAACTTTTAAAAAACAAATGGCACTGTTGAAGAATAAGCCACAGACTGAGAGAAGATATTTCCAATCGATATAAGAAATTAGTATCTGTGCTATGTAAGATGTATAAATCGACATTTATAAATGAATAAGAAAAAAATAGCCTCAGTAAAACTCTGGCAGTAAGTTATAAACAGGCTATTCACAAAATAAGGGAGAAAAAAATGAATAGCCAATTAAAATATAAAAAGATGTTCTACCTTGATAATAATTATAGGAATGCAAATTAAAACTTAATGTACAAGATTCATCTTTAAAGTTTTTAAACTTTCTTGATGAAAACAGAAAAAGAAACTAGAACAAATGGAAACTCGAACCATGATCTAGGTTAGGAGATTAATTAATTTTTCATTACTTAATCAGATACACTGATTCTAAAGCTCTAATGGAAAACAATCAAACAAATAAGAGAGAAATTCTGAAATAAAAGCATATGAAAGAAGATTAGCCTTACAGGGTATGAAAATGTATTATAAAGCTAAAGTAATTAAAAGTACAATACTAGCACAAGGACAGACAAGTGGAAAATGTGACAAAATTAAACATCCAGAAACAGACTCACAATAGATGAAAACATAGTTAATAATAAAAATGACATTTCAGATCAATGGAAGAAAGATAGATTCTCCAATAAATGCTGTTGAAACATCTAGGTAGCCACCTGGGAAAAAATATTAAGGTATATCTATATTTAATGACTTTTACCAAGATAATTAACAAATGAATCAAGGATTTAAATGTAAAAGCAAAAGTCCTAAAGGGACTACAAGAAGAGATGGACATTTTTATTTTTATATCACAAAACCCAGAAGCCATATGTATCTGTCAAAGTCCAATGAGGTAACAGAAACCACATAGCAATTTTATTAAATGGAAAAAGGCAACGTAAAGATTTGTCGCCTACATAAAACCGCTGAAAGGGCATAAGAAGAGTGGTACATGTGAAATAATAAGAAATATGTATATTGGTCTATGCCCCCAGTTTCTTCCAATATTTGGTTTTTGATCCCATTCCTGACACAGAGCTTCTAAAACCCTTGTACTTTCCTGAATGGTGATAATGATAAGACCCTCCTATGCAGAGCTAAATTCCTTGGAATTTCCTGAGTGATAAGAGCATCCTTTGTTCTAATTAGATGACTCTTGGTGGGCTCCTAGATGGAGCCAGAAAGATTAACATGACTAGAAGCTTAGAACTTTCAGCCCCAACCACTATCCTTCAGGGAGGGAATAGAGGCAAGAGATTGACTTAATAATCCATGAAGCCTATGTGATGAAGACTCCATAAAAATCCCTGATGTATGGGCTTCAGAGAGCTTCTGGGTTGGTGCAGGGTGATTTATCCTAACTCTGCAGGACAGAAGCTCCTGCACTGGGGACCCTCCCAGATTTTGCACTGTGTACTTCATTATCTGGCTGTTCATCAGTATCTTTTACTATACCTTTTATTGTAAACCAGTAAACATAAGTGTTCCCTGCATTTTGTGAGCTATTCTGGTAAATTATCAAACATGAAGAGAGGGTCATGGGAACCCCCAATTTATAGCCGGTTGGCCAGAAGTACAGATGACAACCTGAGACTGGCAATTAGCATCTGAAATGAGGGCAGTCCTGTGGGATTGAGCGCTTAACCTGTGAGGTCTGCACTAACTCCAGGCAGTTACTGTCAGAAGTGAGTTAAATGGCAGGACACCTAGCTGGCGTCCACCGGTAATTGGAGAATTGCTTCCAGTGGAAAACCTTCACATTCCGCGTGAGGAGTAGTAGAGGAAATAGGAGTCACAAAGAGTTTGAGAATAGGAATGAAACAAGCGTGGAAAACGAAACAGAAGACAGTTCGTAAACGACTCATAAAGACGTGGCCACACGGAGAAGTCAGTCGGTAGAGAGGCAACAAGCCCTTAAGTGGAATCTCCAAAGAAGAAAAACAAGACAATGAAACTGAACAAGAGAGCAAGAGAATGTTCCTGTGGGAAAAGGCAACTTGAAATACTGTGTGCCAGGAGGAATTGGCACAAAATGGTTACTGCCAAGACTTACCAGATGTTAATAACAAACAACCTCGCTTCCTCTTTCTCTTCCTCTTTCTTTTCCCTTTCCCTTCTCATCGGTTCAGTCCAAAAGTCATTTGGTGGCACCAACTAAAACAGGCATGCGTGTAGGGAGTGGGCAGGGAGGGTCACAGTGTCAGAGCCTGCGTACAGTAAGGAGGACATCTGGGGAGAAGGGTGCGATGGACTGAGTGTTTGTGTCCCACTCCAACTTCATATGTCAAAATCCTAATCCCCGACATGGCAGTATAAGGATATGGGGCCTTCGGGAGGCGATTAGGTTATGAAAGTGAAGGCTTCATGTGTGGGATTAGGGTCCTTATAAAAAGGACCTCGGAGAGCTCCGTCGTCCCCTGTGAGGACACAAGAAGTTGGCAGTCTGCAACCTGGAAGAGATATTGGGTCCTCACCAGAACCCAACCATTCTGACACCCTGATCTCAGTCTTCCAGTCTCCAGGACTGAGAGAAATAGATTTCTGTTGTTTATAAGCCACTCCATCTATGCGACTTTGTTATAACAGCCAGAACTGACCAAAGCAAAGAGTGACCTGTTCCGGGATGTTGGAGACTAAGTGGGATAAGGCGGGTGCCACATGGGAAACAGCTGGCGAGTACAGGGTGTCACAGCCCAAGTGGGATGAGGAGAGTGTGCCCCTGCAGGAGGGTAGCCTGGCATGGGGTGGTGGAGCCTGATGGGTGAGGAGGGCTTCTGCACGATGGAGCAGCTCGGCACAGGGTGTTAGACCCCAAGCAATGTGAAAACGGCCTCGGCACAGGATGGGAGGCAGTCCAGCATGAAGTATGGCGGCCTGACCACAACCTGGGGCTGTGAGGAGCAGCCAAGGTAAAGGGGCTGTACATATGCAGCAAGGCTGAGACAACAGGTTACCAGGACCAGTGTGTAGGTGACAAGGGAGGCAGGCAAGGAGCCATGGGGAGATAAGATGTAAATGCAGAACACCCCTCTACCCCTGGACTCGGGAACCCGGGTGCCCAGCTCAGCAGAGCATGACCAGCATGACCAGGAGGCCACAAGCTGCCCAGACCATGAGGCTGGCCCCAGGGCTGTTCCCAGGGACTAAAACAACTGCAGAGTTATGACAGGGCACGTAGTGCATTGCTGTTCAATCTCCCTCCCTCTCCAGTGTCCCGCCAGACCTTGGTTCTGGCCCCAGCTGTATCTGGCACCTCATGGAATCAGACCTGTGTAAATGCAGGACAACTCAGGCCAGTTCCAAAAAGGAGAGGTCTTCACGCAAACTCCTAGGACTCACTCCTTCAAGCAGTTGGTATGGAACTAGCCGAAGAGGATTCTGCTCTTAAAATGTAAACTCCAAGCAATTGTAGATGGAAAGACAACGACGTGACATCATGAGCACATCAGCAAAGATATCAGAGGCACTCCTTCCAGGCCAGACAGCATGGGATGAGGGACGCAGCTGAGAAATCCTCAGAATTAAAGACAAGGAAGATATGAACAGGACCAGGACAGAGATGTTTTCATCAGTCACCCCTGAATAAGGGTTTCACCAATTCCATACTGTGAAGAGAGTGGATTTAATGCCAGAATGACACTCTAGGACAAAGTTGTAGTAAAATTTTCTGCGATAGTGAATATGTTTCCTATCTGTGCTGTCTAATACTAGCACTAGCTATATGTGGCTACAGAGCACTTGAAATGCAGTTAATACCCCTGAGGGACTGCATTTTTAATTTTACTTAATTTGCATTAATGAAAATATTTAAATAGGCACATGTGGCTAGTGGCTACCATACCAGATAGTGCAGCTCTATTTGTGGTCATTGTACAATCAGATTGAGTGCTGGTATATTATGTGAGTTATTTTGGTAGTTTCCAATTGTCTTGGATAATCAAAAAATCATTTTTGTGTAAATAAAATTCTTAGTTAAAGAACTTTCTTCACGCAGGTCAAATACCCATTCCCAAAGCCCCTTTATGACACCAGGAAAATACACCTAAATCAAAACTGGTCATTCTTGTGCTCCGACAGTGCCTATCTGGGAGTGGTTTCTCCTTTGCTTTGCCCACTCTGGGCACCACCATCTGGACCACAATTAGCGGCTGAGTTCACTTAACTTGGCCACGCATGACTTCAGACCAACACCCATGGGATTTCCTATGCATGGGGAGTAACAGAGCAAGGGGAGCAAAGATGGGGAAAGAGACAATAGAGAGGAACGGAGGGGACAGAATGGGGTCAACAGGAAAGGGAAATTATTTGGTGTCCGAGGTAAGAAACCAGCAATCTCTAAGGCCCCTCTGGTGAGGATTTATTAATGTATAAACAATATGATCCCCTTTCAACTCCAAAGCCTCAGGAGCCTTCTAGAATCTATATACCTGTGGGAAGATAAGTATTGACCCCATAGATCAGTGGGGTCTCTGCCCTAAAGAGGCAGGTAGAAAGTAAGGTTAGAGCTTAGAACTGTCAAGTAAACGATGGGGAAGGGGAGGAGCCAGCTCGCGGTTTCCATGGTCTAAGAGGACTGGGGAGGCTGAGGTCCGTTGGCTAAACCAGTCCTTCCAGAGCCATCTCCCACTTGTCAGACCTAAGTTGTTCTGCAGCTCCAGTGGGGGTCCCTGTGAGGCCACTGCCCGTCACCCGGTCACTCGTGCAAGGGGGCAGATCCTGCCTGTGGCCTCATCTCCTCTCAGCAGCGGGTGCAGGGGATGAAGAAGAGCATCCCAGGACCAAGAATTTGCTTTTAGACGGTATGTTTTACTATAAGCCTCACTGGCTGCTGCCCCGTCTGTAAACCACAAATCCTGAATACCTTGCAGGAACCCTGTGAGCATAACCCAAAAACCCCACTTCCTGTCAGCCTGTGGATGCAGATTAACTAAGTCAGATGTCCTGCTCTTGTTCCTACTTGCCCACTCTAGGCTCCAGGGCCCTGCAAATCTCCCTCAAGCATTTTGGGGTGTTCTCAGGAAGCGCCTCATGTCACTCACAAACCAGTCTGTCGGCTACAGTTAGCGTCAGCCATCTTCACCCACTCTCCCTCCCGTCCTGCTCTCTGTCGATGTCCTCTGTTCGTAATCCTGCAGCAAGGACACCTCATCTCTGCCTCATCACAAGTGCCCCCCACAAAAACACACAACATCTGTGCCAAGAATGCTCTCCCCACATTTCCAAAGCTGCTGACTGACGTGCCGACCACCAGAGCATCCCTTCTTTTTTCAGAAACTTGAGGCTGCCAAATAAGGTCATGTAAAAAAAAAAAAATTTTTAAGCCTAATTTTCAATGATCACGAAATCTTCCTCTACCTCCCACCTCCCTCTTTCTGAGGTAGGGGCCCAGTTGACAGCATCTCCCTGCAGGTATTTTGAGAATCCTCAGGAATTTTTATGCTGTTCACGTGACTTACCCTTCCTTGTCACTCACTAGCTTCCCTTGCCTGGAGAACATCCCTGGTGCCCAGACTCCGTAAACTACAACCTCTGGCCAGCCCTGCAGCAGGTCTGGGTTCTCTCCAGAGTTCCACGTACACACATGCCCTGAAAAAGACAAAGTGTTGTACTCAGAGCTCAGAGTGTTCTTATACAGAAACGAAGAAGTCTACAAGCCCGTAAGATACACCTCTCCTCCCCTGAGTCAGGGAACGGCAGTGCTGGAAGCACCCCCCAGAGTGACCCAAAGTAATGCCATTGTTTCACTGGCTAGGACAGCGCCAGCCCCACTGGGCTGGTCGTTAACCAGGTTGCACGGCCAAGCAGAGAGCGCCAAATTCTGAAAACCAGATCACATCTGCCTTTGCGTGTTCTTAGCCTCACCCAGCTGTCTCAGATGTACACTCAAGTGTTTATAGGTGACTTCACCCCCTCCAGCTGCCAGGGAGAAGATAGTCATCACAGACTGAATTCTGCCACTCCCAGAGGCCTATAGGAAGTCTGAGCCGGGCCTGTGGCCCCTGTACCTAAGAGCAAATGGGTTAGGCCAACCCGTAAGACCTCAGGATTGTCACGACCCGCTGAGATTCTGTGGCTCTCCCATTGGCCTCCAGGCCTCGGCACCCAGGGGACCTCTCCGGTGTCAGACTGGCCCTGGGCTCACTGCCTGGGCTCCAGTGCGAGGACTGAGCTCCATTTAAAATTCTCAAAATGAGTGGCTTATAACTTGGCTCTCTTCTATCTCTGCCAGATATCTCCTTGCTCAAATATCCTGCCCTAAAGAAACGTCTTTTTCCAGTTTCTGCTTCCCCACTAGGCACAGTCATTTTCTTTGGCCCCAGCATGCCACAAAGCCACTGCCCAGGGAGACTCCAGGGTGGCGAAGGGAGAGTCTGTCAGCAGGTGGAGCCCTGGGTCCAGAGCACCAGGCAGAAGGTGATAGAGACATCCCTCTGTCCCTCGGGGAGTTAGCAGCAGTTAAGAGGAGGTGCTGAGGGTTCCTTAAAGTGAAGAGCAGTGGTGCAAACCTTCAAAGGCTGCCCAGCGCCTCCTTGAGCCACCAGCAGCCTCTGTGATAGTGATGCAGGTAGTGTTGATTCCTGCTGCTGGTAGAGAGGCAGCCCAGCCACCTCTCAGCTGCCTCCCCATAGAGAAAAAAGGAGGACTCTGAACTGATGGGGGTTTGGGCACTCTCCTGAGCCGACCTCAGCCTCTCCCTGTGGCTCTACAGTCCATACTGCAGGCAACTCCAGCTTCTAGAACAGTCCTCTAAGGCGTAAAATCATGCTTGGCACGGATTCAGTAGATATTCTCCGTATGAATGGATGACTCTACGAGTAAGGTCTGCTTACCTGTAGCTGCTGGTTTCATGGCAAAACAGGTTGCAACGTCTGTACCCTTTGTGTATTCGGACAATGCCCCATTCCCCTCACTGCCACAGTGTCCCCTTTGCTAGTCTCACTCGCTATGTGCAGAATCAGGGATTGGGAGGCCCCCTGCGAGTCTCTCATTTTTACCAGTCTGGGCAGAATCCTGCCCTCACTCCTGTCAGACTGGTTTGGACGGCTCCATTTCACCGGGCTTGCACTTCTAAAAACATAAACGCCTCACAGTGTCATCTCTCCCCCAGCTCAACCTTACTTTCCCGGGGCAGCTGTCCGCTTTGGTGAGGATAGAAGCATAGCCAGACGGCACCCTCCTTCACGTTTCCTCAGAGGGTCTGGAGGGAATCCCTATAAAAGTTTTGTCCCAGGAATACTTAGGCAAGTGCGAATAGCCACTTGAATGAACTCCCATGAGGCATCATTCTCTCCTTCCACACGTATTTCTTATGTGCTTTCCTCATGTCAGGCACTGTTCTAGGGGCTGGGATCCAGCAGTGGACACAATGAAGTCCCTGCCCTCATGGAGCTTGCATTCTAGTGTGGGAAGACAAACAATAAACAAACAGTACTCTGGACACTGCTAAGTGCCAAGAAGAAAAATCAGTCAGAGTAAGGAGATACAGGATGGCCAGGAAGGACATGAGTGTCTGTTATCCGAGGAAGAGCCTTCAGGGAAGGTCTTCCCCGTAAAGTGAAAGTGAGCAGAGACCTGGAGGAAGCGAGGGAGTTGAGCAATGTGTTGAGCAATTCTGGGAGAAATGGTTCAGGCAGAGGACTTAAAATCACAAAGACCCTGAAGCAAGAGTGCCTGGTGTCTTTGAGGAGCAGCCAAGTGTCCAGTGTGGCTTAGGTGAGGATGAGAGGTTTAGATTTGAGAGGCAGCAGAGTCAGATCACAAATGTCATGGCAACGAATCTAGATTTATTCCAAGTGACATGAGAAGGCATTAAAAGGCTCTGAGTAGAGAAGAGACATGATCTGACTTAAGTAATAAAAGGAACACACTGGCTGCTGGGTGCAGAATAGGCTAGAGCTGGGCAAGGGTGGGGGCAGAGAGACAAGGCTTTGTAATAATCCAGCTGAGGGCGGCAGCAATAGAAGTGGTATAAAGTGGATAGAATCTGGATATATTTATTTTAGAGATAGAGCCAACATAATAAAAGATAAAAGTCATAGATAACACCAGGGATGACTCAAAATCTTGATCTGAGCAAACAGGAAGAATGAAGCTACCACGAGGAAACGCTTTCAGTCCTGAGATCTTGTATTTCTCTGAAGAGAAAATGAAAATAAGGAATCAAGAAAGGGACATGCCAAGGACCTGGACAGAGTAACCACAGTCCACTGAAGAGGGTGACCCTGCAAATGTGTATGCTAATGGGCATGTAACATAAGGAGCACATAAGGATATGCCATTGCTGGTGGGCATGTGGATGCAAGTGCAAGTGAGCCCATGACATATGCGGAGGGTGCCACTACAGGTGTGCATTAGGGTATGCAGGCACCATAAAGTACACCCAGACAGAATATTATTAAAGTGGCAGCCTGGAAGGGCAGCTATTCACTTCATTTTGACTAATGTACACGCTAGAGCTTTGACCTGAATAGTCCAATAATATTCATCCAACTCTAATAGTATCTATAGCAAAACCTTGAGGTTTTATTTGGGACTTTGTGTAAACATCAAAAGGATTCATTGAGAATGAGAAGCACATAACCCTGGAATGAGACCCACAATCGGTTACTCTAAATTCTCACAGACAATAAATTCTAAACACTGGACAGAAGGTTCTGATCTCTGGCCTTCAGCTTCTCCTCAGTACGAAGCTGGTGAAAATTCATTAATTAATGTGACCAAGAGAATAGTCTCTTCCGCCCAGTTTTCCTCATTCCGAGGATTTTTCCGTGTCCACTTTCGTGGGAATCATGCCGAGATAGCTCCACATGGTATAGTTTGTTCTTTGTTTCTCTTCTACGACTAAAGGAAAACACTCTGTTTCTCCCTCTACTATTCTTAGTACACCATTTCTGTTCACCAAATGTAGAGGCACCCACACCAAGAAATTCTCCAATTCTCTGTGGACATCAACTGAGTGCCCTACAATTCAATTCAATTCAATTCAATTTCAATTTCAATTCAATTCAATTTTGATTCAATTCCATTCAGTTTGATTCAATTCAGTTTTGACACTATCTCCCAGGGGTTATTCCAGACCCTATGGGTTAAGGGCTAGTCCCACAAGACCTGTCCTCCCCTCAATACACACACACACAGACTTCAGAAGCCAGCACGAGCCCAAATTGTTACCTGTGCTTCTGACTGCTTGGCTATGAGTTGCAAGTTGCCAGGTTCCTATAACGACCTCCTCAGGTTCAACCATTTGCTGAAGAGGCTCACAGAGTCCAGAAAAATAGTTTACCTACTGGATTATGGATTTATTATAAAAGGTTACAACTCAGAACAGCCAGATGCAAGAGATGCAACAGGCACGGTATGGGAGTGATGTGGAGGAGTTTCCTTGCCCTCTCCAGATGTGTCACCCTCCCGGCACCCCACCTGTTCACCAATCCAGACGCTCTCTGAACCCCATCGTTTAGGGCTTTTAAAGAGTTTCATTATGTAGGCATGATTAATTAAATCATTGGCCATTAGTGATTAATTGAACCTCCAACCCCTCTCCAGAGGTCGGGGAAAGGGCTGACAATTCCAATCCTGTAATTATCTGGTTGGTTCCTCTGGCAACCAGCCCCTATACTTAGGGGCTTTCCAAAAGTCACCATATTAACATAAACTCAGGTATGGTTGAAAAAAAGACTTGTTCGGGATAACAAAAGACACCTTTATCTCTCTTTTCATTCAAGAAATTCCAAGGGTTTTGGGAGCTCTTTGCCAGGAATGACAATGAAAACCAAATATATATTTCTTATTGTTGTCGACGTAAGAAACATCCAAACCTGTAGATAATCTTTTTTACTTGATCCACTATTTATTGCACATAATTAAATAAATCACCATTCACAGAAAAGACAGTACTAACGCTGCAGAAAAGGGGTGAAAATCAGGAGAGCATTCATTTTGTCAAACTAAATATGAAAACCAAAAAAAAATTATTCCCTATATAAATTACATTTTTGACATACATGTTTTATCTCACAAAAAGATGAATCATTTCCATTACCATGGTGACCTAAGAGAACATGAAATTACCATGGATTAATGGTTTCACTTAGGGGGTCAATTCTCAGACTAACAGACATGTGGTCCTTTTTGTCTCTTACTTTTGTTAACATTTACCAATGGTCTTACATCACGTTTTAGGATACAAACTATAGGGAATTTTTATAAGATTATATTTGAGCCTAATTGATAACAACACTGGAAGCAAGATCCTAAATGCTCTGAAGAATGACAGTTTTGCAGTCTGTTTTATGAAATTACCATGGATTAATGGTTTCTGGAACTAAGAAGGGACCATAGGGAAGAGGACACGAGGGTGGGAGAAAGCAAGGTATAAGACAGTGAACAAGATTATGTGCTCCCTTGAGGGTAGTTATATATTTGATGGGTCTGGAAAAGAATACTATTTCTGGCATTTCAAAGGTGAGTTAACCTAGATGCACAAGAACAATGGACAAAGCTTGCTTAAACCTTTTGCTAAAGAAGTTGTGTGCTTGGGGCGTGACTACCCACTGTGACCTGTCCGGTTAGGAATTTATGATCAGGTCACCCAGTGAGGTTACTTTTGGTTCGATTTATTACAGCTCCTCTTTTTTGTCCACATTGTCAATCAAAATATCACAATAAGCCTACTGTGTCCTGGGGAATTTTCTCTAACATTTTATATATATTTTTCCTGTGGGAATGCATCTTTAGTTTAATGACCAAATGGGAAAATATAATCTACTTTCAAAATCTCCATTCCTGGAAGCCTATAAAGTACAAGATACCAGTAGTTTCCTTGACATCATGGACTAATGGTGATTTGTCTTTGAATTTGTAAACATAATTTGACTTCCTGATTCACCTACTCACAGTCTCAGAATCACCCCAATGGTATGCAAGTCATCCTCTGGGAATTATGGAAATGTGGCATGTCTGAGAGAGTGCAGTCTCCTGGTCCAGTTTTGCCTTTGCCTTAGCCAGAGACATTGAACAGTCATGGATCTTCCTGTCTCTAGAACCTCAACTTCCTTATTGCAGGCCAAGAGAAGCCCTACTCTTCACCGTGCCCAAGTGCGAGGAACAGCCAGGACTTTCCTCCTGAGAAACCATAACAAGCTGGGAGAGCCCCACCCTGTCCAGGCATGTTCATACTCAGGGAAATGCCTCTGGCTCTCCCTCTAATATTCGCTTAGCTTCTCCTTGAGGGGTCAGTGGAACGCGTAAGATCACGAAAGCCCTGGACTCCCACGCGAACGTTCAGAGAATACAAGCAAACAAACCCACAGACACCATAGCTTATCCAAGCTAAAACAACTGTTCCCAGAACCCAAATCATACTACAGTCCAGATCCCCATTGTTTTATTGCTTGTCATGGGAGAACAATAAGTACTCCATGTTCAGCTAACAGTGGGGGTCTTTATTTTGCAAAGGTTTTAGGGCAAAGGAGGGGAATTCAAGCCTGCACGTGCCATGTTGCTCCCGAGAAAACTACCAGAATGACAGAAGGAAGTTGTGGAAATGACTTTGAGATTAAAAAGAAAAGCTTTAGAGAAGTGTTCTACTTGAGACTGAACATTTTACTTGCAGATCAGGGGTATTCCGTGTTATGCAGAGTCATCAGACTACGAACAGCTAAGAAAATTTCCTCATAATTTCTAAAGTGGGAAACTGATATAAACCAAGCCTCCACAAATACATAATTCCTTAAGAAATTGGGCTCAGTCTGGGAAGAGTCAGGGGGCTCCTGGTAGCTATGCCCAAGTTGGTCGGGGCTCTTGCTTTGCTTTAGGACTGAGATAGGGCTTTAATGGACCAGATTGCTATGACAGGACAAGCCAGGAAGCAAAGTGGATGTCACCATAGTTTGCCATCTTCCTGGACACTCATAGTTAACAGAACAAGGTGAAGCCCATGGCCACCGAGTAAAAGAGACCCTCGCCTGGATGGCATGGCCTTGGCTAAAAATGTTCAAGAGAATCTCAAGAGAATCTAGGCCTTCGGGCAAGAATTCAACTTAGTGCTGACTAAATCTTTCCTCAGGCTACAGGAAAGTGCTTTAAAACTATATCCAATATGCAGACTATAGCTCTGAAGGGAAGACACTTTGGTCCCAGATGAGAGAGAAAACTATCAAAAGAATTTCACCCTCATGAGGTCAAAGCAAAAAGAAAGTGCCAGGTCTGCCCATGGTACCCTTGAGTAGCCAGATAAAAAAAAGGGGTCTTTCCATTAAGCAAGCAAATTACAAAGGAATAAAATAAGGAGCACATCACACAAAAGATAGAGAATAAATACTGAAATGAAGACAAATCAATAGGTAAATGATGGCTAAAAATAGAATGTAAATGGTATAAACCCTGACAAAGTGAAAAATAATATAAGCGAAAAAATTAGGAAGTACAGGGAAGAGGTAGAAGGAAGTGAAAGTGTGCTGATCTTTCATGCTTTTTAGACTTTTCCATAAGAACAGAGAAACTCCATGTTGACCAATATCGATAAATATAGTTTGAAAAAGTTACCGTCCTATTAATGATTTCTATAATTTTGTTTAACCTTTGGGAAACCTTTTATAAATCAATCTCTCTTGCAATGAAGAAATATGCATCTAAGCAGTTCCTTCAGTTACTTTTCGTTAAATTCAAGTAAGACTAAATTCAACACTGTATTTTTAAAATAGCATGTGCAGATTGAGCCTTTTCCTGTTATCATCACTTTATGATAGCTCTCATCTATCCTCTATTTGTATCTATGCACGTAATAATGATGTTCACCAAATGTGGATATTAGTATATCAGTGATATTAAAATTGGGATAATGTGAACTTTTCTGTATTTCTTATAAAAAAAAAGTTATAAAAACAGTTTATAAGAAATTTCATAAGCAGTCCCAGTGGAAAGGGGACATTCACATAGGGAATATTAAAATGGCATCATGCTCAAAGATGTGATCTGTCTAAACTGGTGGTTCTCAATAATGACATATTGTAAATCTCCGAGGAGCTTTATAAAAATATCAATATCTGGGCTTCAGCTTACATCCATGAAATCAAAATCTCTGGGGTGGGGCCTGAGAGTTGATGCATTTTAACTGTTCCCCAAGGGATTCTGATATGCACCTCTGGTTGAGAACCACTTATCTCAATAGGCCATGGAGACACATTTCTAAGATGCAATGTGCATTGCTGGAAAGTCAGGACACTCATTTCATCCTATGCCTCCTCCAGCCCACAGGAAAATCCACA
>NW_011888809.1:5227611-5262626 GCF_000151845.1 Pteropus vampyrus
TCTGATAGCTCTACCTATTTTCACCTGGATTAAACAACTGTATATAAATTCTGCTATTCTCAGCCCAATGGGAGGAGAAAGCAGGCAAATATGTCCATTCCAGTGTCTCCCATATTTACTTGATCGTGGGACATTTCTTAAAGTAATATCTATTAGCATTGAGCAGAACACACTTAGGAAATGCAGGTGTGCGTAACAGGAAGCAATGGAATGGCTGAAGAAAAGGCATGAGTGCCAGGAATCAGATTTCCATTTTAGATGGCAGTGATCAGAACTAACCTGAGGGAGTAAGACTGAATACAGGAAGGCCAAGTAAGAGAGCCTGCTACAGAAATCCAGACCTGGGAAGCAGAGTAAAAGAATGTCTTTGGAAATATTCAGGAAAGAAAAATCTGCAAGTTGCCTATATAGGGAGAGAATTATAAGAGAAAAGAGACAAGGATAGTTCAAAGTCTACTTTGGGGAAGTTGAAAAAGTGGCGGCGCCACCAACTATTGAAATAATGTGAAAGTTCAGGGTGAGGAACAGGTTCAGTTTTTAACATGTTTGGTGCCAGGAAGAACATTCAAGTGGAAATATCTAATAATTCGAAATTAAGGCTAGAGGTAAAAGCTTGAGGTAGATTCCAATGTCATATGTTTTTTGGTAATTATTAAAAACGGAAGAACTCATGCATTCAACATGTGATTATTAAACACTATACTATAGCTCAGGTACCAGAAAACACGGTATGGGCAAAACGGAAGTGGTCCCTGTAGGCCCTCACGGAGGTTACAGTCACCCAGGAAGATGAAGCAAAGGTATTACAAGACACGCTTTATGTTCCCAAATACAGAATGTCAGGAGAGCCAGGAGCTGTGCAAACCATGGAAAACAAGTTGGATACAGTGCCGCTTTACAGTTGGGGGTCAGGGAGAGGCCACCTTAAGTTGAGTCTCAAGCCTGGAATTGCCACCACCAAAGCCACTGAGCCTGGCCAGGCCTGCAGCAAGGCTTGGAGTCTTCAACTGCGAAGGGGAGTGTGCCTGGCGAGGGTGGGCTGTGAGTGATGAGAATCAGCCACTAACGACCTCAGCTTCCTTTGTATTAATCCAGGCCACCTACTGCAGCCAGCAATTTGCCGAGCTGGCTCCACTTGCCCAGGAGGCAACGACTAGAATGACAGTTGAGGGGTTCACATTTCTACCCAAGATGCGTCTCCATCGTCTTGCTGCGGGGAGAGGGTAAGGGTGAAACCTAAAGGCCTGGATTACTGCCAGCACCCCGGAAGCAGAAGACGAGCAGTAGTACATCGCGCTGGGGGCAAACAATGAGCTACCCGGGAGGAAGAGGAGAGGAAGCTAATTCGGAAGTCGAGGCCCCACGCGGGAAGACAGCTGAACCCAGCATTCAGAAGCACCACGCCTGCGCCGCCCAAGTCCGGCGCGCGTTCCCGTCGGTGGCGGCCGCCAAGCCCAGAACCAGGGGCGAGCCCGCAAGGTGAGGGCGGGGGAGCGCACGCCGCAGGCACGAACGAGACGCGCGAGCGCAGAGAGCGTACGCACGCGCAGAGCTTCTGCCGGCCGGCGCCGGCAGCGCGGGAGAAGCGTCGGAAGCCACTGAGAGGAGCCGCACCTCGGTGAGTGTTCCCCCTACCCTCCCCCTTCTCCCGGAGTGCATTGCGCGCGCCCGGTGGGCGGGGGGAGGGGAGGGGAGGCAGCGGCGGCAGCCATGTTGTTGTGAGTCTCTGTGTCTCACCCTCGGTACTTCGGTGGTTCGGAGGAGGAGGGGGAGGAGAAGGAGGAGGTGGGGTGGGGGGGAGGGAGGTAGGTGGAGAAAGAAGACATTGCCGCCACCGAAGGCGGAGGAGGGGAGGACGTCTACGAGCGACGCCGCCGTGTGCCCAACGGTCGGTGTCCCCGGCTGAGGCAGCGCGGCCGCAGCAGCCCCGTAAGTCAGTCCGCGCTTGCTCCCTCTCCCCGTGCTCTGGCGGCGCAGGGGCTGGCTCCCCGGGCTTTGTGTGTCGGCCTCGGCTGGAGCAGCCCGCGGGTGGGAGGCGGACGGGGCCCGCGGGGTGCCTGGGATGGCTGCGGCCTGGGGCCCGCTCGCACAATGCAGGGGGAGGGGTGCCGGAAGGGGGTGTGCGCCGGGCGCAGGGGGATCTCGGCTTTCGCGCTTCCTTCCTTCCCCCCACACCGCAGCCTCGCGGCGCTGGGGGCAGCGAGGGGACCACCGCGCTCTTTGGTTTCGGCGCGCTTGGGGTTAGAGACCGAGCTGTCGGTCCGCCTGGCTCTTGGATTCGGAAAGGGGGGAGAGGCTGGGTGGGTCCAGAGACGCGTGCGAGTTGGAAGTGGGCGAAGAGGAAGGAGTGGGTTTATGAAAACAAGCGTGGGAATTGTCGAGGGCCCGAGTGTGTCCAGGACAAGCTTGCGGTAGACAGGTGTGGGTATGAAACGAACAGCGACTTGGGTTCGACTTGTTAGGTGCCATTAGTGAAGAATGTTGTGTTTTTGTTATTGGAACAGTTTCGCTTCTTAAAAATATGTAAATTAAAGCCGTAGAAAAGAGTAGAGGCTGCACACATTTTCGCCAAAATTCGGTGTCTGGATTGGGCCACATTTGGGGGAAACATTGTTTAAAGTTTACTGCCCAAACACGCTTGTAAAAGTTAGTGCTACTTCTGAGAACATAGCTAGGGAAAACCCACATTCTTAACTTAGTTTTTCAGTCTAACATATTTAAACTTTCGGGGGCGGGGGGGTAGTATTGCGGACATATTAGGTGTAATAAGATAATCCTGTTAGTTAAAATCAGGAATTAGTACTTTGTAAGATTTTTAAAACTGGCGAGAGGTTTTTTTTTTTTTTAACTAAGGTTTTTAGGAAAGCTTTATTTAGAAAAATGCTTTTAAATGTTTAAGAGAAAAGTAATGTCTGTAAAGATATTGCATTTCAAGAAGACAGTTTTAATAAAGGGAGTTACCTAAGCATTTCAAAGCTTGTTTACTGCTTAAAAAGCTTGTTTACCGCTAAGATTCGTGTTTAATGGATGACCACACCATGTGACCCTGGAGTATTCGAAGATGGTTTAAGGAAATCTAGATAGGAATGCTGTTAAAAATAAAGAAATATTTTTAATTGGCTGAGTTTCTGTTTTTAGTTTTTCGAGATCCTGCCTTTAAAAAATTATTCGCTTTATCTGCATGGTCATCATAAATAGTTCTTGGGCATTTTTCCTACTGCAGGAATGTCTTTAAAAGTCTAATTTTTGACGAAGTTAAGTTATTTAGAATTGTCTTGGTGTCCTTGAGGGCGGTTTTTGTGCTCAGAAAAAGTTTACTTTTAATTTTAAAAGTTATATATCAGAATCCTGGTTTTTAAGCTTTCAAGTTTAGTATTTTTTAAGCTCAGTTTTCTTATTTGTACAAGTCTAGCTATTTTATTTTCGAGTTTGGTTTGCTGTTAAACATTTTCAAACAAGAACTATGTTTAATTTTAATACACGGTTTTTTTAATTTGTCTGAGTCCAGAGTTCTCTTAAATGTTCCAATGTTTAGTAAGGTTTCAACTTTTTAAAATAAGTCTAAATTAATTACTGCCATATTTAAGTTGGACTTACAAGGTTGTCATTTTTAATAAGCCACGTTTTTTAATGCATTACAAGTATATAAACCAAATAATGTAGTCTTAACACTTACTAATATTAGGATTTGGGGTCTCTTAAATCTTCTATACTTGTTTATAAATCTTTCAAAGAGAATTTGTCTTCCTGTGTAGGTACTTATCCTAGCTGGCCGAAGTAATTATGATCAGAGATTTGGGCCAGGTATGAATCCAAAGCCAATCTTCTCAATGACCAGACTCTCCTTTTTATAGATACTGACAGGCTCTTAATAATTTTTAGTTTGGTTCCTGTCTCCTGAACTGAAGTCTACATACTCCTTAATTCAAAGAGCTTTAAACTTGCTGGGTTTAGATAGTAAAGATAGTAAAGTTTTCTGTATTTTTTAGTTTTTATCTTAAGACGTGGATATTTTAAACATTTGCACGTTTGTATCTCATGACTTTACCTAGCTGGCCTTCACAGTTTGAGGCCGTTTTACTGACAGATATAATTAAGATAAAAATTGTACTTCTAACTGGGTAAATTGGTTTGTGACATGTTAGCTAGATTTCTTGCTGCTTTTAAGAAGGCATAAAAATAGTCTTACTTGCTATTATTTTCCTACCTCCTTACTCTTCCTTTTGATGAATTTCTAAGAGGAACTGATCAAGTGTGGCTTAGCCCCTTTCTTCTTTTTCTCTTTGGGAGTCTGCGCCCTGCAGAAAGCACTTTGTTCTGCTTCTTCATGAGGCCACCAGAGACTATACTCCTTTCTGGAGGAGAACGGTAGTTGTCTGGTGCTACCTGTGACTGGGTTAGGATAATTATGGGGTGTGGTATTAGGAAGCTCAGTTAGCCTAGGTCTAAATTATGCTTTCCAGCGTAGCTTTATCAGTAATAAAGGTGTTTGTATTGCCATCAGTCTAGTTCCTGTGTCTCTCACTTCTAAATGCTGATGTGGGAAAAGAGTTTCCTTAAACCCTATCACTTAGATGCTCATATTTTAATAGTGAATTTTGTTTAGCAATATAAACAGAAAATTTAAATGAAATTTCATTTAAAATTTATTTATTGCTTTCGTAGTGGAGAAAGTGAATTTACTGAGAAATATTCTGAAGCTTTTCCAGTGAAACACTGTAGCATTTAAACATAGATGGGTGCACGATAAATGCTTTTCTCAGTTTCAGTAGCGGTATGTTGAGAGACGTAAGGTTAATATATTTTTTCCTTAAGGTGACGTTTTTCTTCCAGTAATTCAAAAGATCTAACTTCTTTATAAATGAAAAATTGAAGACTTGCCTAATTAAACACAAGTGTCACCTACCAGAGAGTCATTTTAATTTTTAATGAAATTGGAAATTTTTGTCTTTTGAGGACCTTTTTTTTTTTTTTAATGAAAAGTGTTATTTGACCCTTACCTGGCTTTTTATATTAAGTACTTTAAAGGATTAAAAAGAGTAGGTTAGTCAAGCATGTTGGCAAAGTTAGTTTCTTTAATATATTCCACGTCGGCAAATTTACCCACTGTAATCTCATCTGTTTTCAGTCCACATATAACAGATTTTCATCTAACTTCTTATTATCTTACTATCCTCATGGAGAGAGAAAGGATTTTAGAGTATTGGAAAACATCCAAATCTGTATACCTTCTGTGCATATCCCAGGATTTCACTGTGGCTGCCAAGTAGAAAAAAATGGGGAAGAAGTGTGGAAGAAGGGAGGAGTGGTAGTTGGAGTGTCAGAATACTTTGATTGAATGCAAACGGGACCAAAAAAAAAAAAAAAAAAAGGTCATCACCTACCCAGGGCAAAATGTATATTTGAACTACAAAAACCTCTAAAAATCTGTTTCCTGGAAGGGATTTGGTGAAATTGACTATAAAATGGCACTACAAAACCACTTACCCAACACCTATCTAGAATAAAACCGGCTAGTGGCTGCCAAAGTACAAAAATGGTGTGTGTGTTTGGGGGGTGGGGGTGGGGGGATATTTTTTTCTTATTCCATAAAAAAAAAACAAATATGTTGAGAACCTAGTTCGAGGATAGATCTTTGTGATTTCTATTGTAGTGGACATCTTATGTCAAGAGTAGCAAGTTCTAGATCTTGTGGTGGTCTCTGATTTTAGGCACTTTCCGAAAGACTTCTCAGTGATTGGTGGGAGATAGTCTTAACTATGAAAGATGTAACTGGTTTTATTCATTCAGACATTAAAGAAGGTAAATGAGTGGTAGAGGCAGGATGACTTGACCCTAAGTATAGGCTTTGCTAGGCAGTCAAATGAGGCAAATTGTAGGGAAAAATATGGAATGTATTGTGTGATTTTGTTTAATACCAAAAGGAATTATATATAAAGAGCTACTCATGTCTTCCATTTCAGTGACTAGGTCATTTATTAACATCTACGTCGTATTTTATCAGCACTTTCAGCATGATTAAATGCAAAACATTAAGTTTTTTTTAAATCGTAAAGCCTGGATATTTAAAACCCAATTCAACATAAACAGAATTAAGCTTTGAGGTTTAGAGAGGATGATAGCTCCAAGTTTTGCCTACAGATGTTTTCTTGGATCATGTTGCAGTTGAAGTTTTCATCCAAAGGAAAGCCTCTCTAAATTATGTGGCTCCCACACTAGCAAAAATAGGAGAACTCTAGGCTCTTGCCAAAGATAAAATTGTTTGCTAATATTTATGTTTGATTGAGAAGGTATTTATGGAGTTAATATTTGATGAACATTCAATCTATTTGTTGCTGTGGATATTTAAATTGTATCCTTTCGGCAAGCTGAACTACCAGAAACTTACACATTTTTTTGAGGTTTGCAGGCCAGACTGTCCAAAGATGTTGGTGCTAAGTTATCCCTTGTTTTTAGGGAGTTTATAGTCAAGTGGAGAGGAAAATGATTAAACTTGTGATTAAAGTGCAGTACACTAAGTGCCACCGTAGTGCTGCATGGTGCTGCGTGGATTCACATAGGTGGACACTGCAGGGGTCAGGAAAAGCTTTCCGGAAGAGGTAAAGTCGAGTCTAAAAAGACTTAGAGAAGTTAATTTAGACAAGAGATGGGTGGAAAGGCATTCAGCCAGAGGGATTAGTATGTGTAGTGACTCTGATGGGGAGAATGGCAGAGCTTAAAGTGGAGGTAGGGAGAATAGAAAAGATAAGACTGGAGAGATAGGTGGGCGCGCCACCAGATTGAAGGGCTTTATCTAATTTGGACAATCCTGAAAAACTTTGGAAATCCAAGATTATGATTTAGGAAGATTTAGACAATATTATCCTGGAACCTTTATAGAATTACTGTGGAATTGTTTGTTTTCCCTGACTTTCCTTGAAAGACTGACTATAAAAAATGAGATTATGAAACCTTGCATCTGTTAAGAGAATGTCATTGAAGATATTTTCTTATAACTCTGTGTCCTCTGTAATACTCCATATTAAGAAATTTCTTTTAAAGCTTAGTACTAGAAATGAAGTTGCTTCCAAGGAATTGGTATGATACTTTTCTATGGATAATGAGAATTTTATGTAATTTACTGTATACCTTTTATCTTTGTATCGTCAGAAATTAAACTGAGAGTATACTTACTATTTTTGTTGTTCAATATTTGCTTCATTATTTTCCAAAGATTAGTTTTGTTTATTGTGTGTATTCCCTATGAGATAGTGTGCCTTCTTCCAAAATTTTTTACTTAAATGAAGAGTAAATTTCATTTAAATTGTACTCAAGAATATACCACAGACTCTTTTTGGGGTATATAACTCTACTCCTTTCTTATTTTTTTAATTAAAATTATTGGGATGATATTATCGGTTAATAAAATCAAATAAGTCTTAAGTGTACAATTCAACAACACATCATATATATATTGCATTGTGTGTTCACCACCCAAGGTAAATTTCCTTCCATCTCCAGATATTTGACCCCTTTTACCCTTATCTAACTCCCCTCGCCCCAAAATCTTAATGTGTATTTTATCCCTGGTGGTTAAACCTTCTGGGCACCAGAGTTGGCTTCCTTTAGTAATTCATCTTTTTTATTCACATTGCTGTTAGGAATGAAACAGCATAGAACTGGAGTAGGGTGGCTTCTGTTGGGATTTTCTGAATTCATATCAGCAGTAGTCTTGGGTGGTAGAAGTAACGAATGGCAATTTTTTTTAAACCAGTTCACCTTTTTTTCCTAACTTGTCAGAGAATACTTAGAAATCAGAGAACAATTTTGTGAAATACTGTGAAAGCTAGAAATGATGTAAGTCATGTTTTGTCACAGCATACTGTCAAATGTTAAGGATCTTAAATGATTTGGTTGGCTCCATATTTTTTTTACACTTTGATGAATATATCAAAGAGTAGGGCAGAACTTAGATGAAATGGTTAGAAAACTAAGTGATATTGGCACAGTGCAGTTCCTTTAAATCAGGTAATGAGAGAACATTTAGATCTACAAATTATCTTTTTTAAGACCCAAAGTGTCATGAAGGTGTGGCTAGAGATATTTACTATAGTAGATATTGGGTATACATGTAGATGCCTTTATATTGCCTTAAAAACCCTTAGAAGTTCACAAAAGTGAATATTTCTCTTTAAAATGATGCCTAGGTTATAAGTCATGATATATAGCTTATATATAGGTATATTTGTAAAATATTTGCATTATGCCATACATAAGGCCATTGATTTCCAATCTAATTTGACTCTAAAACTATATAAATGTGTTTAGTGATTTTTAACACATATTTTGTTTTTTTTAATTCCCATTCCCCACCCCCTCCACTTTGGCAACCATCACCTTGTCCTCTCTATCTATGGGTCTGTTTTCTGTTTTGTTTCCTTTTATTAATTTATTTTGGCTTTTTAGATTTCACATGCAGGTGAAATAATATGGTATTTGTCTTTCTCTGACTTATTTCACTTAGCATAATACCCTCTAGGTCCATCCATATTGTCTCAAATGGCAAGATTTCGTTCTTTTTTTCCACTTAGAGTTGATGTACAATATTATATTAGTTTCAGTTGTACAGCAGATTTCATTCTTTTTTATTGCTGAATAATGTTCTAGTGTGTATATATCTATCACACCTTTACCCATTCATTTAACATTTTAAATATTTAAAAAATATTCAGAATAAAGCACTATAAAATGTAAAATAAAAGTCATGCATGCTTTTTCCCCCAGATGCGACCACTATTAACACTTAAGTGTCACTCTTGATTTTTTCCATATATGCATATACAAGTATGTTCGTATCCTGTTTTTTCAAAAATGGGATGATAGAAACAGACTGTTTCTCACCTTGCCATTTTACTTCCTATATGCATAACTACTTCCACCTCATGTTTTTTAATGGGTGCATAGCTGATAATTTTATCAGTTTTTCTCTTACAGTATCTTTCTTTTTGGTCCCCTCCCTCATTACCATTAATATTTTATTGAACAGTAGCATAACTAGAACAGTTTGCTGAGTTGTGTTAAATGTTTTTTCTATCCTTATTCTGATTTACAGAAATTTTAAAGTCTAATGGTCATGTCATAGTGTTATTAATGCATTGAGAAATGTCAATTAAATGCCATGGAATTAAGAAAGAGATTACTTGGGGTAGGTTTCAGTGAAGAAAGTGGCCTTTGAGCTAAACTTGGTGGGATTGTAGGATTTGCACATGAAGAGATAAATGGTAAAAGCTAGAGAAGAGCTTTTAGAGAGTTGTATAATTAACATACCAACTGAGTTGCTAGTTTATGCTTGGTCGGTATGGAAAATAGCTTGAAGCTTTTTCAGTCTTGCAAGTATGGATAGTATTGAATCCTCTGCCATTTCAATAGCTTTGGCTATTAGGGTAGGGAAATTGGCCACAGTTTCTTTATCTGTAAAGTGAGAATACAATACCTACTTTGCTCGATTGTATTGACTTAGATATTATGTACCTAGTATGATCTCAGGCATAAAATTGAGTGTTCAATAAATTCTCTTGTTCTCTTTGGGGAGTGTTATCTGATAAAAATAGTTCAAAGAAGTTTGGGTTCACTCGGAAAACAGTTTCTAGGGAAAAATTTTCGTATACTACTTATCAAAAATAATGATTAGGTAATAAGTGACATTAAGTTTATACAATAGCTTGGACCCTAAGTCAGTTAAACTTGAGAGTAATCCGGATCCTCTGCAATCTGCAGTTTATAAATATTTTGTTGTTTTTTGTTTGCTTGTTTTTTAAATATTTGTCCAAATTCTACCTCTCCTTCAAGGCCCAACTTAAATAACTGTGGCTTCACATGGTCTTCTGTTATATTGTTTGTAAGAAATGTTTATACCCATATTTTACTTTTTTTTTTTTTTTAACTACCTACAGCACCTGGTATTCCTAGGTGGTCTCCCATCCAAGTACTAACCAGGCCCGACCCTGCTTAGTTTCCAAGATCAGGCATGTGGAGGGTAGCATTGCTGTAGACTATATTTTACTTTTTAAAGTAGTATTTCAAAGCAAATCCCAGACAACATGCTAGTTGAAGCATACATTCTCTTACTGATAGGACTTATTAGAAAATACAATCCTTTTGCTATTATCACAGCTAATAAAATTCCTTAATATTATCTGATACCCATTCTGTATTTAGATTTCCCTGATTTTCTCAAAAAATGTCATTTTTAAAGTTGGTTTCTTAGAACGAGGATTCAAGCTAGGTTTACACAGTATTTTGACATTTAAGCCTCTTAGTCTATATAATAATAGTCTTCCTCCTCTGCTCTCTGAAAATTTCGTGCCATAGATGCCTTAGTGAAACCAGATGATTATGTTTTTCTTTTTCTCCATATTCTGGATTAGACAGTTACTTTCTTTTGTCATCTGTTCATATTGATCTTCTCTCTCTCATATTTCTGATTAACCAGTATTATTGAGTTCTAACAGCTTTATTAGGTAGATTGAAGTTTAGTGTGGTGTTTTGTTTAGTCAATAATTCTTCATAAGTGAGCATCTATTTAATGTTACATTACATCATGTAGCAGATAATGTCTGCTTAGTCCACTTTTAGGATGATGGCATAGCAAGTAACAAAATCACACTAATTTGGAAATACTGCTTTTGGGGGGCTCATTTTGTAATATATCTTTGACATTTCACATGTGTCTTTGACTCATTAGAGCAGAGCCACTTTGCGTTATCTAAGTTTATAAAAGCATGTCATCGTCATTACCACCTAAAGTTATTTCATCTGCTTCTCTCAGGTAATATCCAAAAGCATCCAAAACTGGCATTGATTGAGGTTGTTTAGTGTGCAGATAGTCTCTAAGCAGTATTTTGTTTTTCAAAATAAGGAATTTTCCTAAGCGGTGTTTTATTTCTCAAAAAAATCAATTGAGAAAATGACTCGTAATACAAGAGACGTTGTAATGACTCAAATATATATGGTGATTCTCCTTTCAGAGAATTTTAAGGAAAAAAATCTTACATTAGATTTGTATATGTGTAAGTATATGTGTATTTATCCTATTTTGCTTACTCGAGAATATTTCTGTGAGATTTATCCTCAAAGCTAAAGCATTCTTGCACAGAAATGTTTGGTGAGTTTTTATTTAATATCTAAGTGCTGGTACTGAAATAATCTAATTTCTAACCTTAGAAGATTTGAGCTAGAGTCTTTGAAGATTTTCAGTTTCTGGGAGTCTTTATACAGACAACACTTATTTTTGCCAAATTTCATTCAAAACTTCAAACTTGACGTTTCCTAAACATAGTCAAATCAGTAATACTGTTCTTTATGCTAGTAAAACCAAACATACATAATTCCCCTGTGAAGTACATGGATAAACAAGTAGCACATATCAAAAATTAATGTGGATTTTGGCTCAACCATTAGCTAATTGACTTGTCTAACACGACTGGAAAAAGTATATGATTCAATTTGTGCCCCCAGAAAAATAACAAATTACTAGGTGTTGATGGTGATTAGTAGAAACTTCTAATATAACTTAAATCTGAGTTTAGCTTTACCTTTGTCATATAAATAAGAAAAGGCATTGCTAAACAAATATATTTCGGTGGCACATTTGCAAAAGTGATTTAGTATGCTGAGGAGACTGAGGTATTCCTGAGGACTTTAGCGTCTTTTTGTTTGCAATGAATACCACTAATGCTCAATGTGATTATGTTTCTTAAAAACAGTACAAGGAGGATGACTACCAGAAATATTTTGTAAGCAACTTAAGTTACTCTTCGTGAGTACTGACTTATGTGAATTAAATTTTCATGTAATTTTGTTTCTGTAATTGATGGAGAAGATAGTAACAGCCCCATGATATTAGAGGACTAATTGGTAGAAGTAGTGCCAATGGAAAGTTGCTCTAAGTCATTTTATATTGATAAGTGTCTAGCAGTACAAAAAGTCTAAAAGTCATATTCATTGTCTTTCTATTAAAATGAGCATCACATTTTAATATATATGAAGGCATTTATAGTTATTCTCCAGGTATTGGTTGATTTCATGATCCGAAGTTACATTTCATAAAATATAATTTTTTTTCTCATTCAGTATTTAGCATTTAGGTGGCTGAGACAATTCCTAGCCCCCTAGACCCCTGAGTTTAATTTCTGCTATGGCCTTAAAATAAAACTAATTATAATACGAAAATGTGATTAGTGTCATATGGTGGTAGAAAGTGCTTCGATACCATTTATTGTACCTCTAAATGAGATTCCCCCTTATTTTTCATGATAGGCATATGGTGAGGGGGGAATTGGATCGGATGCTGAGAAAAATTAGTATTCTTAATGATATAAATATACTTCTTAATGCATATTCTTGGTTCTTCATACAAACAGAAACCTTTTGGATTATACATTAGTATATATGAAAACTCACAGAACTTAACCAAGTTGTTATTTGATGTGCTTTATATTTTTCTCACATAATAAAGTAATAATGCTGTTTACAGGAAAATTAGCTACTTCAAGCATACTTTAGAGATATTTTGGGTTTATTTCCAGACCACCACAATGAAGCAAATACCGCATAAAGCGAGTAGTAATCATTTTGTTGGTACAGGGATTTGCCTTTAGTTTGCTAAAAAAATAAAAAATAAAAAATACAACATCTGTGAAACGTGATAAAGAGAAGTGCAAAAAAAAAATGAAGTATGCCTGTACTGTTAGATTTTTTTTAATTGAAGAAATGATTTAATTTTCCCCCCATCTACTGTACTGTTAGATTTAGACTTAATATAATACTGTTCTTTTGCTAGGAAACAATCATAACCTCAAAAACTAACTTTTTAATTCAATTTTACATCAAGATTACACGGGATCTATGGCCAAGATCCCGTGTAATCTTGATGTAAAATTGAATTAAAAAGTTAGTTTTTGAGGTTATGGTGTATCTTCTATATTAGCAAATTCTAATTGCTTTTTTAAAGAATAATATTGGAGATTTTGGCTCAGTAACATAGACAAAAAAATTGAAGACAAGCTCTACACCTCAAGCAGTACTATGTACTATAATTCCTGGATACGTTTTTTTCAAGTAAACATAGTCAATTCAATATTATATAACTGGTTGCTAGGTATTCTGTTGCTTGTTAAAAGATTGTTGTTTTCCTTCCCTAAGATCTATAGTTGTTAAGGTAAAGTTGCTAAATTCACGTCCAGATTATTATATTTCCCTCGCCATCAGATATCAATATTTGTAGCGGTGTAAGATACAGCAAATTGGCATTTCACGTAAATTTTATAGTCCCACTTAGTGGCATATGTGCTGACCCTGCCCCTTTGGCTTTATTATTGCTAATATGGAGGTTATTGCAAGAGAGTCGAAACAGTGTTTATTTACTTTCTGTCCCATTGTCTTGCCCACTTTTCCTCCATTCTCTTCCTTATTATGTTTGAAATAAATGGTAATACCCTAAACTAAGAGGCTGAGTTTGAATCTTGTGTCAGATATTTTTTTTTTGTTTTAAAGTCTTTTCCCTGTAACCTACTTGGTCATTTAAAGAAAATAATAAAATCACCTCCATTTGAATATAAATCTGAAATCCCTAGTCATGATTTTAAAAATACACATGTAAATAGTATTTAAAAAAAAATTGAAAGCAAAGCCCTGATGCTTTTGATTTGCTCGTATTCGAAAAAGTGGTTTCTCTGCATTTGAGTGAGTTTGTTCGTTTGTTCGTTTGGCGGAGCAGTCAAAAGTGCAAATGCACTAGAGCAGAGGTCAGCAAACTGGCCTACAGGCCGGACCTGGCCCACCACTCGTTTTGTTTTTGTTTTTCCCCTTTTGGCGGGACGTATTTTTTGGCCCACTGTCTAGGATTGGTTTTTGGATTTTTAAATGATTGGAGGGGGGTGGGGTGGAATCAAAAGAGGAATAATAATTTCGTGACACATGAAAAATATATGCAGTTCAAATTTTGCTGTTGATAAATAGAGTTTTATTAGGACACATCTGCACTCATTCATTTCACTATCGTCTGTGGCTGCCTTTGTGCTCAAAAGGCATGGTTGGTAAGCTGCAACAAAGATTCTCAAAGCTGAAAATGAAAACGTTTACCGTCTGCCTCTTTACAGAAAGAGTTTGTTGACCCCTGCACTGGGGCATGATCACCACAAACATAAGAATTGATCCACAGAGCTAAGAGACTTTGCATTTATCCGGAGGTTCTTTAACTTAGGACCTCATCTATTTGGACAACAGATAAAAACCTGGAAGTAAGCAGAAGGCTTCGGTAAAGTTCCAGTGCTTTATTCTTGAGAAAATTTCTTGTCTATACTGTTTTTTTTCTTTCTTAATAAAAATCTTCCTCTTACTCATAGATTATACAGATTTGTTGTAGAAAGGTAATAAGATACAGATAAATAGATGGGAAAAATTGGTGTACTCTGATCACTTAAGGACTTTGGTTTATTTCCTTTCAATCTTTCTTAACATTGCTGTATAAACTTTTTCTTATTACAAACTCAGATAGTTCCCTGTAATCCACTTTAATAGCTATATGGTACTCCATTTTATAAACAGGTTGTATCATTTAACTATTGTGGGACCGACCATTAAGCAGTTTCTAATTTCAGGATTTGCAAACAATGCTAATACAAACATCTTTGTACATAAAGCTTTTTTTATATTTAGGTTTTAATCTTAGGATTGATTCCCAAAGTTGGTGAGACTGGTTCAAGAGATGTGTGCATCTATATATATGATGCCAAATTGCTTTCCTAAGAAAGGATTCTAACTTTAGAATATGTTTTTGTTTTGTTAAAGGTAGTTAGTTTCTGTCTTAGAGACTGTTTACTCTTACAAGTCTACCATACTTGGATATCTGAGACTACAGATTACTGCACATTAAAAGCAATCAAATTATAAAGGTTAGAAGTGGTACCATGATGATCCAGCCAGATGATATTTAACCTGACAGCAAGGCTGGGAACTGAAATACTAACAAAAGCAGACATGAGAGAGAAACACTGAGTCCCACAAGAGCTTCCAAAAGTATCCGTTCTTTCAGGAGTAGTCTGTAATGATGCTCTTAATGATAACTGGTTTTGGGTGAGTACTTTTAATTAATAGCTCACAAAGCACTTTTGGATACATTGTCTCATCGACAAGAGATAAGTAAATTAAGATTTAGGGGATAGACAACTTGCAAAAGTCAAACTGTCAACTTATATTCTGAATCTAAATCACATACTATTTCTACTCTACCTCATTGTCATATGTAAAATGTGTCCATTATGCTTTCTTTAGGATAGCAGAGTAATAATCAATTTTTTGAGCCATTTTCATCCTAAATAATAAAACCATTGTAATTTTGGCTTTAATAGAACATTTAATAAGGACAGTCTGTTCTTGGGATACAGATAAGATGTTCCATGGAAGATTACTTTTTTAAAAGACTAACTGGTACACTGAGCCCAAACTTTAGGGGTTAATATCATTTAATGTATGTTTACAAATTGAATTAAGAAGTCAAAATTATGTGGATACATTGTCAAGCTGGTAGGATTTAAATTTGTAGCATTCTTAAGAAATTAGAAAGTTGTATAAATATTAGATGATTTCCAGTAACAGGTTAGCAATATCTTGAAGCTTGCAGATGGTTGGCCATTAGACTTGGGAAACAGTGCTTGGAAGAAATTGAGGCTGTAATGGAGTGGGAGGTCTAGAAAATAAAAGGGCTATAAAATATAAAGTTTAAGAGACAGTGAGGTCGGAAATGGAAATTTAAGAAAAGAATGTGAAGGGCATAGAGTCTAGGGCAACATGAAATCCTATGAAGTACTTATAGAATAATGAATGGATTTTGTCCAAATTTAGAGATTTTAAAAGAATCATTTAGAAATCGAAGATGGTTAAAACAGACTGTACCAAGACATTATTATGAATTTTGCCATATTAAGATGGAGAACTGTGTGTGACTACAAAGTGGTAGGACACATTTGGACCAAGATTCCTTTTTTAATCTTTATTATTGGAAGGGGGGTATATAAATTTTCAAAATATATGTATATAAAAGAATTATATGTATGTGTTGTGTGATAAAAAAAAATATTTTGGTCTCAAACTGGGTTTTGCTTTAAAATCCAAAGTGTCGTGATGGTATGGCTAAAGATATTTATTATAGTAGGTATGTAAAGTGAATATGCATGTAAAGTGGTTCATCTACATTTGTTATAAAACCCAAGATAGTGTTGAAATTTTTGCTTTAAATGGGCATACGTATTTTGAAGAAATTAGGAGGAAAAAATAGTCCTTTGTACTTATGCACATACTTCCATTTTTGGTGCTCTTCATTCCTTCCTGATGATCTGCGTTTCCATCTGGTATCATTTCCCTTTAGCCTGAAGAATTTTTTTAAAGCATTTCTTGAGGTGGAAGTCTGTTGTAATGAATTTTCTTTTTATCTAAAAATGTCTTTCTTTCAGCCTTTATTCTCGAAGGATATTTCCACCAGATGATATTCTAGTTTGGCATTTTTCTTTTTAGTACTCTGGTTCCTTATATTCTGGTTTCTGTTGTTTCTAGTGAGAAGTCAGTGGCCATTCATACGATTTCCCCCCCTTTATGTAATGTTGGTTTTCCTCTGGCTATTTTCATGATTTTCTTTTTAACTTTGGTTTTCAGCATTTTTTTATGATGTGTGTGGGTATGAGCTTTTTTTTTGTTTGTTTGTTTGTTTGTTTGTTTGTTTTTTGTTTAGCTTGCCTGGGGTTCACTAATTGTTTTGAATCTGTAAATTTTGCTTTCATCAAATTTGAGAGATTTCTGGTTGTTGTTTCTTCAAATTTTTCCATCCCATGCTCTCTCCTTTTTTTTTTTTCTTCAGATTGGAAATCTCAATCTGTCTTCACATTCACTGATCTTTTATCACCAATCTGCTAAGTGCATCCAGTGAAAATTTTTTAAATATATTTTTCTGTTTTAGAATTTCATTGTTATTTTTATAGTTTTACTTTGCTGAAATTTTGTATTTTTTCATTCATTTGGAGCACGTGTTTTCTTCCATCTTTGAGCAATGATAGTAGCTGTTTTAAGGTCTTTGTTAATTCTGACTTCTCGGTTGTTTTGGGATTAGTCTTTATTAGTTGCGTTTTCCTGTTTCTATATATGTCTAATAATTTTGGATTGTGTTCTAGACTTTACATTGCAGATACTCTTCTGTAATATTCCCATGGAGAATATTGGGGTTTTGGTTTGTTTGTTCATTTGTTCATTTGTTTGTTTGTTTGTATTCATAGGACTCAAACTCTAAATTCCTGTGACTTCTGTGGTGGGTCAGCAGCTAACATTTTGCCTAGTTCTTGTAGCCTTCATTTGGGCTGCTTGGAGTCTCCCACACATGTATAGTTAAGGGATTGTCTAAAAATCTGAGCAGAATTTGGTTGCCTACTTTTTGAGCCTTCCTGCTCAGTTTCCAGCAGCTCTGCCTGTACCAAATTCTTGTCTTTTGGTTCTTAAAGCTTTCTCTATAGGAATTTTGGCACCTCACATTCACCCCCAGGCTTGTCTTTAGCCAAAAAACTCATTAAAAAATCTCACTCTGTGGCAGTCTTTTCCTTTAAGTGTAGACTATACTCATTTGTTTTTTAGTTTTCCATTGCCTTCAGATTTTTGTTTATTCGTTTTATTTCTGTTTGTTTTGTCCAGTTTATCATTATCTGCTGAGAGTTTGGTCTGATAGCAGCTAGTCCAATTTCCAGGAAGCATATCAGACTCATTTAAACTCTTTGAAAACAGTGACTATATTTTACTTCAATTTTTTTCTCTACAAAATCTTACACATTGAAGATGCCTAGTAAAAGCTTACTGAATTAATGAAAGGGTGAATGAAAGTTCACTCTGAGAACTGTTAATCCTGCTTTTCTAGCAAGTTAGGAGAAAAGAATAGCTTATTTGCTCTTCATATATCTTTGACATGGTATATGTTCAGCTATTTTGCTCAATTTTTAATTGGGTTCTTTTTTTTTTTAGGTTTTCACTTTTTTTTAGGTTTTCACTTTTTTTTAATATTAAATAATAAGCTTGTAGTAGGAATTACATTTTTTTTTTTTTTAATGGTAACTACATTTTAGTACTTTCACTTACTTCTTTGTTCTTCTTACTTTCCATCTATTCCTTTGCTCAAGAAACTAGTAGAGTTATCTTTTGGCACACAAAGTAACCCAAGAACCCTTGGACCCTTGGAGATACACTTTTTCACAGATTTTAATGTAGACTGCTGTTATGTGTTTTATTTAGGAAAACCTGTCTTCATAGAGAAATCTATTCTTGCCCATCTCATCTCATGCTAACAGCAGTAATAGCTTCATAGTATAGTATGAAGTATAGTATAAAAATAGTCGATATAATCTATTGTTTAAATTTTTCTTCTAATTTTTGTTTTTGTTATTCAACAGGTTTGATCTGTGGATGAAATGAATCATGATTTTCAAGCTCTTGCATTAGAATCTCGGGGAATGGGAGAGGTAAATATTTATGAATACTAAGAATAGATCCCTCACTTTGATTATTGGAGCCAGAGACTTTAACCATAAATCTTGAAAATATTGGTTATGTCCTCCAAATGATGTGGGTTTTTAAAATCTCAGATTATGCAATTATGCAGTTGTGATTTTCAACTTTTTTTTTTTTATATTTTAAGTGAAATTATTTGTGCCTAGTTGATTTGATTGACTTGGTTAGGTAATGTGTTATATTTTGGTAATGAATCATAATTGCTTTGCTCAGAAAAGAGCCTTTCTAGGTTCTTGTTTTCTTGTTTTATATATGTATGCTATGTTTGCTTTAGCCACACTTAATTGTTCACTATTCTCTCCCAAAAATCTCTTCTTGCTCATTGCTTAAAAACTTCTAATCTGCTGCAAGACTCTACTGGAAAAGATGCTTATCTATTGTCCCATTGCTGTTTGCGGTAGAATTATACTTCCTCATCTGACTTCTTATAGATCTTTATATATACTTTATCATATTACTGGTTACAGTTCGTTGTTTTATCTTAGTCTCAGTAGGTCAGTTGCTTTGAATAACTAGGACACTGTGGGCACTCTAAATGTTTTAATGCATTTTATCAGTCCTATTAATCTATGACTTATTGGGGCATCTCATTGACCTCAATTATATATTTTAAGGCATCAAAAATACTTAGTTTTCCATATACCTAATGAAGAGACAGTTTTAATTGATTGTAAAAAATCCTTGTGGTAGCATCTTTATTTCGTCATGTTCTGTAATACTAACATAATGTGAACTTTGATAAAAGAAAATAATGGTGAACAAACCTAAGATATGTAATTAATTGCTTGCTCCTGGAGATTATTTTACTTTGGTAGATAGAGACCTTTCTGAGACTCACTCCATCCAATGCTGTGCTCTTCAGATGCAGAAAAAGAGTCCAGTCACTCCTCTGGGCCACAAGAGGGCACCCTGCAGCTAGCTAACCCTCCCCTTCTCCAGAACAGCGTTTTTCAAAGAGTTTGTCATTTTCAGAGGACTGATTTAAGGGTGAGTTAAGGTGCTTAAGCATAAGTATTGCCAAAGTAAACATGTTAGTTCAGTGCATAAGGTAAAATTCTGGGCCCTAAGAAAAATTTGAGAGAGAATCATTTATTTAAACAAAGCTACAGGTTCACTGCAATGCAGTGGCTGCTTAGGCATTATTTATCCTGTGAGTGAACAAAAAGGAGCAGTTGAAAAAGGCTTTTGTTTTTCTCCTGTTGCTCATTTTCTCTGGTCTTTAGAAAGCAGAATAACATATCTTAAAAAGCAGATTTGAACTGTATTTCAGCCTAATCTGCGACAAACTTGAACTTCATGATTTTTTTTTTTTTAAGAGCAGTAGAGTCATACCCTTACTTTAATTCTATTTAGACTCCCCCCTTCCCCACCCCAGCACTTTACTTCCCAAGTCTACATTGTGTACATATTTACAGATTGGCTCTGTTTTCCTCCTGTTCTAAATAGTATTTGATAAATCCAAAGACATCTTTGCAGTTAAATAAATATCATGATCAGCCACAGTAGTTGAGAGTTTAGTTAGTTACTTGGGGGTGGAGGAGAGGGATATTTGAGGTTTTTAGAAAAAAGAGAAACTGGAATGAATAGTATGCTAAATGATCTAACCTAGGATAATGGAAATGTCAAATGCAGAGTAAAAGTGGGTAGAGTTTAGACTGCCTGCCTTTTTGGCGTATAGCAGCAGGTCAGTGCTTCTGTGACCTTCATCTAGTAAAAATGTATTTTTAAATAATCTGTTACTCACTAATTAAGTTTTTTTCTTAACAGTGTACCAACTAATTCTGTTACCTTTAAGAGATAGCTAAGAAACCAGCTTAGGTTTCTGTCTCTGGGTTCTCTCTCCCACAAGCCTTTCTATCTTTCCTCATCTCACAGGCAGCAGGGAACCTTCTGGGATTTCCTTCTTTGCCTGTCTCTCTCTCACCAGTCTTCTCCTCCTTTCCTGACAGGTGAGGTTTTTTTGTTTTTGTTTTATCCCAGAATTCATTCACTTTAAAAATTAAAGCAGCCTTGAGTTTTTGGCTCTTGAGTTTTCTAAAATTGCCGTGTTTATTTTTTTAATGCAACATCTTTTTTTAATGGATTGGCCTATTCTTGACTTTTTCTTTAAAAATAAAGTTTTCCTTATGTCTCAAGTTGTTGTAAATCTGTAATGTACAAAGCACTGCATTACATATAGAACTATTTTCATATGTACTGGTTTTTGTAGATTATGATAGCTTTACTGACCCATCATCATAAGGGCAGGTCTCTTCTAGTTCATCCAGAAATAGAAACAGATTCGTATTCATCCATTCATAAATTCACCCTTTCCATTTTTTTCCATAATACATTTTTGTCAAAAAGACCTACCGATCTGCATTATGTCTGTCATGTGGCTCAAAAAGGACAAAGCTAATCTATAGGTTTAACGCAACTACATTAGCAGTGTTTTTAAACTACACTGCTGAGGCTTTTATTTTATATATATACATGTTTTATTTTATATACATGTTTTATTATGTATCTTATGTAGACATATAAATATATAGAGAGAAAACTAAGTTACTATTTAGTTTTCAAGTAAGGGGAAAGAGGCTCCTACCTGAAATTCTTTAGAGAATGCAGAATTTAACTTTAAATCACAGAGTCTTTTATTTTGAGAGAATTTCCATAGCTTAGTATTATAAATAATGCTCCTTCCTTTTTTTTTTTCTGTTACAATAATATTTAAAGAAAATTTATGTACTAAGATCCCAGGTAGTGTGAAGTGGAAAACATTGGGTAGGGGAGTAAGATTTCCATTTTCTCTCTTAAGTTTATCAGTAGTAAGATTGACTTCTTTGAAAATTGTAATAAGAATAACCTTTTGTATGAATGACACATCTATCCAGTGCTCTAACCTCTGATTAAAAGTAGAATGGAAACCAGCTGTTTCAAATAGTGTTCAAAGAGTACTGTCTGTATAAATCCCTATCTTAATTCTGTCTTAAACTTTGTCTACTATAATGAATACCTACATTATATGATCCAAATATCATAATAATATCTTAAACTGTTTTATTTTTGTTATGTCTAATGGCCTAGGACTGGAAATTTTCAGAAATATTGATGAATTACACTATAATTGAAAAGAACCATCTTATAGTAGTTAAATGTAAAGAGAATAGGCCTTAGATTTAAAGAGATATGAGTTCAAATCTTAATGCTGCTATTTACTAGCTATATTTGTAACCTTGGACAATTTATTTAACCTCTGACTGCACAAAATGTGAATGTATTGGCTAGCTGTTCTTTATAAGTAGTGGGGTCTCTCATCATCCCCTTAGGATACTCAGACTCAAAAAAAACAAGCAAACAGCTATACACAGGAATTTTGTAATGAATAACATTATGGTACTCTAAAATAATCAGCCAGTTAAATGTACTGGCCAGTGTGTTACTTGTATTTAAAAGATTCATATTTTTGGTAGTGAAGATACCTAATATTTATGTGTTTACTTTGTGCTGGATGCTGTTCTAAGCAGTTTACTTACGTTATTTCAAGTTAATTAACTGGTCCAAGACTATATAATAGTATTTGAACAACAGTTTAAATTTGTGAGTGCCTTGACCTTTTACATTTTACAGTACTGCTTCCCATTGGAAGTGACAACATTTAATAATGTTTGCTGGTGATATTACGGGATATTGGGAATGAAGATGATTTGGGGAAGTAGTATGATTTGAAAAAAATTAAGAAGTATTGATATGCTTTATTAACAAAAGATTAAAGTCTGGAAAGGTACCATTCTGTGGTTCTAGAGAACTACCTTGTTTCTTTTATTCTCTATAGTTATTAACATCTATGCCTATCTTTTATGAACTTTCATTATAGAGAGTTACCTTACATTCTAATTTGCCCAGACAGTTGAGATACACGTTTATTTTCATGGCATAATTATTAATAGCACCTCCTTTCTTAGAACTGTCTCAGTTTGGATATTATATTAACACTTTCATTTAAAACACCATAATGTAAACACATAGCCCTTAAATCTAATAGTGGATCATTGGAGGATGGATTTGTATGTCCACCCAATCATTTCTTAATTGGAAAGGATGACAGAGGAACAGATTAACAATAAATAGAGTTGCCTGACCGTGGTTTAGAGCTTTTGTGAATTAGGAAACTAATAAATGGTATCGAATAATATATTCTACAGATCTTCAAGATCTCCTAGCCCTTGTTTTCTGTAATATGCTTCACCATTTCTGCTATAGTAAAAGAGTCTCCAGGGGCAAATGTCTATTTTTATTGCAGTTCCAGTGTACCATTTAATCTTTTTTTTTTTTTTTTTTACTTTTTTTTTCTTGATTTTTTTTTTTTTTTTTTTTGTTTTTTTAACTTATTCTTGGTCACAAGCCAGTAGTTTCTCTAAAAGTATTTGAAATCAGTGTCTAAACTGTTATCGTAGAAAGCTATTTCTAGAATGTTGGTAAAGGCCTTTGTTAGAAGTGTTAATTTTATTAACTACTAAATTGTTTTCCTGTGCATGATAACTTAAAAATGTTTTCAAAATGAAGAGCTATTCATAGCACAGTGCTTGGCAGAAAGTAAGATTGTGCTTGACATAGCCCTCCCCCCACCCCAACCCACCCCCCAGTTGTGCAGTTTGTGTTTTAAAGCAGTGATCTATAGCTAAATCACTACACGGAACATTATCCCAAAAGACTTTGGGATAGTCTCCTTAAAGAGATTCTGTTATTTCTGATATTTCATAAGATTAGCCACTTCTATATAAATGCCTCTGTTAAATTCTTAAATTATTTTCTTTCCTTGTTTTCTTATTTTAGTATTGAAACATTTGTCTTTATAAGGTATAGGATAAAAGCATTCTTAATTCTCTGACCATTTGTCATTTTCTTCCTGAAGTGGCTTATATATATAATATTTTTAAGGAATTAACTTGGATTTTACTGTGAATAAATGTTCAGTTACTTAAATATATCAAGTACAGTATTTTAGTATTGTGTTATCAGCTTTATTTTGTGTTTCTATATTTATATGAAACTTTTATAGTGAGATTATTTAAATGGAAGGAAAAGAGATTGTGTTTTATGGGGATCTTCGTTAGAGCAGAGTTTTGTTTAAAACGTTTATAATTTAAATACACATTATTTGCGGCCCAGGAAGATTGGAATATGCAAAAACTTCTCTTTTTAAAAAAAATAGCAGAAGTTAGTTTCCTTTAAAATTAAAAAATAAAAAAAGATAGGAACACGCCCAAATTGAATTCCCCCCTCAAAGCTACTGCTTCTGGTTTTTTTCCTGTTTTAGTCAAAAGTATTACCATTTACCTTGTTACCCAAAATTTAAAATTTTATCTTTTTTATCAACTCCCTAATTTGTATTTATTTTCTGTTGACGTTCCTGAATGTCTCTCAAATCCATTTTGTTTTTTCAGTTTTTGTGCCAGTACTGTTTTAATTCTCATCACCTTTGCCCTGTTGTTGTAATTTTCCTAAATTGATCTCCTTGCAGTTATTCTTACAACTTGAGTTGTTTTCTAAAACAAATCACTTGCCAACCCCTCCTTTCTCTTTTGCTTCAGTGTAATATGCATTTTCTTTAGCATGTCTTTAAGGTTCCTCATAATCTGACCTAGAGAGCTTTACCAGCATCGGCATTGACCTTCCTATGTCTGTTCCTCCACCTTACACCCTGTTCTACACCCTGCATTTTCTCATGTTGTGCTTTCCACTCACACTTTCAACCCCCAACACACAGAATCTTACCTCTCAGACCCAATTCAGGTTTTACTGTTTATTTTATTTTGGTCAGTTTTTTTCTGAGCTCTCTGAAAATGAGGTCACAGTGCCTTTAAGGAGGCAAACACAGATAGTGTGTAGTAATAGAAGTATATATAGGTTTAATTATGAGCACCAAAAGACTGGGCTAAGAGGGATGGATACCTTACAAATGCTTATTTAAATGCCAAATGCACATCTCAGAAAACCAGTCTATTTTTGTCAAATAAATATATCCCTAGGTCCACCTGCTCTGACTGTTAAGAAAGGTAGGTAGAAGGGAGAGGACCTGGATGAGTATCAGTTGAAATTGGCCAAATGTATACTTTGAGTAATTAGTGAATGATTGTAACAACACAATTTTTATGTGCTGTGTATGTTGCAATATAGGATAGAGCACAGGGCTTTGAGATTATTTCAGAAGTATTTGAGGGCCTTTTTTATGTCTCGTCCTCCATCTGTAGCTTACTGATAGATTACTAGTACTTAGTACCTAGGAAAAGTTGTGAAGTTCACTTCTGTTGATTAAGTGAAGTAAAAATGAAAATACATTTTCCACCAAGGAAGCTGTAAGGATAGATAAGAGGTGATCCAAGGGCAGTACTTGGAAGTAAAGGAAAATTTTATCAGTGTATAATTTTATTGTATTATCTGTATTGAGTTAGAGAGAAATTTAGTAAGTATTTTGAAGATTTTATAAAGAAATTCACATGATATTCAACTATTATGTATTTTGAAAAATGTAAAAAAGTCAGAAGTAGACTTTGATTTAATGTTTAGGTCTAGAATTATTAAAGCCAGTACTCAAACGTAAATAGGGAGTTATTTTTTATTAATGAGAAAAAATTAGGAAATAGGTCACTCTGAATTTTCATTAGCATTGATAACTAACTTGTTCATATTGGTGGTAAGTTTGCTTTCCTCTACATACTAGTTCTTTGTAATTAGAATAAAATATAAAAGTAATATTTTTTCCCTCCCAAATAGCTTTTGCCTACCAAAAAGTTTTGGGAACCTGATGATTCAACAAAAGATGGACAAAAAGGCATATTTCTTGGGGACGATGAATGGAGAGAGACTGCATGGGGACCTTCTCGTAAGTTTTTGTTGTATGTGAGAATCGTGAATTTACTTGCATTTTTTTTAAAGCGTCGCCTACTTTCAGACAGGAGTTGGAGAAAATTTGTGATGTCTTTGCTGAAGATTTTCTCAATCATTATAAGGCACATTTTGGGATGTAAATTAACCCTTATCTAATGGTCCACGTACTGATTAGAAGTTGTTGTCACAATAAGATTTTTTAAGAAGTTTTTTTTTTTTTAAGTTAAAACTCTGATGATAAAATTCTGAATTTCCATTAAAATGGAATATACATTAACGTTAGGAATTTTCAGTTTTAAATTGTATTAGAGGACAGTGACTAACTTTTTTTAATTGCAGCTCAGTCTAGCTTTACTAGTTTAGGCATTAGCTATACCCAGAAAGGAAGTAAACTCCCTTTGTAAGGTAGAATTTCCAAAAATGGAGCAGACTTTGAAATAAGTAGTGGAGAGAGACGTAGGTTCAAGAAACTTTTAAGAGAAAAGGAACTGGTATGTAAGGAATATAACTCACAGGAGTGACAGTATTTATTAGTAAATTAAACAGCATAGTTACATCCCTAAAATAGCACTGATTATATTTTCAAATGTTTCTGATTGGTAAAATTTTCACATTTCTATCAACATATATTTTACAAATAATTTTTTTCCTTTTATAAGTGAGTTTCATGCCATTTGCTAAAGCTATACAAAATGACCAAAGTTACATAAAAACAAATTTCGGGATGATAAGCAAATATACCTTATATTTTGAGTATAAATTTCCTTATTCAAGTCCTTTAATAGTTTTAAATTTTGTTATTTAAAATAATTGCCAAAAAGTTAGGAAATGCTAGAAAATTTTAATGATTAATACTCTACATTCAGAATTGAAAAAGATCAAAAGCTTCGTAACTACTAATTTCAACTAAAATTTCCTCAAAACAGTGGGCATTTTCTTTGCGTTCAACCAATATAGTAAAGTATTCTCCAAAGATAAATGAGATATCTTGCCCTCAAGGAATTTTTTTTCCTGGGTGTTAATTATAACCTATGTTAGATCAGACTCATAATATTGTAAATTATTCAGTTATTTGGGATACATTTTTCTCACAAAAGGCACTTTCTTTGCTAAAAATCACATGTGCTTGAAAACTTGGTTGATAGACATGCTGTGATTTTTTTTGTTTTAGAGGTCGAATGGTTAATTACTTTACTTACCAGAACCAGATATTTTTTAAAGCATTCCAAAGCAAAACATCTTGAACACAACATGGTAATGGAGATTATTTTCAAGATGGGTGGTAGGGAAATTATTTTTAGTATGTTATATTTGGAAAACAACTAATTCCAGCAATAAAATATTTAAGCAACATTTTTATATATCCCTGGTATTTTTTTTAATTATAAAATTAAAATTTATAATTTTAGTTAATTTCTTGTACCACTCCTCCCAACTTAACTTTTTTAGTTGTACGAATAAAATTTTGAAGACGAGTATTAGTTTTTACTAGGAGACATGATAAACGAATGGAATTATTTTGTTTACTAAACATTTATTGAATGCCAGGCATGTACAAATATGGATAACACATTCTTGTTCTAAAGGAACTGTCCTTCTAAGAAAGATTGTTTCTATCAGTGTCGGAGACTGCTTTCCACATATTTCCTTCTCAGCTGAGCTACTGCTGATTGTTAATTTCATTATGCTCTCCTAGCAGGAACATGGTGGTTTCTCTTAACTGAAATGCTCTTTCCACCTCCACCTATTTTTTTGCTCACTTTAAATCTTACCCATCCCTTTGGGATTCACTCTAAGGATGGGAAGCATTGCTACCCCATTGTTCTGTTCTCACAGTATACTGGATTCTTTTTATTATACTCTATTATGATTGCCTTCTTATTATAATCTCTTTGAAGGCAGGGACTGTCTTGTTTGTGATTGCCTATAAGAGACAGTAAAATCAATATTTGAACTGGGTGAATGAATGGGTATGTGATTGAATAAAAAACTGATTATCATGGATAAAGGTTCTAAAATAGATATGTTTTAATATGGTTTAGAAGAGGTAGCAATCACTTAAAATTTTTACACTTAATGAAACAATGACTGCCTTTGTGATAGTTTAAACCTAATACTGAGTATTGTACAGAGGTAGCTGACAGCTTATTGGTTCCTTTAAAAAAAAGGTATTTTTTGGCAACTATGAATATTGCTTCTATTTGTATCTTCTATTATATTTGTATTCCATTTGATCTTAAATTCTGCCTTTTTGTTGCAGAAATATGTAGAAAAGGTGTTTGTACGAGACGAATAATTTTTTGTCAAACAAGAATAAATGGAAAATGTTTAAACTTCACAGCATTTTAAAAAATATTCTTTAGATGATAGTTCTACACTGAGAATAGAAAAAACTGAGTGATATTACTGGTTTTTCCAAACTTATTTGTTTGTTTTTATAGCAGTAAAGCCATGTGTTCTACATTTGTCCAGTACATAACTGTGAGCTTGAGAAGTGCCTCTGCCAAGTTAGGAGTCACCTTTATTCTAGATTTTATCACCAAAGGTTTTTGTTTTGAATTGTTAATGAATTGCCAAAAGAACCTAATTGTTTAAAATTTCTCAATTACAGTTGATACAGTACTAGTTTCAGTTGTACAACACAGTGATTAGACATTCATATAACTTATGAAGTGATCACCCCAATAAGTCTAGTACCCATCTGACGCCATAAGTAATTACTACAGTATTATTGACTATATTCCCTATTCTGTACTTTACATCCCCATGAGTGTTTTTATAACTGGCAATTTGTACATCTTAATCCCTTCCCCTTTTTCACTCATCCCTTCCAATAACCCTCCCATCTGGCAACCATCAATTTGAAGAACTTTAACTTCTTAATAATAGATGCTTATAGGCAACTGAGCCTTTGGGTTAATTAATGTTTCTCCATTGACTTTTTTTGGTTGTTATTAAAAAAAAACAACCACCTTCACATAGACTTTTAACCTGTTTTTTACTGAATGGCTTGTTCTATCTATATTCTCAAGAAATGTGCCCAGGCCACTGAGTCTGAACAGAATTAAGAGCTTGTGATAAAGATTACAACAGTATTCAAAATAAAACAATATAATGGCTTTTTTTTTACTTTACTATATTTGCATAAGTATATTCGTTTAGTTTTAAAGTATGTATATGTAATTTGTGTTCTTTGTTCCAAACAGACCATTCAATGTCCCAACCTATTATGGTACAGAGAAGATCTGGACAGGGTTTTCATGGAAACAGTGAAGTAAATGCAATACTGTCTCCGCGATCAGAAAGTGGAGGCCTTGGTGTGAGCATGGTAGAATATGTGCTAAGTTCTTCTCCTGCTGATAAATTGGACTCTCGATTTAGGAAGGGAACTTTTGTAAGTATTTTGAATAAAGAAATATTTAATACTCCATGGTCATTTGGTTATCTTTTGTCAGTTTACATTTCTGGCCCTTCCTAGAGCTAAAGGAAATTGTGTAGCTGTTGGTGCTGTTGTCATATTCTCTTGGCCACATCTCGAAGTACATAAAATAGTAGAGCCACTGGGAATAATTATGCTCTTAACCATGTTACATAAGTCAAACTGTATTAATTAAAATATATAATTTACAAGACTAAAATTGCTTGTTTGTGGTAGTTGATATAAAAGTAACTAAACAATATCATCTATGCGTTAAGTGGGATTTTAATCATGTTTGTGGTGTTACTGCTTTTCCAGCCCCGCTATAGTTAAGGTTGCCTTAGCCCTTCTGTTATAAATCACTGGTTTGTACTCAATTTAATAAATTAGTTGACTACGAAATTAAAATAAGAGTCAATGCTTTTATTGTTTACATGCACTGTAGTGTAGTTTTAGGTCACCTTGTGGTGCCTTTTTTTGTGTTCTATTAAATATTCAGAATCAAACAGATTCTTTTTCCTCAGGGCACTAGAGATGCTGAAACAGATGGACCTGAGAAAGGAGATCAAAAAGGCAAGGCTTCTCCATTTGAGGAGGACCAAAACAGAGATCTTAAACAAGGAGATGATGATGATTCTAAAATAAATGGCAGAGGTTTGCCAAATGGAATGGATGCCGATTGCAAAGATTTTAAGTAAGATTTTAACTTTCTCAAGAAGAAAAGCATATCTCTTTAGGAATTATTACTGCTAGCTGATGTGACTGATTTAGACATTTTTTCCAATTTTGTTTTATTTCCCTTTGTACCTTGTGTTAACATGGAAGAAGGTTTAATTTTTTTCATAAGGAATATTAATGATTACGAACCATTAAAAACAAAATAGTTCTTTAAAACATTCAAACAGTACATTCCATTGAAGGAGTAATGTTAGAAGCTGCTGTTACTTTTCTACTCATATGGTAGTCTAAATTTTAACTTTTTCCTCCCTGCTAAAATTCAGTGAATTTTAGGTTTAATCTGTGATTTTTCTTGGCAAACTTCCTTTGGGTTGCTCTTGAGCACCTTTCTATGGAGTCTCCTCTTCTTTCTATCCCTGTATTGTATCCCCACCCCCATTTAACTCTTAATCTTAGAAATGAGGAAACATAATTAGCTCTCAGGATCTGTGACCTTTATATGAGTTGTGCTAATACTTAACATTCCTGAAATTAGGAAGTAGAGAACATATTAGAGACTTCAAAAAGTTAGCCTTAAGCTCAGAATTCTGTAAGTTGTAGCTCTTTAGTTGTCTCTTTATGGCAATTAAAGAAATATATATTTTCTTCTAGCCTTTGGTCTTAGATTAGGCAGTGCACATTTGTCTAAATATTAGTGAGTTGTTTCTTCATACTGATTTCTTGTACTTTAAATAGTCAAATGGCTTTGGGGCCTGTGCCTGAAAATGAGCTGTTTCTTTGAGATCTTGTAAACTGTGGAATCTCACTTAACTGAGTGTAGATACATGGGATGGTATACTTTTATATTATTTGCCTTTAATTATCAAAAGCAGAGTAACAGTGCCTCTTAAAGTGTCATTTGTATCTGTTCTAAGTGCAAAAAAGCATCCAAAACCAGTAAACCTCTTGACAAATTTAATGCTAGTCAGTTTTTTTAAATGCTCTTCTATTAAAGTTTTAGTCAAGGGCATGTATTTAAAACGGTTATATGTAAACCCTTCAGTGTATACATTTATAATTGAAGTGTTAATACACCATTAACTATAGCAAGAAAAGAGCACCACTGATAGCACAATGGCTTTTTTTTTTACTGTATTCTCTGCTTTTTGCTATATTAGAGTTGTTTTGTATGAAAAGCTGTACTTCTCCATTTAATATGAATGTCACATTGATTAGCATTCTCATTTTAAGTTTGAAGTATGGCTTTAAATTGTTTATGAATTATTTTTGATACAGTATTGTATTTGACAGTGTAAAAACATTTCAGACTAATAGCTTTGACCATATGGTCACTATACTAGCATATCATTAATATGTACATTAACAGATAAATCGTAGAAGTACATTAGTGGAGTAGAAGGGAAAGGAGTGAAAGAACTATAGCACGCTGCCTTTTTTTTCAATTGACTGATTTTAAAGAACATCCTTTCAGTTTTATTTTTTCTTCCCGTATATTCCGAATGGGAAACAAACCTTTAAAATAGTCACATGAAAAATTAGGTATGGTTAAAGGAGAAAGGAATTTAAAGTATTTTTTAATGTCGAAAGGACAATGGTTGATTTTTACATAAAATCTAAGTTTACATAAATATTTGGGAAACAATTTTTATAATTAATTGCTTAGTAAAATGCTTTGTACGTGTTAGCAAATTTCTCCCCATGTGAAGTACATGAAGTTGGGGGCAGAGTTACATGAGTGTAACAACTGGCATTGAAAGCCAGGTAAAATAGTTGCTGCTATTTATTTAATGCACTTATGTATGAATATACTATGAACTCATGGTTCCTCAGAAACTTCTTTCTTGAGAGGGAAAGGATCTTATATAAAATATTTTTGTAGCTGAAAAGAGACAATAAATGAAGATTGATTATGTCTAGAAATAAAGTGAAAATAAAGTTTAGACCATGAGCGATATTGATTAAAAAAAGAAGAGCCAATGCTTAAAATGTAGTCCAATATTAATAAATTTCTTGGGAAAGTTGAGGAGGCTAGTGAGTATAAAATGTTGGCTTTTTAATATGTAGAATTATACTTTTCATTTATGTGCATACTTAATTTTTGATAAGTTATACATTTTCATTTTCTGATGGTGTGATATCATAAAGATGGTTTTTGGAGAGCTGTCAAAGAGAGTTTTACAAGTAGTTTTTCTGTTCTTGTTAATTGGAACCACAGGTCATCTTTTCAGTCTCTTCAATAAGGAATCTGAGGCCTGGAAAATGAAATGATTTGCTCAAAATTTAAGCAGAGTCAGAAGTCATTCTCTTGTCTTAGTTCACTGCCTTTTTCTGATGTATCTTACCTTTTACATCCTTAAGTCCTGAATTTTGCCCTGAAATATTATTAAGTAGATTGTTATGGCAAAGTGATGTGCCGGCGGGCAGGACAGGAGTGTGATTAGGTGGTTTTTGGTTTTGAGTCTTTCCATATTTGTCACTCACAGTGTGCTATTCATACCTACTGTTCATTTTGTCTATATGAAAAAGTTTCAGGTAATCTAAGTGTAAGTTGTGGTACTGGCCAATTTTCTTATGTGTAAAATGAAGATATAATAGCATTATATATTAATGCTATTCAAATTGGGGAGAACATTAATAATACTTTTTAAAAATAAAACCATGTCAATTAAGACAATTTAGACCAAAAAAGTGTTACGAAGTAAAATGGTTAGTGGCCTGGGATGCCTAATTTGCTCTTTATATTTTACAAGCATTTGGTTTTCTTGATTTACCTACTATTTCCCATTTCAACTTTTGACTTGTTACTTTTATTCATAATGCCTTTCTCTTTTCTTTATATAGTCGTACTCCTGGAAGTCGTCAAGCCTCTCCAACTGAAGTAGTTGAGCGCCTGGGCCCCAATACTAATCCCCCAGAAGGATTGGGGCCTCTTCCTAATCCTACAACAAATAAACCACTTGTTGAAGAATTTTCAAATCCTGAAACTCAGAATCTGGATGCCATGGAACAAGTTGGTCTGGATTCCTTACAGTTTGACTATCCTGGTAATCAGGTACCAATGGACTCTTCAGGAGCTACTGTAGGCCTTTTTGACTACAGTTCCCAGCAGCAGGTAAAGCATATCTTCCTTTAAAGAAGCTCCTCTTAACTGTGCCCTGGTGTAGGCTGAAGTGCTGTGAGACATTGACATGAATAATAGGGGTGTTAACATTTAATGTTTTATTGACTAAAATGTCCTTGTAGTTGAGAAAGTGATCCACATAGGTTTAAAATATTCTATTCCCAGTTTTCTAAATAGAAATGAAATGCTTCGAGACTAATCTTTGTATTAAATATGTTTCCTAATAGCTCTTTCAGAGGACTAATGCACTAACAGTTCAGCAGTTAACTGCAGCTCAACAGCAGCAATATGCATTAGCCGCAGCTCAGCAGCCACATATAGGTGAGTCTTTGCAAGTTACCATTTTGATTAGACTGTTAGAAAATCTTGTTAAAGTGGTTAGATGTTTTGTTTTTCTTTTACTGAATGGTATCATTTCATTACTTTTTGAAATATCTCATTGAGATCAAAAATAGATTACATGGCAAGAGTAAAGATTTACTAGAGAAGAACTATTTCTGATTATTGTATCCTTGGTTAAATAAAAATGTAAATTGATGAAAGCTGTCAGCACATTTTTTTTAACAATGTGAAGTCAAGAGTCAAAACACTTAGAAATTCAAATGTAGTTTATTTGTGTCTATTATCAAATTAGAAAGTTTATTTTAAAAATTGTTTAAAAATAGAAATCCCAAGAAAATTTCTTAAAATATTTCATTACTTCATTTCTTTGGTCTTTGACCTTTAGTCCTTAATGTGAATTATTACAATTTGTTACTGCCAGAGTTCAAGCATTTGTATGTTGTCTATGTTGGGGTGTTTTGTTTGTTTTTTAACTTTTTATTTTGAAATAATTATAGATCCACATGAAGTTGCAAAGAGAGTACAAAGGTTTCCCACCCAGTTGTCCCTAAATGGCTACATCTTATATAATGATAGTACAATACCAAAACCAGGAATATGACATTGATAAATGTGTATGTATAGTTTTGTAATTTTACCATGTGTCCATTCATATAACCATTTTTATGCCTTTCTGATTTTGGCTAACCTTGATTTGTTTCCTGATTGGAAAAGATGTGAATACTTTCAACATAAGAATCTATGGAAGGGGAGATATGCTAAGTTGGTTCTTTTCTCTTTGATTGTTCCGTTTCGACCCAGGAGGCTTCCTAGGTCCCAAATTTTATTTTTGGTTTCAATTAATGATGACCACACATTTCTAACAACAGCATGCCCTCTGGACTTGTTTCTTTCCCCTTCTCTCCCAGCCGCCTCTATCCCTGTACTTCTTCCTTCTCATTCTTAGAAATGTACTGGTTCCTGTCTGTTCATGGGCCAGTGCAACACTTTTTATTTCTTGAGGCTTTGTGGTATGTTTTAATATGTGGCAGGCTAGTACACTTACTATTTCTCTTCCTTTTGGAGTTTTAAATTTTCTTTTCTTGCTTATGAATTTTAGAATCTGCTTATTTTATCTCCAGAAGATCAGGTTAAAATTTTAAATTCACTTAGGGAAAAATTGATATCTTTATGACATTAAGTACTCTTATCAAGAACATGTTTATATTTTTGTTCAGATTTGCTTTTTGTTGTTTATGAGTGCTTAAATTCTTCCCACGTAAGTTTGCATATTTCTTAGTTTGTAGATATTTTATCTTTTGCTGTAATTGTAAATGGCCTATTTTTCATTATATCTTTAAATTGGCATCTATGAAAGCTCTGGATTAGTATATATTAAATTTTATGAATGATATTTTCTAATAATTGAAGTATTCTTGTGTTCTTGGAATACAAAAGATTTGATTTTATCTCTCAGATTGACAATTGTTTAAAAAATTTCATTAATGTTACACTTGTGTGGGAGTGTGAGTAGTATTCTCATGTTCTTGACAAGAATGTAAATTGATACAACTTTCCTGGAGGATAATATAGAAATGCAGATAAAGAATTTAAAGATATTTGCCCATTTAAAAGTGAATTTTCATAACGTGGATAAAGAATTTAAAGATATTTGCCCATTTAAAAGTGAATTTTCATAAGTATATAATGATAATGCAGAGACCCATACACTTAAAGAATATTAGTAGCACGCTTTATTTACAGCAAAAGATTATGAACCATCTAAATATATATCTATAGTAGACTGGTTAAAATCATGTTACTTCTATGCAATAGAATACATACCGTGTCGCCATTAGAATAGGCTAGATAGGTAACTGTTGACATAGGGAACTATGGTTGGCAAGTGAAAAAAGCATATTAAAACCATTATAGCCTAGAATATAAAATGTATGAGAGAGTGTGTATGTACTTAAGATTTTAGGAGATATATATATTTCTACATATGTGCATATATAAACACATACA
>NW_011888809.1:5263456-5296923 GCF_000151845.1 Pteropus vampyrus
TTTTTTTAATTGTTCTTTATACCTACAGCACCTGGTCTTCCTAGGTGGTCTCCCATCCAAGTACTAACCAGGCCCGACCCTGCTTAGCTTCCGAGATCCGACATCGGGCTTGTTCAGGGTGACATGGCCATGGACCTAAGCATCTTTTAAACTTGAACTTTTTTGAGTTCCTTTAAACATGTTCTTTTTCATTATTTCTTTACCTTGTACCTATTGGAGTTACTTTCCAGAAAAGGCTACTCTAGCAGCACGTTTTCAAAGTAATTCTTTAGTATCATATGGTTAAAGGTATACACAGCGATTCCTCAATACCAGCAGTTTGTTGCCTCTCTGATAAGTAATGCAAATGAATATTTTAAAAATCTTTCTTAGCCTTTCCTGAATCCTTACTAGCATATGTTAGACTCAGAACTGGGCTTAAATTCACTCCTCTGCCTAAAACTTCATTGCTCTCCTCCTGCTTTCAGAGTAAAGACCAGGAAGCTCTTTATGGCTCTTTGTTCGGATTATAGTTCCAGTTTTATCTTATCATATACCACAACCCCACTCCATCCTACCTACCCTTTTCCAAAGCTCATTAGATGCCCCCCTCTGTGCCCTTAGCACTTAAGAATTTAAACCATTAAGCGTACTCTTCTCCACCCCAAATTCAGAGTAGAAATGTTTTTTACCTAATGAAGAAAATCCTACTTTATATTTTCATTCATTATTTCTCCCCTTTTAAAACACAGCTGGTGTATTCTCAGCAGGCCTTGCTCCAGCTGCATTTGTGCCAAATCCATATATTATTAGTGCTGCTCCTCCAGGGACTGATCCGTATACTGCAGCAGGATTGGCTGCAGCAGCAACATTAGCAGGTAACTTACTGTTCATCCTCATTGCTTATTATGGCTTTAGTTTCGCTTTTGCTATAAACTTTGTTTTTGTCTGTTTGGGCAGTTTGAAGTTCAGGGAATTTGAAGTTCCTAGGAATAACTATAACATTTATCCAGAATGAGCTGAAGTTCCCAGAGAGTTAATTTTTCAACTATAATGTTACAAGAGAAGCCTAAGTCTGATAACTCTTCCTCCTATACATGATTGGTTTTACATTTTAGTTTTTTAGTTTCAGAAATCTTACATTGCCAAATATAAATCTTCATTCTTGTGACCAATCCCATTACCCACAGAGACAATGCAAAGTTACTTCTCAATGAAATAAACTAGAGATAAGTGTTGTAAATACTTAGGTCAAGGAGAGAGTAAGGTAGTCTTGAGAGAATGAGCATGTAAAAGTAAAGTTTAGTTAGCAGCGTTAAAATGTGCAAGCAGGCTGAGGGACAAAAAGAGGGGATGGCGTTAGAAAGAAATTACTAAAAACTGTCACATCCTGAAAACACTACTGGAAAACTGAAAAACACCAAAATGGTACAGTGTTATATGTCAGTTATATCACAATAAAGCTGGGAAAAAAGATTTTCTTCAAACCAAAGCTATATTTATTGCTTACAGTAAGGGAGAGTTGTGTGCTGGTCAGCAGGCACATTCTTACTGAGCGGAGCAATTTGCTAATCTTCTGTAGGGTTTTGAGGGGAAGGTTGTTTTGAGTAGGTTACACAGACATGAGTTGGTCTTGGGCATGGATCATGTTGGTTTACTGAGGCAGAAACAGGGTGATGTCAGCCATGGAAGTGTGTTCACTGGAGTGAGTTTGCTGATCGGCTGTCACTGATTTTTTACTTTCAGAGATAAGTTCACCAAAGTGAATTGTCACTCATCAATTAGACAATTTTAGGTCTACTTCTGGTAGTTACTTATTATCATAGCTATAGAACAGTCTTTTTCTAAGAGTTTGGGGACTTTTTTTTTTTTATAATACTTAAGAGTTTAAGGAGTGAAAAACTTAATTTCAGATTCTTGTCTGATAGCAGACTGCAACTGATCTGTCACATTTATGTGACTAGCTGGCATTCAGTAAATGTTGACTAGATTAGTTAAGTGTCCTATCAGTTCATTGGTCCTCTTTTGAGTTTAGTTCCGCATCTCTCCATTAAGGCCACTGCTGTCACTCTTGAACATTCACTCTTTTATTTGTTTGTTTGTTTTATGGTGACATTGGTCAACGAAATTCAATAAGTTTCAGCTGTACACTATGTGTTCACCTCCCATAATTAAATTTCTTTCTGTCACCACGTATTTGACCACCTTTACCCCATTTACCTCCCTCACTCTTTTAATAATCAAACTTGAATGAGATTTTCTCTGTAGTAGAATAGGAAAAAAAATAGAAAGTATAGTATGTGTAAGGACATCTGTCCTATCTAAGTCTTATGCACTATCCCTTTCTATGATCTAGTGGTAACTGGCCTCGTTCATCTATAAAATGTAGTGACTTTTTTTTTTTTTTTTTTGGGTGGGGCGCGGGGTTTAGGTCCGGCAGTGGTTCCACCTCAGTATTATGGTGTTCCGTGGGGGGTGTATCCAGCCAATTTATTTCAGCAACAAGCTGCGGCTGCGGCAAACAACACAGCAAATCAGCAAGCTGCGTCACAAGCTCAGCCTGGACAGCAGCAGGTATAGCCCCACCTTCATTCAGTTAATACCTGAAGCGTTTCTGAAATTTGTATGAGCTCCTTGATACAAGATCTGTGTCTTCTCTCTTTTTATTCTCTTCAATGTGTAATACAGTACTTAGCATATATAGTTGGTACACAGGTATTGATTACATGGCTGGGTTTTTTTTCCCTAATTGGTAGTATATGAATTTAAAGATTTAGTTATATTCCATTTCTACATTTCTGTTATTGAAACTGCCTTGAAATCTCTAGAAGCTTTTAATTTTCATCATTCCTTAAAGTGTGCTCATAACATTTCTGTCAAAGTAATTGTTACTTGAATTTTCAGATTTCTTCTGGACATTTAAATTACTGTTTTAAATATTAACTTAATATATTTCTGACCAGAAAAACAAGATTACTAGGTACTTTATATTTTTAAGCACAAAAAGGTGAAATATTTTCACTAAAGGTTAAGAAGTTAGATTTAACTTCTTAAAATGTTTATCATAAAGATTTTTTTAAAAAATTTCAGCCACTTTACTAGAACTATTTTGATAAATGTAAAAACTATTGATAAATACCAGAATTCTGGTTGTCACTTCTACATATTTATACCACAGAAGCAACTTAATGACAAGCATATTGTTACTTGGCAGTTAAATTTTATTCTAAATTTCCTTTAGTATAGTTTAATAACATTTTGATGTTCTATTGAAGCTGTCCTTTGGCTCAGTCCTTATAGATTATACCACAGTATCATTTAATAAATTATTTTTTTAATCTAAATTTTTTATTTTCCAAATATCACATTACATGAATGATATACCTTCTTAATGCTTACATATAGGATGGTCTTAAAATGAATCCCCCTTGTCCTGAATTACTTAAAAATTTACCTTTGTGAAATTAATGTGTATTATGCTTGTATATAATCACTGCAACAGCTGTGTATTACAAAGTAATAAAACTTGACCATCCTTAAGACTTTCCACCTTGTTTTAATATGATCTTGTGTTCTTTTTTCGCCCTAAGGTTTTGTCCTAAAAAGCAGCTTTTACTTATTTTTATTAAAGCTTCTGAATTCTGAAAACTTGGTTCAGTTTGAAGTTTTTATTCATACCACAATCTTCTAACAGACTCACTGAATAATCATACTTAATTTATTTCCTTAAGCTTCACGTGTTTGTTTTCAGCCTTAGAAAATAATAAAACCTAAATTAATTTTTTTTGTCTTCATCTAAGATTTTGCCATCTCTCCCCACTCCTCAGTAAAATCTCTCTTTTAAATACTACTTTGGTAAAAAACATGAATACTAGAAATAATTTTTTCCCAAAGGCCTTCTAGAAGCTCCATGTTGCTTAATTGTTCTAGTTGTCACGAGTCAGTGATTGATTGTGGTTTTTGATGTTAAGTATCATGTATTTTTTTCATGCTAAATCAACATTTCATTGAATGTAAATATGTTCAAAGAATATCTAAAGGCTACTTGTGGTATATACAAAGTTGTCCCTGGTAAATTTATCTGTCATTTTATAATTTCATTTTTAAGGAAATCATTTGTCCTTTGTAGGTTCTCCGTGCTGGAACAGGTCAGCGCCCTCTTACTCCTAATCAGGGCCAGCAAGGGCAACAAGCAGAATCACTTGCGGCAGCAAATCCAACTTTGGCTTTTGGTCAGGGTCTTGCTACTGGCATGCCAGGTATATAGTTGGTTAATTATGGAAATTTGAATAGATTTAAAATGTTAAATGTAGACTGTCACACTGAAGAGTGAAAAAAAATCAAGAGAAAAACTCTTAAAATCTTGTCTACCTTGCAATAAATTATTTAGAATTCAGATGCCAAGAGTTGAAATTAATGTTGCTGGTGAGACTTAATGACAGGGATAGAAAATATGTATTAGAATTTTAAACACAGCCATTTTTTCTCTCTTTATGGCATAAACTGTAGCATCTTTCCACCCTAACATGGGCCAGAATTCTCATTGCCATCCTTCAAGAAATAAAACCAATGGGTTAGAGTTGGCATGTTAGACAAAATCTATTTGCCATTACTGCCTTATAAGAATAGTTAGTTAATATCGAGAGGTTCGTATCTAACATTTTCCACTTTGAACATTGTTCAGTCTTGTTTAGCCTGTTCATAGTATTTTAAAGTTGGTATTTATAACAACAGTGTCTAATACAATATGCCTATGAAAGCCTGATATAGAGAAAATTTAAAAATCTTCTGCCCATTACCCCAGTACAACTTTAGAAATAATCAACAAAATACTTTTTTTTGTGGAGCAGATTTTCATGAAGCTAGATACAAAATTGACAATAATGGAAAGAGGAAGGTATTTTTCTTAAGCCAATAAAGCAGCAGTTATGTTTATAAAGTGAGATTTAAAGACTACATTTGAATTATCAGTAGATAATGTATCACTTTCTGTTCTGCTCCTTCATTTCACTCCTGAGGACTCTTAAGCATCTTATTTTTTCATTTTTAGTATATGAAACAGCAACTCCTATAACTATAACATTACCTGTTAAGGAAATGTGAGTTCCAGTTTCACTGTAGTGTAGTTAAATTTTCTATTCAGATCATTTAGGAAATGTGTTGAATGTATTGGAAAAGATCCTTACTTAGGTGATCTAGGGTTTCTTTTATGTGTTAAGTGCTGCTAAATACTTCTCTGTTATTTTTGAGGATTTCCACACCAGTTGCATTCATTCTTTTTGCTCTGAAATTTTAAGGTCTGAGTTTATCATCTTGTCTTACCCACTAGATAAAGAGAAGATTTTAATACTGCTGTCCCTGAAGCCATTGTGGATTAGAAATGCTGGCAGAAGCAGCCCTTTGAGAAATCGACTTTGAAGCTTACGTTGTAGGCAAACGGAGAGACATGGAGGCAGGGCTAAAAAGAACTGAGCTAGGAGTTTCTGAAAGCCAATGCTAATATAAAACTACTCTGTTCCTGCTGGGTTTTACCTGCAGGTACAAAGGGAAGAAGAGTCATGGGAGTACAGCAGTCCTGCCTTAGTAGATTCTAAGTAGGACCTTGATTTAAGAGAGTGTTCTTGGCCTTTGTATATTCGGTGCTGTCTGTAACTATTGCTAATTTTTTTAGGCTCTTGGTGCTGGTCCTATTATTCATTTCTTATATATGTCTTTGCTTCCTTTCTTCATATTCAGCTCATTTTTATTAAAAATATCAAGGTATTTTGCTGTTTTATCAGCTTTGGTGTTCTCAAAATTTATTTTTGTATTCACTTTTTCCCATTCTATGAGAGAGCTCTTTATTGCTTTGTTTTTTTTTCTGTTGTTGTTTTTCAACAGTGAACTCTTATGTTGGTAACCTTAAAAGAAAGCCACTTTTATACTTTATTTGTCTAAAAACAATTGACTGTATGTTTAAAACGATGGTAAAATTAAAAGCAGGTGCAACTTTTGGGGGGCGGGCATCATTTTGCCTAGCCTGAGCCACAACATTTAGTCTCTTTACAAATATAAATGTAAAAACTATTCTCATAAAAGAGGCCTTGCTAAAATTAGTATTTGTATGCCTAAGTGACTGACTAGTTGACTGTTCACATGGTTCTCTCACTCAAAAACTTTCTCTTGATGCCTTCCTTACTTTGTTCTACCCAAGACTATGATGAGATAATTCTCCTTTCTTTAAATTGTTACATAGTTATAAAACTTTGATGTGCTAATAAAAGAGCTAACTTGAGAAAATGATGTTTCAAGCCTCATATAGTCCTTAACTTTTCCACCTTTTAGTTTTCTTTAGCTCTCATCCATCAAATCCCTGGTATTGATTGTGGACTTTTAATCCTCCTGTTTGATCCTATGTGCTATCTGTTGTTTTTCAGTCTTGTCTCTTTAGTTTTTTCCCTCTGCCATCTCCGTCCCTACAACCACTGTGCTAATCTGCCTCCTCATCCAAAAAATCTTTCCCTCTATGTGCTTCCCTCTTGGACTACTTGCCAAAATTCACATTCTGTTTTAAGCCCTGCTTCCATGACTTACAGAGGCTCTACTGTTAACTCTGACAATTGTAAAGTATGAGCTCCTCTTCTCTATCCTTATTTTTCTCAATTCTGTGTTGTATTTCACCATGTTGACCATGTCCAGCTCCCTGCAACTTTCACTTCTGTGATATTTTATTTTCCTGGTTTTCTCACCTTTCTCATTGCTTTTTATCAGTGAATCTCTAAATAAATATTAAAATTAATGTGTTCGTATTAAAGTTTTTGAATATAAAAATCAATATGAAAATCTTTTTTCAACCAATGGCATGATAGTTGAAAATGAAAAATTTTAAAGATTATTTACAGTAGTAGCAAATACCTGGAAATAAATCTTAACTAAAAGTATGTATGATTTCTATGGGAAATAGTTTTATTGTGATTAAAGTAAAGGGGATACCTAAGGAACATATACCATTGGACAACTCATTATTTTGAACATGTCAGTTCTCCCCATATTAACTTGTAGTTTCAATGCATTCCAGATCAAAAGTCCTAACAGGTTCTTTCTGTGATATTTTTACAGCTCATACTAAAATTTAATGAAAACTCAAAGGGTCGAAATTAGCTAAAACACTCTTAAATAAGTAGAAGGACTTGCTCTGTTCTGACTTACTTGAGAGTAAGATTTACTCTAAAGCTGAGGCTAAATTGTTGCATGGAGACACAAATAAGACCAATGCAATGGAATAGAGTCCCCCAAAAGTTAGGTCCAAGAGGAACGGACACTTAATTAATAGCAAAATATTACAAAGCAGTAGGGAAGAATGACTTGTTTTATAAATTAAATAAAATAGTTGACTCTTGAACAACACAAGGTTAGGGACACAGTCACCCATCCAGATGAAAATACTAAAAAAACGTTGGTTATTGGGAAACAAAGTGAAATCGAACCCCTGCCCTACCCTGTGTTCAATAATCCAACTCCATTTGGATTTTAGACCTAAATGTGAAAAGCGGAATTATAAAGAAGCTATTAGAAGATAATATAAGGAAGTTTTGTTAGTGAAAATAAAGGAAATAATAAACTTGACCCCATTACCTTAGAAGTCTCCATAAAGAAGATTGAAGGCTAAGAATAGAAGAAGATACTTGCAATACATTAAAACACTAAAGGACTTGGATCCAGCATACATAAAGAATTAAAAATCTATAATAAAAGGTAGCCCAATAGGAAAATGGGTGAAAAAGATTTGAACAGGCCTTTCTTAAGAGGAAATCCAAATGCCCAATTAACATAGGAAAAGATGCTCATCCTCCTTAGTTTTGGAGAAAGAAAATGAAAACCACAACAAAACACTTAAACACATCTTCCAGATTGGCCAGATTTTAAAAGTGACATCATCATGTATTATTAAAGTCATGGAGCATTAGGAACTCTAATAGCAAGATGGTAAGAGTGTAAATTTGCACAATCATTTTGGAAGCAGTTTGGCATTATTTACCAAAGTTGAAAGTAATCTGCATAACCTGTGACTCAGGGTGTCAGCCAGTATAGATATGTAGATTAGAGTAGTATGTACACATAACACTCCAGGATGCATGCACAAAAATGTTCATAGCAGTACTGTTGGTAGTGGCCTGAAACTGGGAACAGTGCAAGTGTTGAATGAATAAGTGCGTTTTGGTGTCCATCCAATAAGGTGCTTATACAGTAATGGAAATGGAAACTAGGAAGGATCTATATACAATCACATGGGTAAATCATATATAAAAATTTTTAAATAATCCAGACCAAATGATATTTAGAGGGAGGCATTTATGGATAGTAAAGTAGTGTGTAACTCTAAGGGAAAGAGAAGACTGGTAGAGCAGGGACATGGGGGAGAGGGGATCCTGGGCAATTTTCTTGATTTGGGCGATGGTTAACTTTTTTGTACATAGTCATTATATTGTTTTGTGTTCTTGATAAGCTTTCTTTCTGGTTAAGAAAAAAGTATTCTCTATACTCCCTTTTTCTCTAGCTCCCCTCTAGTTCTTTTTACAGCAAAACTCCTCAAAAGCATTTTCTGTACTTTGTGGTGCTTCCTTTTTTTTTTTAATTATTATTTATGCCTACAGCACCTGGTCTTCCTAGGTGGTCTCCCATCTAAGTACTAACCAGGCCCAACCCTACTTAGCTTCCAAGATCAGACATCGGGCTTATTCAGGGTGGCATGGCCGTTGACCATGGACCGCGGCTCTACTGGGGCACGAACCCAGGACCTTCTGCGTGTAAAGCAGACGTGCCAACCACTACACTGTGGAACAACATCGTGGTGCTTCCATTCTTTACTGAACTTGCCAGTTTTGCTTTTATCCCTTACCAGAATGACTTTCTATGTTGTTAACTCCATTGGTCAGTTCTCAACTCCTAATGGCTTTTAGCAGCATTTGACATTTTTGTTCACTCAGTCTTCATTGAGATTCTTGTTTGGCTTTCAAGAGACCATATTGTTCCAGTTTTCTTTCTTCTTTACTGGCTATTCCTTCTCAGTCTCTTCTCTGGTTCCTCCTCTCTCTAACCTCTTAATGTGATGTACTCTTCAGTTCATAGGCCCCTTTTTGTATTTTCTTGGTGATTTCATCCTATCATGGCTTTAAGTAACATCTTTATGGTAATAACTCCCAGATTTATAACTCCAGCCTGGACCTCTCCTGAACTTCAGAGTTGTATATCCCATTTACCATATCTAGTTAGATATCTAATAATCTTCTCAGATTTGTCACTCCATGAGTTGCCTCCTTGAGGAGAGTGCTTTGAAGCTCAGCATTCCCTCCTAGATTTTGCCCTATGTGTCTCTTCATTTGGCAGATCCTCCTAATTTATGTCCATTAAAATAAAACTGTAATTGTAAAACAGAATTGCTGTATTTAAGTTAAAAAACAGCTTTTACATATGAAAGTGTTTGTCTTAGTGATCTTAGTGTTTAAACCAAAAGTATCAGAGGTTGCCAGTACATTTTTGCAAATGGTTGTCAGACTGTCGAGCCTAAGTCCTTGTTACTGTATAAGGGAGCCTTTCTTAACCTGAGTTCTGGGAGAGAACTAAGTCCTGTTGCCTTAAACTATCCACTATATATAGTTTACTTCTCTTCTATGCATCTACAGTGGTACTTGTGTGCCATTCTTAGGAGAATTGGCAAAATAGTCACTTTTCTTTTCAAAATAGTCATTTTCTATTCTGTGGTTCAGATGAGGAATCCCTGCTGGGAAAAGACTGTGCTGAGAGGTGAACTCTCCTATAGTTCAGAATAATGCAAATTGTCACCTGCCTTGTGTTCAGGGCTATAAATTAATGCCTGCATGATTTTTATTCAAACTCTAACTTGAGAACCTTTACAAATAGACTGCTACCTTATGATTTTAAGGTATATGTATCATTTAAATTTTTAAAGGGATGCTTGCAAATGAAAATCTAAGGGAATGCCAATAATGAAGTTCTTGATTTAGAACATAACTAAAATTGCATAATAAACATTTCTTTATAATGTTCTGCCTTACTTCCCTTAGTCTTACTATAATACATTCTCTCAGAACTGACTAAATAGAAATGAGTTTTAATATCAGCCATCGATAGCCTATAATTTCTATATCAAGGAAAGTAACATTTTCATATGAGTAGTAATATCTTCCCAAATGTTTTTGCTTTTCACATGGTAATTATGAACGGGTTTTATATTAATAGTATACAATAGCTATGTTTTCTGATTGATAACACAAATGCAGGGGAAAGTAAACATGTGTTTTCTGTAATAAATGTTTTCACTAGTAAACATTTATTTTAATATTATCTAGGCTATCAAGTACTAACCCCAACTGCCTATTATGATCAGACTGGTGCCTTAGTGGTTGGCCCTGGAGCAAGAACTGGCCTTGGAGCTCCAGTTCGATTAATGGCTCCAACCCCGGTTTTAATTAGTTCAGCAGCAGCACAAGCTGGTAAGTGTACTGGACATTTTCAGGAATAATATTTTTCTGGTGTCGTTTGAGATATTTTAAAAATAGAGAATCATCTCAGAAGTTCTAAGGAGTATCTAAAATTTATTTTTCAGCAGCGGCAGCAGCAGCTGGAGGAACTGCAAATAGTCTTACAGGCAGCACAAATGGTCTATTTCGGCCAATTGGCACTCAGCCACCGCAGCAGCAGCAGCAGCAGCAGCAGCCAAGCACTAATCTGCAGTCGAATTCGTTTTATGGGAGCACTTCTCTGACTAATAGCTCCCAGAGCAGCTCTTTATTTTCTCATGGACCTGGCCAGCCTGGAAGTACATCTCTTGGCTTTGGAAGCAGCAGCTCTTTGGGCGCTGCTATAGGCTCAGCCCTCAGTGGATTTGGTTCATCAGGTAAGTTTCTTTTTAAGATGAGTACTCTGCTGAATGGATATGAGGTATATGTGTGTTTTTAACATTAAGATAAGCAATAATAGTTTGTAGTATAGAAAAGATAAGATTAAAATAACTGGTTTACTGGTTTAATTTTGTAGAAGAGAAACTACCTCCTGCAAATCTTGAAACCTTTATAAATGTATAACTCATTTCAAGCAGCCCATCCTTTTCTCAAATATACATTTCCCCCTAGCTTTAGGAATCAGATTATTGTCATTTTTGTTTTAATAAGGTTTGTTTGGAGCAGTACATTTTATGCTAATCATTAGCTCTTCTTTATTCTCTACATAATATTAGCGTTTGAGGAAGTAAATATTTTTGCCATCTTAAGGTAGTGTTTTAAAATAATCGTCCATGTGCTTATTGGATGATTTATGCTTATTAAATGCTAATGTTTCATTATGGTTTTCTTTATCTGGCATAATATATAAAAATAAAATATAACAGCTTAGAAACTACCATTATGCCTATCTATATTTTATATTACATAATTTAGTCTTCATCAACAAAAATTCATTTAAAAGGATGTTTTCTAGTTTGATATAGAATACTTAAGAAATCCAAATGTTAAATAGCTTCATAAAATAATTTACCCACCCGAACTGATTTTGTATCTGAGGAAGAACCAAGGCCCACTGTTGACCACACCTTACAGTCTCGTTCTCTGAGGTTTCCAGAGTATTCAGGAAACATTAGGTGGGGATAAAAGACTTATTTACACTTAACACTCACTCTTCAGTACAGTTGGCAGCCTTTTCTTCAGGAGGGGCCGGGCTATGTATTCGGACCTCAAGAGATTTTCTCTTTCTGTAACATCCTAGAATCTTTAATATCTACTTCTCATCTGTTTTCCCACCACATTAAGTTATATTCTTTCCTGGTGTGGAAAATGGCAAAACTAGCACATGTCAGTTATCAATATCCTTGTCAGTTATCTAAGGAAGTGTCTTCTAAGCTTTTAATATTTAAGGGTGGAATGGTCTAGAATAGCTTTAAACTTTTAGATGCAGAATGTTTTTTGTTACAATGAAATACAATAGGGAAATAATCATAATTGCCTAACAAAATTACATAAAGAATGGGCACAGGAACTTATAAGGGGGAAGTCTAGGGAACATGGAGACTGTTCAGTCTTTTTATTTAATTTTCCTAACTTGAGTTTTTTCATTCCTTTTAGAGTTTAGTATTTTTATCTCCAGCTCAACCATTCCTATAGGACTCATGTTTTGTTTTTAATACAATTGACAAGCATTCTCCCCACGTAACCCTAAATCTGCTGAAGAAACTCAAAAAACATATAACTTAAAAAAATAAACTTTTTAAATAACTAGTTTCTCAACTAGATGATAGACCCTAAATAATCCAGGGAAAATAGAGAGGAGCCTTGAACCTTGTATTCCACTTTTCTAATAAAATATGTCACTGGTGGTCTAGTATAAATTTGTAGGCCCCCTTACCCAATTCTTCCAAAATCCCATTTGTCTCTTAGTTTTAAAAACTTTTCCCATCTGCAGGAACTGGTTGGCATGAACATTTTGTTTCCTACAAATGTCCCTTGCAGATACCTCTTTCCCAAAAACTCATCTTCTTCATGCCTTCCTTATTTATAAGCATTGCTTATTACTCAACTCGATTTCCATTCCGGTTACCTCTGTTTCGTCTTGCTTCAGAGGATATTAACAATTGCCAGTCCTGAATGCTAGTAAATAGTCAGTCATCTTCTCCCTTCTCTTGGACATTTGTGAAAATTCGTTCAAGTGCTACACATGCGTACTTACTCTTAAAACAAATCTACCATTGCCATTTCTCATTATGGCAGTTCCATGCCTATGCAAAATCTAAAGTGTAGTGTGGTTATGTGCACACTTACATACACAGTAACACACACAGTCATCCTCGTACCTATATGATGAAATTATTAATGCTTGACAGTGTTAAATACCCTAATTTATAACAGTTGACTAGGAAGCTTAGCCATTGTAATACAGTAATTAAATCTTCTTTTTTGAGAACCCATTATTTAGAAAGTGCTGTTACAATTGAAAGTTTGTAATTTAAGATTTTATGCACAGTTGATAAATGATTAGTGACTCCATTGTCTGGCTTCTTAGATATTTTAGCTAGACTTTGTTTCATATTTCATAGTCATACTGCTGCTGAGAATTTAAGCATATAGTAAAACTTAAAGAGCCAGATTGTTTATGTTGAAAGTAAAGCTGTTTCTGAATTACTTTTAAATGTTTGGCTTGGCTTTTTCCTTTTTGGAGGAAAATAATACTGCATGTGTCAAAACTCTGGTTTATTTGATTATTTGCCAGGAGAATGATAATGCTACTGCTCTTACTACAGAGCTTTTGTCTTTTTCTTTGTCAGTTAAATTGTATTTTCAATAAATAGGATTTTAAAATATAGCCATATCTTAGAAAAATCACTTTGACAGTGTCCTTTTAAATTAATATAGTTAATGTAGCATACGTTGACAATTTTTCCAAAACCAACTCAAGAAGCAATTTACCACATTAGTGTTTATATTTGTTTTTGCTATTAAAATGCATATAGTTACTTAGTATTTCCCATTAAATGGTATTTTAAGATGTAAAATTTTCAATAAAAGATATGATTAGTCTTTCAGAAACTACGCTGGCTGGTATAAAAGGTTGAATGGTATAATATTTTGCTTAATACAGTAGCGTGAGCCCGGTATTTTTCTTTTATAGAATTTTGAATTTGGCAAAAACCAATGTAATAAAGTTTCCTATGTGTATTATCAGCTTAACTTGTTCTACCCATCATGTGCTCTGCTTAATTTTTCTCTTTAATCTATACCCTTATGACCTACTTGTAATTGACTTGCTATTATAAAACCAAGACCTAATAGAAACTTTAAAATTCTCTTGAAACAAATTACCATATTGGTCCGAATATAGAGCATATCTTTAAAAAACTTGAAGGTTAAGGAAAGTAATACGAAATTCCTAACATGAAATTCCCTTAGATGTAAAAGGCATTGGTTTAAAAGACCAGTGCTTAGAAATAGGAAAGAAGCATACTCGAAAATGTGAACTCTAAAAGAGGCTTAAGAACTGGGAGTTTTGGACAGTCCTTTTAAATACTTGGTAAAGGATGCGATGATCTAGATACATGTTAACAGCCCGATCTTGGATTGTTCTTCTGAGCATGCACACATACATAGCTACACGTTCATGTGATTCTGCCATTCTCTTATGGTTTTGTAGAGTATAAAAGGAAAAAGAGACTAGAAGGTTAATAGTTTAATTTGGAATTATGTAAAAAAAAGTATGTAGTACAATAAGGGATGTGGTGTAAAATTAATTATATATCATCTAAGAGGAAAAAAAGGCTGAGCAGTCTTCACTTTGAGTAAGAGGCTAATGAGGACAGTAATAAAATCTTAGGAATGGAAGATCCTGAGGGTAAGTGAAAGCATGTTTTTGGTGTGATAACAGTAATGAGAGCTATTAATTTTCTAAAAGTTGAGTTTTTTCACATGTATTTTGTAATTTAGTCGTTGAAGAATAAGGAGAATGTGTAGTGTGAAAAGTACTGAGGAATAAGCTGCCATATATTTGACAACTGACTAATATTCGGGCCAATATGGACTTAAAGTACTATGGTTTGAACACAAGATAGAAGCCAAATTAAATGTGAATGGTAAGGGAAATGTATTAATATCCTATTTATCAATATAAACTTTACTTGGCATTGAGTTGAAGTCTAAGAAACTGGTTCTGGAGATTAGGACACTACCAAAATTGTTGGAATTTACTCTCAGCATATCATAAAACAGACAGCTTAAATTCCAGGGTTTATAAATCATACCAGGGTATTAAAGCACAGTAATCATATGTCACTGGTAAATAATGTGTGAAATAATGAACATATGGCTGCTCTGTTAAGTATTTGGTTACTCTATTGGGGTGCATTTATACCCTTTTATGATTATTAAGGTAGTGTATGTATAGTTATCACAGTAATTATCCTCTCCATAATGTTTCTAGAAATAATTATTGTGATCACTTCTGTTATTTCCCAGCAAGAGTTGGGGATAGGTTTTATTCAGTTAACACTGTATGTAATTAGGGTTTTTTTTATTTCTTCTTCAGTTGGCAGTTCTGCAAGTAGTAGTGCCACAAGGAGAGAGTCTCTATCTACTAGCTCTGACTTGTACAAAAGATCTAGTAGCAGCCTAGCACCCATAGGGCAACCATTTTACAATAGTCTGGGATTTTCCTCCTCTCCAAGTCCAATAGGCATGCCTCTGCCAAGCCAAACTCCAGGACATTCACTTACGCCACCGCCATCACTTTCATCACATGGATCCTCATCCAGTTTGCATTTAGGTAAAAAAAAAAACCAAAACCCTTTTTATTTGTATGTATACATGTAAGTGTGTTTGTGTGTGTTTATAATATATGTAAAATATTTAATGTTGGATAAAACATGCCAAATTGCTTTTGCTTTTAGATATTAGCCTTTTGAAAAAGTTCTGTCATGAAAATTTAAAGCAAGGGTCTAATGTACTGTAAGGTAAAGACCCCTATTGTATCTTATGTTCCTTTTATGAAATACAGTAGTGTGTTTTCTTGTCTGTGCTTTTGATTTGTGTGTGTTTTAGATCATTTGAAAATTCAACTATACATGGTAGTGAAAGAGAAATTGCACTATCAAAAGTTTTTGCACACCAAAAAAAAACCTTAGTCACATAGTTATCTAACTTTACATAATTTAGTTTCGTACAATGGTTTTTGCTTTGGCCTTTGAATGCCTGATCATTTGACCAAATGATTATATCAGGGTATATGAATTTAGTGTGTTTGTGAGTTAGAGAATCCTAAGGGTTTGGTCCATATATTTCTCTTACTTTTAAATATGTTGTTTAAGGGGAAAAAATGGTTTAAGCTTGTTGTACCCTTGAAGTTGGAGCATTTAGAACTTTTGTTTATATCTGAATGTGAAAATTGCCCCCACTCTAAGATTATTGAATTAATAGTTACTTTTTTCCCTCTTTTTTGTTTATATCTGAATATGAAAATTGCCCACTCTAAGATTATTGAATTAATAGTTACTTTTTTCCCTCTTTTTTGTTTATATCTGAATATGAAAATTGCCCCCACTCTAAGATTATTGAATTAATAGTTACTTTTTTCCCTCTTTTTTCCCTCCAGAAATTACCCATGTAGTAAATAGTATATTTTGAAGGGTTTTTGGATATCGGAGGCTGTGTATGAATCCCTATTTCCGCAAAGAAAGCATTTCATTAAAATTAGATTTTGGATTTTTGTAATCCTAGTTACCTCAACTAAAACTAAAAGTGAGGGATTCTATTGCTGATTTTTACGTCATTGGAAATATTTAAATCAGCTTGCTATTTAAGAAGGAATGTTGCTATCGTAAGTAGATAAAAGTGGTTGTTTGATACCACCACCACCACCACCCCATCGTAAGGGTATATCTTTTTTTTCCTAAAGTTCATTATACAGTAAATGTTGATGTAACAAAGGTGTGTTTTGCAATAATATTCATTTGGAATTATGTCATTGCAAAGTGGACTGGATTCCTTTTTTTAAAGACTGGTCCTCGGCCCTAAGTTTTGGGCCTTTGCTCTCTTGAGGATATTTATTTGGTGGGGTCCTGTGCTCTGCTTTGCAGCACTATTTGTGTAAACTCATCAGTTTTTTTAATCTAACACCTTCCTTCATTTATCGTCTTAGTGCAGAAGCTAATCAGTTCCTAATTATGTTATTTCTGTTCAAACCTACTTCTACCACCACCCCCACCCCCCCATAAGACATGCATTTGAAACTTTGAAATGGACATAAAAATTTGAAACATAACAAACCTAAAAATAGACCTTTCATAATAATTTTATGTTTTATTTGTTAAGATTATATTTGTCATGTCCTGTCATTCATAGGTAAGTTTCAGATCAGATTCTTGTCAACTGTTATTGCTTATGTTGTGCTTTAGAGCCTGTATAAATGACATTATTCTACATAGATTACTTAGAAATTGGATTATAAATTACTTTTTAGATGTCTCTATCATTAAACTATATATATATATGTATATATATATGTATGTATATATATCTATATATTTTAGACTGTAAAGAATTTAGCTATGTAGATGCTTAGGGAAGGAACTCTAGTCAATTATAAGGAATAATCATCACTTGAGCCAGCAGTTCTACATTATCCTGATGCTTTTGTACCCATAGTTAAGCTCCTCAGTTTAGCTTCAGCTTGAAATCTGATATTTCACTATACCTAGTTGGAATTATCTGTAGATTCTTTTCTTTTGTGATCTCTGGTTTCCTTTAGCTTTAGCTGTAATATAACTGACAATGTTGTTATCAAAAAATAGACCCCGCCCGGTTGAAAATAATTTAGTAAATTTCATCAGTTTGCTCTTTGCACAGTGTTCGTGGAGATAATTGATCTTTTTGCTTTCCTGTGATTCAGACATGATGGAAGACTTACATATTATCTCTAAAAAAAACAATTCTTTAAATTGTATATACTTGAAGTGGATTTCTTTATGAATCAAGTTATTAAGGTTTATGACATAAAATACTTGTGGAAATGAATTTGCATATCCATTTAAAAAATAATTTTACTAAGCTCACACATTAGTATCATTAGATAGAGATAAGTTGTCAGTTTCATTAGAATTGGTTGGAATTCGTTCCAGGTTATTTTCTTGTAAGATTTTAAGACGTGATCGTTATAGTTATTAGTACGTCTTGATATCTGTATTGGATAAAACATTAACTTTTTTTTTTTTTTAAACCGGTTCTCCCATTGCTCTTGCTAGTTATTTGAGTCACAGAAAAATAGCAACACTGTGTGCTTCTGGCTTTCCAAAAAAGATGTCCCTTTTTAAAAATTGTTATTTGATTAACATAAGTATTTTTAGCAGAATGACTAGTAGTCACTTTTTAATTAAGCATTTCAATTGACAAGTTCTGATTGTTCATTTTTTGTAAACTAAAATTTTTTGTTAGGATTTGCAGTCTTCTTTTTTAATAAGTCAGAAACCTGAAAAAATAATTTTCTTGTATGAATTTTCTCAAAGATAGAGATTTCTTTTTTAAAAACAGTTATAATCACAATATGATTGTCATACCTGTTAAAATAATTTCTCATTCTCATGACCCTATTTTACTTAAATGTCATTTTATAGTTGTGTTGTTTGAATCAGGGTCCAAATAAGGTCTGTACATTGCATTTGTTTGATATGTCTTTTAATAGGGAACTCCTCCCCCCATTTTTTTTATTTTTCTTTTATTTTCATGTATTTGTTGAAACTTTGTCTTCTTGAATCTCCCATTTTTGACTTTAGTTATTGTTTCCACATGGTAGTACTTAACATGTTCCTCTATTCTCTATTTTCTGTAAAATGGAATTAAATCTAGAGGCTTGTGTTTGGTTTGTTATTTTCAGCAAGATGTGGTTCTGTATTTTCCGTTGCACCATATTAGGAGGCACATGTCTGCTTGTATCCATTGTAAGGTGGTCAGACTGATCATTGCCTGAATATCAGTCTCATATTCAGAGATTGCAAAATGGTGATGCTTTTAATTCTATCATTCTTTCTGCATTTATTACCTTTTTTATAAAAAAGAACTTTTCCTCATCAGTTGTGAGGTTACCCTGAAATATTCATATAGGAGTCAAGGTAATGCTTGATTTCTTTCCTTTATTTTCTAACTTTGAGAATGAGTTGATACCCTAGCAACTTCTAAAGGTGACTCATATTTATAAAATCATCATTGTTACCTGTAAATTGATGGATTTTTAGGACACTTGCTCTGTTTCAATCTGTTGCAGTCTGAGAGACATCAATTTGATACCTTTCTTTGGTCTTAAAATTTTACCATCTTTGGACATTTGGAGCCCTTTCAGAGGATTGGCTCCCATATTGACTTCAAACTCTTTAAAAGCAGCGCTTAAATTACTCAGGGTTGGAGAACCGAGGTGTGAAAAGAACAGGGAAAGAGAAGAAACTTTACAACTAATGGTTTTTTATCTTGAAATGCAAAGAGCAGTGTCATATTCTGGGCCTCAGGTTCAGCACTGAATAGTAAGTGAATTATTTTCTCATGTTATATTGATCTGTAGAGATGGAAGAAAAATCTTCTGTCTGTAGTTGTTTCTTGAATCATTCTGTCAGATAGAAGTCAGTATCTTGTTTTGAGATACTTTACTCCCCATGAAAGAACATTAAATAGTTCCAATATTATTTTATTCTTCTACCTGGAGGGAACTAACTAGTTCTTTCCTTCCTGTTCCTTTCCTTTTTCTTCTTTTAGTAAACTTTTAAAATGTTGTTGATTTCTGATTTATTCTGATCTTTATGCTCGTAGTAATTAGATTGATATGAAACTTCTTGTGTATAAAGCAGTATTCTGTATTTTCATTTAACTTAGACCATGACAAACCAACAAATTTTTCTCTTGTACCTTTTCATTTTTGAACCAGCTTATTTTTTTCCTAAGAAAAGGGTACTAGAAAGTAATGCAAGCTTTGAAGTTAGTGAAATTAGTTTATTGAAAAGTGGCTATCGGTTCTGAAGAGTCATTAATGTCATGTATTCTGTAATCAAATGATACTTTAGTTTGCTACAAATTGGAAAATTTTATAACCTGTCTTCTAATCACAGCAAATTTTATATTAAGTATAGGCAGAATAATATTAATTTTTAGGATTATTTTTCCTGTTAAGTAGTAATTACATCTGTTAAAATTGCTAGCTTTTGGCAGATTGAGTCACTTGCTTCTCTTAGAAATGTTTAAGAATTAAAACAAGTATGATCAAATTGATTGTAAGGCTATGTCCAGTTTTTCTGAGTTTCATATATGGCCTTTAAAGCAGAAAACATAATTTTTTGAAACTTTCGTTGAAAGTACTATTCTTTAAGTAGTAAGCTCCATATAACCAACTAGCATTTGATAGTTTTCTAAAGCACCTTCATGTTCATTATTTCATTTCATCCTAATTGTTAACATAGACTGGCTGAGTGATAGGCCCATTAAAGATGAGAAAGTTTTAGGTCATATGAACCCAAGAGACTTGCCCAGACCAGTAAGTGACAGAACTGAGGCTAGATAGACACAGTTCTAATTCTTGGTACTATCCTTGCTTTTTCTGTTATGCTATTCTATAATGAACTGAACAGTTTTACAAAGTGTAAAATAATATTCCAATCAACCTTTCAGAAACTGTTTATCTCTCAGTGGCGTAGGTTATGTTTTTTTAAAGTTGTATATAAAATTACTAGACTTCCAAATCCCGTTCTCAATTTAGTTATTCTTGAGATTTATAGAAAAGTTCTTGTCTAGACATTTTTAAGGTCCAAATATATTGTCTACTCCATGAAATAAGAATGTATTAATCAAAAGGCAGGCGTCTCAGGGACTGGCTACAGTATAGCATATCCAGCCCTCAGCAGAATGTGATTTCCAGGTCTCATGGTGGTGTAGATTTAAGCATTGCTTCAAGCCTTTGTGTGTCTAAAAGTCATTGATGTGTTGATAAACATGAAATGTGTTGTTAAGAAATTCTAAAATTATTACTTGTATGGAGAAATTTATTTTATGTTTCATTTCTCTGCACAGATTTATTGATCTTAATTCTAATTTGGGGCCATAGTGATTAATTTTGCCCTTATGTTTTACTCATTATCTTTTAATACTATCTGTGATTTAGTGGTTCTAATATCTGAGAAAGTTTTCACCATTGATTTAGTTAAAATAATCTCAGGAGTAGAAATAATTCATAATTTGCATACAACTTTAGTTCACCCTTCCCTTTTAACTCATAAATTCTTGGATCACTTGTGTGTTCAGATGAGCCTTTGACCTTGTCTCCCTTATCATTTCCCTGATGCATTTTTTTCTTCTTACCTACTTTCCTTCCATTAACATGAACTCTGCTTGCCATCAAATATTTTAAATTTTTGAGGAAAACTTACAGGATGAGAGATAGAAAATAGAAAAGTCTGATCTCTTTTTGTATATGTTTCAAAGTACTTTTTTCCCCCTTGATAACATATTTTGTAAATGGAAGTTTTTTCTTTAATTTTTCTGACGGTAATTTTGTATTATTATTTACTGTCATTTTCTCTTTTATTCATTGCATCTACTTTTCCTTCACATACATTTCAACTCTTCACTTAGTTGTTTTTCTACCTTTTTCTTCTTACTGAGATATCAGATGTCTTATATGCCTTAAAAATTATTTTAATCTACCAAGAACTCACCTAGAATTTACATCATTGCACTGTGTTTATGCATTGAGTAGTGTACATTAAATAAACACAGAATCAAAAAAAAAAATAGCTTTTAAAATATAAGCAAATGTGCTTCGTGAGAGATCTGCAGCTTTAGCCAAATAACCTTTAAAAATGAAAGCAGCACGTGTCTCATGGAACAGTGTTCAAAACTGACCTGTATCTTGTTGAGAATATTTTCAACATATGAGGCTGTGGTTTTGTAGTGTACCCAGGAATAAGTCCGGTGGAGGAAGGGCAAGATCTTTTGTACTGTGAACTATAAAACTGACAGAAGTTAAAGAAGACAAACAGGAGGACATATCTCGTTTGTGGGTTGAAAGACTAGGTATTATAAAGATACCAACTTTCTTCTAGTTGATGTATAAATTTAGCACAATCTCAATGAGAATTTTTTTAGATTCTTTTTAAAAATTGACAAGCTGAACAATGTAAGTAGGAAAATAGAGGCAAGTAATAGTCAAGGCACTCTTGAAGAACTTAGAGAGCTTAACAACTTTGCCACATATCAAAACTTATTGTAAAGCTACAGTAATTAAAATTGTGGTATGGGCACAAGGATAGATAAATGGACTAGTGGAATAGAATAGAGCATCCAGAAGTAGACCTACTCTTTTAGTTATTTGATAAGTGGCCAAGGTACCACTCTGGTATGTTTGGAAAGGATGGTCTTTTTAGTAAGCTGGACTAGAGCAATCGAATATCCAAATGGGAGAAATGAACTTTGACTCCTAGACCCCACACGCACACACAATGTTCATTCTTAAAGAAATTAAGTAACTTTAGTTATAGTCATAAAGTTAGTAAATTCTAAGATACCATGCCACTTTTCAAGGGATGTTTTTATTTCTGTCTAATAATCTATCAGTGAATATATATAAAGAATCTTTTCCTGTTCCCTACATCTAGATTTTTTGTGAACTTTTAATAAAATTGTGGTAAAATATAATTTAGCCTATTGTGAGTTGGTGAGAAAAGTTAATTCGAATGGCAATATATTGGCCTCTTCATGGCTTTTCACTTGCTAACAATTGACCTTTACTCCAAATTAAATACTTTTTACCTCAAGGGTCTTTTTAAATATTTTATTATTAATTTTTAAATTAAAACATAAGATAAGGATCTTCTTTAAGTGTTATTTTAAAATATTTTAAATAGAATAGTGATAACGTTACTATATATTTAGACTAGTCCCTATTTTAGGTTTATCCTTTCTGTGTAGTTTTATTGGCCTCTGTTTTAGAATTTTTGTGTCTGAATAGAATTTTTGCTTATATATTCATTCAGCAAATACTAAATACCTACATGCCAGGCTGTCTGCTGCTTGACAGGAGATACAGTGTGGGAAAAAACCGCCTTCCTTACCCACCTTCAAGTTTGTAGTTCTGTGGTGAATACAGACAAGTAAACCAGCAGTTACAGTACATTGATTGTAATGCTATTGCCTTATTGCACTTTATTTAATAATTCCATTTTCTAAAAACATAGTGATTCTTTCCTTTAGAATTGTCATCTTTCCTTATTTTTTTTTGTATGAAATTGTCCACAGACTAGATTTCATAAGAGTTGCTTCTGACTTTATTGTCCCCACTAGATTAAAGCAAGAAAGCTCAGACCTTTCTCTACAACTTTAAGAGTGTTCATCTCTCAACAGATGTTTTTGTAAATGAATTTGAGTGGCTTTGTTGCTTTATGTTTTGTTGATGAATCTGTTTTTGGACACTGACTACTTATTTTAAAAAATTATTTTATATCCTACATAGATTTCTACATTAAAGCTTATTTGACTGTTCCCAATTAGTGTGTTCTTGATCAGTGTGTTAGAATCATACTCTTTAGCTTATTTCACTTTGAAAAGTTCGGTGACAGTCAGTTGTGGAGTTTTTGTTTTTGCATGTGTGTGCTTTGTGGGGTCTTCTTTTCTTCGGGAGGGGGTTTTTCTGGATTAAATGCTGCTTTCACAGTACCTTCCCAGGTCAGCCCACTTTCCACCATCATAACCCCATCAAGAGAGAAGATACATGTGCTTATAACGTTTGTCTAGGATCAGAATTATGCTCAATAGTCATAATTTATGAAGCAATCCTTAAGATAGTACAGATCCTTAGTAAACATGATTTAAGAGAGAAATCCTAGCTCCTACAGTTTTCTTTCACTTCAATCAGGAAAGGCAACTGGACATGAAATCTCAGAAGAAATATTCACAAGGAAATGCAGATATAGCCTGATTTATTGACTGTCACCAAAAGTATTAACCAAAGAAGGGGATTTAGATCAACTGAGATGATTTGATATATGCAGGAAAATACCTTTGCCCATGTAAGGCAGCCAGTAAAGTTCAGCCCACTACTTACTCCTCTGGAAGGGGGTGGGAGTGGTAGTTTTAAAGTGTCCTCCTGTTCAGAGTAAGAAGTTAGTTTTCACTAAAGATAAAAAGATTCTGGCAGTTTTTGAAACAAAGCATAAACTAGCTTTTTAGATAGAATTAATGGAAATTGGCAAGGTGCAGTCAGTTATAGAAATGATTCATAGTAATAGTTGAGGACTGTAGTTCATCTGTTTAAATGCTCTTTGATGAATAAGGGAAGATCATTAAATATCTTTGCAGATGGTCTCCTTCCCTTTATAGTTTTAAAAAGGGCTAAAATGTAAGATTACTAATTGCTTTTAGAAAAAAATTAAAAGCAATAGAAATGGAAACAACAGATTTTTATTCTGGTTTATAGTTTGCATCTAATATTTGTTTACATATTGTCATAAAATGGACAAATTCAAGGTAGCACAGCACACTTGACATGTTTTTGCTTTTTGTATTAGCATATTAAAATCACGTGCAAGATTATACTTTTAATTAGAATCATGTTGGTTTTTGAACTCATTTTCTCCAATAAAATTTTTGTGTCTTTATAAGGCAAATATGTAGTTAACAACAGGTAATTTTTATGTGATTTACTCCCCCATGTAACCCCATGTATCCTAGAATTAAGAATACATATGGCATTAAATGCTCTTCATGAAGTATAACAGTATAACTGAAAGCTTTAAGTGAATTATTCAGACATAATAGTAAAATCTCTGTCTAATTATTAGCTATGCGTTCTCAAATAAGGTTTTTAGCTTCTCTAAGCCTATAGTGGCATAAGTAAAATGAAAATAATATCTTTGTCTCATAGAGTTAAGAGGATAACATATGTATTAGTTTTCTGCGGCTGCTGTAATAAATTATTACAAGTAGATGGTTTAAAACAAATTTATTGGCTCACAGTTCTGAAGGCTAGAAGTCAAAACTAGGTGTCAGCCAGGGCCGTGCTCCCTTTGAAGGCTGTAGAGGGCAGTCCTGGCCTTTGTCAGCTGGTAGACGCATTGTGCTCCAGGCGCCGCCTCCACTATTACATGGCATCCTTCCTATGTGTCTCTGCCCTGATTTTTCTCCTCTTAAAGGATACCAATTGGATAAGAGCCCAGCCTGATCCAGTGCGACCTCGATTTAACTTGATTACATCTGCAAAGACCCTATATCCAAATTTACAGGGACCAAGAGTTAAAACTTGTACATATCTTTTGTGGAAACACAGTTCAACCCAGTATACTCTTCCCTCTGGTCTCCCAAAATTCATGTTTGGCCCACATGCAAAATACATTCACCCCATCCCAGCATCCCCCCCAACAGTCTTAACCCATTCTGGCATCAACTCAAAGCCTCACATCTCTTTTGAAATTAGTCTCATTCGAGACTCTGTATATGGTTTGTCCTGGGTCAAAATTTTTCTCTATGTGCAGTTGTAGGACAGCCGTAAGATAGACATTCTCATTCCAAAAGGGAGAAATTGGAAGGAATCAAGGAATTAACAGTCCCAAGCAAATCTGAAACCCAGCGGGGAAGTTTTGTTTGGTTTCAGAGCCTGAGAGTAATCATCTGTGCCTAGGTAGATACTCTGTCCTCTGGATCTGCTGGGGCAGCAGCCCCACCCTCTGGCCTCTGCATGTGTGGCTCTACCCTCGGAGTCATACCTTTTCATTTTGTCCCATCTCTGTCCCTTTCAGTCTAGGCTGGCAGTGTTTCTGTTGATATGAAATTGTCAAAAACATCGTTAGCCTTCCATTAATGTCAGGGGTGTCCAGCCACTTTCACTGGCTCTGTTTTCTCAGCACTCTCTGGATAAAGCCCAGACTTTTTCAAATCTTCAAGTGCTGGTTTCCTTTTGATAAACAGTTCTCTCTCCAAATTCTTTTCTCTCTTATTTTACCATAAGCAACTAGGAGAAACCGGGCCATACTTTGAACACTTTGCTTGAAATTTCCTCTGCCGAATATCCAAATTTATCCCGTACAAGTTCTGCTTTCCACCCAGCATAACACATTGCAGCCAAGTGTTCATCACTTCATAGCAAGGATTGCCTTTCCTCCAGTTTGCAATAACATGTTTCTTATTTCCTTCTGAGACCTCACTTGGGGTATCTTTAGCATCCATATTTCTATCAATGTTGTTCATGACGGTCTATGTATTCTCTAAGACCATAGAAGCTTTCTTTATCATGCTTCTCATGTCTCTCTCAGCCCTCACCAGAACTACTTTTACTATCTATGTTTCTACCAAATATCTCTTTCAAGGCAATCTAGGAGTTTTCTATTATGCATCTCAGAATTCTTCTAACCTCTACCCATTTTACCTAGTTTCAAAGTCACTTCCACATTTTTAGGTGTTTGTTATATTAACTCTCCCCTCTCAGCAGCAAAATTTGTATTAGTTTCCTAGGACTGCTGTGGCATATTACCACAGCTGGATGGTTTAAAACAAAAGCCAGACTTTCAGGGGGAGACAGTTCAGCACAGTATAGCATTTTATGCAGAGTTTGCTTTTCATTGTCCAAAGAATGCTCAATAAATGGTAGTTGCCTTTTAAAAACGCTTATTGTGTGCAGGAGGGCACCAACACCATATTAATGTGCAGGTATTAGGTTGACTCAGGCTTTCAGATAGTTGCTTTTTTGTTTCTTAACAGAAGAATACATTTTATGGATCTTCAGGGTCTATCTTTTAGTATCAGCTCTGAGTATTGGGTCATTAAATGGACTTTGTAAAGTAGATAAACTGGTTATGTTGAAGACATAAAATCTATTTAAAATGAAGTGAAAGAACTCAAGACAGTGATCTGACCAGCATTGTCCTTTGAAAAATTATAGCTTTTAATATAAGAAATGCGAAATCAATATCCCAAAGTGATTCATGGGCACAGTGAGAAGCATTGTGCTGAAGTCTTTTCCCACTAAAGTCTAGTATGCAGATAAATGTACTAAGAAGTCAGATTATTCAAAGCTGTTAAGTGTCTGTCCTGAATGTTCCATATACTTCTTTTGAAAACTGATCAGAGAAAAAAATACTAAAAAGTACCACATGGATCTGTTTATGGGCTAGAAGTAACTAAAGTTAATGCCATAAAAAACTTTCCTTGTTTTAGACTTTTTTGACTCTCTTCCATTCTGTATCATTCTTTGCCTACTCCAACTAACTAGTCATCTTCCATTATCATATTACATTTCTTGACCTTTCCAGAGCCTTGCCTTCTGGAGTGGACTCTGCCTAGTAGCCTATATGTAGTTGTGCTCTTTTCAAGACCCCAGATCTACTTGGATTACGATATTTATTTGAATTTAGTAGTTGACAGCCTGCTATAAAATGAAACCTTAAATTATCTCGATTTTAATTCATAAGCCTCTAAACCAAATTAGCGCACACGCTCACAAAAAAAACCCTTCAGATTTTACTTTTTAATAAAAACACATTGAAGTTAAGTCAGTAGGTCTTGAATAAGATCCAGTAATCTTGTATTTTTAAAGGAATACACAGATCTGATAGACAAGTTGATGAGCTACCATTCTATATCCTAGGGTGGTGGAGAATAATGAAAATAAAAACTAGCCAGGTTTCTTTATTTTGTGGTTGTTTCAGTTGTTACAATGTTTTTCTACCCTGTGTTTTTCCCAGTATTTTTAAGTCTTTTTGATTTCTGATATTTAGTAAAGAAGGATTCTAAAACAATAGCCTTCTCAAGAAAATTAATGAAAACTTATAAAATCATATTATTTCTACTAGGATAATTGTAACCTGTCTGCCTTCCTTCAGTTTTGTGAATGAACCTATGTAAAAAGCATATAAAGAACAGCAGTCTATTATTGTGTGATCATCTCTGGCCTAAGATTCCTGACTGACTAGCTAGCTGCATGTCACATCACTTTTGGACCATAGTGACTTCACTGTGAAACTGTCGTATAGATCTTCATGTTCCATACACTCTTACTCAGATAGTGATTAAGAATGATAGGGGGATATCACTGATGTACAGAAAGGACTGTTATCCCTTTAGCACATTTGGTTCAGAACACATCTGCTTTTAGACTATCAATCCGTAGCAGTGGTATGAATATAGATTACCATTTGTATGTTAGTTTTTAACACATTGTGGAATAATTTCAGACTTATGGGAAAGTTGTAACACTAATAACAAAAAAATTCCAGCGTCCTTTTCACCCAGATACCCCAAATGTTATTTTGCCACATTTGCTTTACCATCTTCCCCACCCCTTCTCTTTCCTTCTCCCCTCACATATTTTTTCCTGATACTTTTGAAAGGAAGTTGCAGACATAATGCCCCTTAGTCATAAATACATCAGTGTATGTTTCCTGAAAATGAAGACATTCTTTTGTATAACCACTGTTTATCAAAGTCAGGAAATTAACGATAATATTATAATACTGTTATTAAATGACCTCAACATTTTTGAAGATTATAGGCCATTTGTTTTGTGCAATGTCCCTCAATCCCCAGACAGGTTTCGGATGACATGTTTCCAGTGTTTAGACAATGAAATTTAAAATGCATAATATGTATATTATAAATTGGGGTTTGAATGCTGCTTAATTTGTATGAAAAAGAAATTATCCTGTCCTGAGTGTAATTTATTTAATTTTATAAATAAAAATACTAATTAGTCTTCAAGAACTGAAATTTCATGATTTTTTAAAACTCAAGGCAGTTGAACATTATTAGACATTTTAAGTTGTCAGAGTACATCAGGAGTTTGGTGTTAGGAGCTAATAGGATATAATTAAAGAATATCTAGACATGGGAGAAATTTCTGTTGGGTAATGATAGGACGACTTAGAAGGTACCAAATAAAATTGCCATGGTCATTTCCTGGGGTAAGTATGTATTTTGAATTTGGTGTTGAAAATCTTTAGTGCCTTAAGGGTAAAGAGGTGGAATTAGGCCTTAATGATTGAGGTTCTATAAGCAACAGTACAGAGCTAGTAATGAGTAAGAGGGGGGAAAGTGAACAATTAGGGGACTACTAGGACTACTAGTTAGGGTACTGTTAGCAGAAGGAGATTTGGAATAGTGACACGAAAACTCGGCAGAAGAATTTAGAGAATGTATTCCAGCAGGATTTTAGTGTAAAGTGACACCATCAAAGTGGCTTTTGAGAAAATGTTTAAAAACAGATTACACATTGAGAAAATGTGTAAAAACAGATTACACATAAAAAATGGCGGTGAAAACCATTAAGAAAAAATGAAATCCTACCATTCGCAATGACATGGATGGACCTAGAAATTATTATGCTGAGTGAAACAAGTCAGAGAAAGATAAATACCATATGATTTCACTTATATGCAGAATCTAAGGAACAAAAAGAACAAACTAATCAAAAGCAGACTCGCAAATATAGAGGACAGTCTGGTGATGGCCAGAGCGGGGGGTGGGGCGGGGGGGTGGTTGAGAGAAAGGGGTGGAGGATTAAAGAAGTACAAATCACTAGTTGATAGATGATCACTGGAATGGGGCGCGGCACAGGGAATGCAGTCAGCATTAATGTAATGGCCAGGTGGAGAGCCAGAGGAGAGAAAGCAACCAGGGAGATCATTTCATAAACTATATAAATGTCTAACCAATATACTGTATTCTTGAAACTGATCATAAAATATCTTTTAAAAAAAACATTGCAGTGATAAGCAAAGCACCTGTATCCTATAAAAAGGTTGAAAAATTAGACTCAAATCAGCTAGTGCTCAGTTGTTGTAAATAGTTAGTAGAGCTACATAAATAAAAAACGGGATTAAAGGGTTAATAGTGAGAAAATCGAGACAATATTGAAACACGGAATTGTTTCACTTTTTAGATATTTCATACATGAGGACTTGGTTATCTAAAACTGGACGGAACATGAGAATTGGATGTTTTAGTGATTTTGGTATATAAAATGGCTTGCTGAATTACACTGAAGGAACAATTATTACAGGACTAGCCCTTAGGCAGTTGCATAAAATATTCACGAGTATTTATTGTATACTTACAGTCAGACATTGTGTTAGGTACAAAGTTCCTACTATGTAGGTGAATGTAATTTTATGTCACTTATATTGGAAAGGGGGCTGAGAATTCAAATAATATGTATGATAAATGGTGGATGATTAGAAATTCAGTGAAGAAAAATTAGGGCAGTGGGGACTGAAAGTAACATAGGAACGTTCTAACCAGTTCACTCTCCAGGATTATAATACTTTTACTGCTCTGAGTCCTTATAATTCTTTTTGGCCTTTAACACTTCTGTATAACTTCGCACTGACAGTGTGTCCTTGACATCATGTATACTGTAGCCTGGCTTGTATATATCGCACTACTCTGTATAGAGATGGTGTACAGTAGCATAAAGATGATAGTGGATTTTGTTTATCTGAACTACTCAATCTTCATTTTGCAATTTTCTATGCAATTTCTTTTTTAAAAGGACACTGTCAAGTATTTTAAAATAGTTATTTATAGTGAGAACAATTTCCACTTGTAGTTATTTTTGTTTGGAATGGGATATAAGTTAAAGAGGATTTTTATTAATTTGTCTTAGATGATCAGTATTAAAGCTCTAGGACTAATAAATGCTATTTGTTACTATTTTTTATCTGTAAAATAATAGTATTTCATGGAGAGTATTTTTTAAATAAAACATTTTAAAAGTAGTTTGTATTATCTAATATTGTGGGTTTTTTAACTTCAAAAAATAATCAGTGTGTTAACTAAGAAATGATTCTTTTATACATAGACATGTATACAACTTAATGAATTTTTTATATATTCCAAAAAAAGTACAGATTTAGCCCCAGTGTTCCATTAACACTGCGAGTAAATATTAGTCAAACTGTATTTCAGTGGCTTAAAATATGAGTTTGCTACCTATTTGTAACTTGCTTGTTAATGTAACTGAAAGTTTTGTTGGTGATTTCAGTATTCTGGTATTGATACTACTATGCTTGGCATTAGTTATAATTATGTTGTAAACTAAGCTTCCAACACTAAATACAGGTTTTGTGTATGATATTAGATATTATAATTATGTTGTAAATTAAACTGCTGAGAACAAATACAGGTTTATTTTTCTCATTTTTTTCTAGTCTCTTTTTTCTCCCATATCCTGTAGCCACACACATTAAGTAAATGTGTGAGATTTTTCCCTCCAATTTTAATTTCTTGTCATAACTTATAGGAAGTAATGGGTGAATATTTATTTCTTTGTTGATTGATTTTTTAGCTTAAGTAACTTTTATTTTAGCAATGACTTAGTCAAAAATATTTGCTGACCACAACTGCTTTGTTGTAGGAGGACTGACAAATGGTAGTGGTCGATATATCTCTGCAGCACCTGGAGCAGAAGCAAAATATCGAAGTGCTTCAAGCACTTCCAGTCTATTTAGCTCCAGCAGCCAGCTCTTTCCTCCTTCTCGGCTTCGGTATAATAGGTCTGATATTATGCCTTCTGGCCGAAGTAGATTATTGGAAGATTTCAGAAACAACCGCTTTCCAAACCTGCAACTTAGAGACTTGATTGGACACATAGTTGAGTTCTCTCAAGACCAGCATGGTTCTAGGTAAGTGATTATGATTTTTGATACTTTCTGCTGCCTTTTTGTTTTGAAAATTGCTGCCTTGTAAGACCCTAAATTTTTTTTTTAATCATTTGATCTGCATAAAAGTTGGAAGTTAAAAAATAAACACCCAATCCGGCTTATGTTTTTTTTCTTTCATATTAGGATAAATTATTAAAATACAGATTTAAATTTAAGATTTTCTAGTTTTCTGTGATGAGAATTTTTATAATGAAAATATAGCAGTGCTTTTTTATTGGATTATGTTTTTTACACTGGCTCAGAATACATTTAACTTTAATTTTTCCTTTGAAAATACTCCAAATTACATTTGTGGACTTTAAGCATCCCTACTTGTCTTTAAAAAAAAAAAAAAAAAGTTTAAATGCTTTTGTGTTGCTTTATAGATTTATATTCAATATAACTTAGCTTAAATTAAAACATTCACTTTTGTTGTAGAAAATTTTGATGCCTCTGTACATTTAATACTGAACATGTACTGTAATGCTTGAGGCACGTTAATTCGTATTCTCAAGATACAGCACAGAAAGGAAAGTAGTAGTAAAATTCTTACACATTTATCAAATTTGAGATGTTTCTTCTTTTTATAGTTTAACGGTAAACCTGAAATTTTAAAAAATAGTTTTCGATTAGATAGTTGCATACAAATTTTATCTCCTCGCAAATGAACCTCGCATCACAGGGGCTAGCTTATTAGGTATTCAGTTGTACTTGATGAATTTTATTTATTAATATTTCTTTTATTATGTTCTAAGAAGATTTAGTAATATTGTATGTATATTATGAAAGATACATGAATAATCAGTAAACTGTTTTTAATTTTTTTCATTGATGATAATTCAACCAGAACTGATTTAAGAGGATTAAACATCTTTTTGTTCAAGATTTTTTTCTCAGTCTAACTAGGAATTATTTTAAGTTAAGATGTTAAAAAAAAGAAATGCTTCATGCCTTTTGTTCTTTTTGTTTTACATTGGCTGTCCATAGTATAAAATGTATTAGTACTGTTTCTGGAAATAGTTTTATTCATGTGTGTATATATGGAATTGGAGGTGTGCAGGACTCAAATCAGATACAGATTTTGCAGGAGCTGCTTTCCAATGTACTGTTTGTGGCATTTAAACATTTTTCCACGTAGATTCATACAACAAAAGCTAGAGAGAGCTACTCCAGCTGAGCGACAGATGGTATTTAATGAAATTCTACAAGCAGCATATCAATTAATGACAGATGTTTTTGGCAACTATGTTATACAGAAGTTTTTTGAGGTAAGCACCCATACATGTTTGTTTATCCAACCACATGAAAATATGTGAGCTCGAGAGAAAATATTTGCAAATCATTTATCTGATAAAGATTTCATATCCACAATATTTAAAGATCAATTGAAACTCGACAGAAGACAACAAAAGTAGACAAAGGGCTTGAATAGACATTTTTCCATAGAAGACATACGAATGGCCAATAAGCACATGAAAAGAAGCTCAACATCCTTAGTTTTTAGGGAAACGCAAATCAAAACCACAATGAGGTTCCACTTTACATCTACTAGGATGACTTTAATCAAAAATGGAAAATTACAAATGTTGGTAGAGATGTGAAGAAATTGGAACACTCATACATTGTTGGTGGGAGTATAAAATGGTGCAGCCACTGTGGAGAATAGTTTAGCAGTTTCTCAAAAAACTAAATGTAAAATTGCCATATAATCCAGTAATTCTGCTCCTAGGTATATACCCAAAAGAATTGAAAACAAGGACTCAAACAACAAGAGTTTATTTCAGCCTTATGCAGAATAGCCAGAAGGAAACAACCTAGATGTCCAGTAGATGAATGAATAAACAAAATGTGGTCTGTACATTCAGTAGAATATTATTCAGCCACAAAAAAGAAAGAAGTTCTCATACATGCTGCAACATGCATGAAGCTTAAGTGAACTAAGCCTGATACAAAAGGACAAATATCAGTCTCCACTTACACGAAATACCAGAATAGGCAAATTCATGGAGACAAAGTAGGTTAGGGTTTACCAGGGACTGAGGAGTTACTGCTTAATGGTCCTTTAGGGCAATGGAAAAGATTCAGAAGCAGATTTTGTTTGATGGTTGCACAATAATGTGAATATAATTAATGCCACTGAGTTTTATACATTTAGAAATGGTCGAAATGACATATTTTATGGTATATTATCACAAAATGTTTTTAAAATGTAGTTGACGTACAATGTTAGTTTCAGACATACAGCAGTGATTTGATGTTTGTATAGCTTATGAGTCACAAAAATATTTTTAAAATATGTGGA
>NW_011888809.1:5297823-5302507 GCF_000151845.1 Pteropus vampyrus
AAGCATTGAAAATCTGAGAAAATAGCATTTCTATAGAGGAAATCCTGAGTTTTAGAGTAATTGAAAATATATTACAATCGAGAAATAACAAAATAGATAATGTAGAATCTTAGAACTTCTCTGCTGTAAGCCTCAAATTTACATAGATACTTTAAAGATATTTTTAATGTCTTTAATTGAAAATATAAAGCACTGGGAGTGAGACTTAGATGAACCAGTTAATGAATAATGATATTATATTCTTTGTATGGATTCTTGAGTACATTTTTATTTTCTAATTTAGTTGATAATTATAAACATCTATTATATCTTGACTTAACAGGATTTTTCCACAATTATGTCAGAATATAGTTGAGAGTTCTTTGGGTAGAGATTTTAAATGTGAATACCTTTACAGCATTGTATACTCCTTTCTTCATAATACTATTTCCTGTCGCACTGATAAGGCAAGGCACACAGATTATTGTGTGACGACCTATATTTATCCCAAAGGATTAAGGCTTTAACAAATTCTTAGAAATTTGTGAGAAAAAAATATTAAGAGCATTAGTAAAAAAAATTAATTTGTAAATAAACTTTAAATAGGTTTAGCCTTATTAGTAATCAAAGAAATATAAATGGAGAGGGATCGTTTTTGCCTATTAAATAAACAAATCTAAAATCTCCTGAAAATCTGTTCCTGAAAGGTATCAGATGATAAATAAAAGCTATATCGAAACAAATTATTTATTATAAGATCATTTAAAAAGAAGAAAAATGTTCAATAATTTCTTCCTATAATTGAGAAAATATGTGAAAATATCATATCCTGTAATTGCACAACTCTTTACCCTTTTTCATGCACTTGATAGACTCATCAGTCATTAAAAATAATTATTTGAGGGGAGTGGGTGCTAAGTAGAGAAAAAGTTCTGAATGAGTTATATTAGTTGTCAGCTGAGAAAGATGAGCAGAAGATATACACAGTGAAAATAGTAGTTTAAATATGGCAAATTTATCACTAGATTATATTCCAGCAAATGTAATTTATATTATATTGCAAAATGTTCTAGTAATTCTCATCTTCAGTGGCTTCTTAGTTAATTGTACTTTGGGGGCAGATTTGAAACTGATATATAAAAAATTGCAAACAAAATTTTGATTATACTTTTGTTCCTAGCTCAGTATTTTTAATCATGTTACATTAATGAGACAATTATTTAAATGTCATCTTCTCTTTTGCAGAGTGAAATGGTAAAGGAGCTGGATGGTCATGTACTCAAATGTGTCAAAGATCAGAATGGGAACCATGTTGTACAAAAGTGTATTGAATGTGTTCAACCACAGTCTCTACAGTTCATCATTGATGCTTTCAAAGCACAAGTAAGATTGTTTTTTGACTTCTAATCAGTTAGCAGAGCATTTTATTAGAATTTGATTGTTAATACATTTTTTAATGTCCCAAAATAATACCCAGTATATTCATACAAAAATAGGCAAAATAGTGAATGTGCATTAATTTCTGCCTTTTTATAGAGTGAATCAATAGATAGCTTCATTTTTTTTCAACCTGAAAATTGTAGAAATATGAGTTTAATTATGTTACTTTAAGAAGTAAAGATAACTTCTATTAGAATTGTAAATTCTGGGGGAGGGAGGAAATAGATGGGGTAAAAGGGGTCAAATATGTGGTGACGAAGAAATTTAACTATGGGCGGTGAGCAGACAATGCAATATATATATTTATGCCTGACTGCTGAATTGTACACCTGAAACTTACTGGATTTCGTTAACCAATGTCACCATAATAAAAAATAAATAAATAAAAGTAATAAAGTTATTTAAAAAATAAATAAAAAGAATTGTGAACCTAACATTTTCCAAATTTCCAGGGAGAGTAGGGAGGAAGACTTAAGACTATAATAAGTTAAACAGTAATTATTAACTAATACATAGTAATTAATAGTTCTTAATGACAGTAAGTACAAATACCACCCCACACACAGTCCATTTCTTCTCATTATTGCATGCCCTCCATCTTCTCATAGATTCCTTTTAATCAAATATCTGTTGGCTCCTAAATTGAGCACCCCCACTTCTTAGTCTTTGCTAACGTGGTGATCATAAATGTGAATCTCTACTCCTTCTGTTTGAAATTAGTGTAGCATGTCATCAGAAATCTGTCTGCCCCATAGAACTTTCCAGAAATGTCAGAGAACAGAAATTTAATTTTTCCCATTGTTTTAAGGTGTTTGTGCTCTCAACTCATCCTTACGGCTGCAGAGTAATCCAGCGCATCCTAGAGCATTGCACTGCAGAGCAGACCTTACCTATCTTAGAAGAACTTCACCAACATACAGAGCAGTTGGTACAGGTATAAACTCCCTAATAATTTGAAATGTTTATATATTTTTAAATGGTTCTAGGGGGGGAGCTGTTCCATTTTTTAGAAAATAATTTTTTTTTCTGAAATTAACACATTGCGGAGACACACAGTAAAACAAAAGACTAACATATTCTCCTGAGTATACTTCAGGATTTTTTAAAAAACGATTAACATCTTTTTAAAGAAAAATCATTATTCTTAAGGAGTGACTTAAGGAAAGTAATTTTTAAATATCTGTACTTAGGACCAGTATGGCAATTACGTTATTCAACATGTACTGGAACACGGTCGACCTGAAGACAAGAGCAAAATTGTTTCCGAAATCAGAGGAAAGGTCTTAGCCCTGAGTCAGCACAAATTTGCCAGGTATTGCAATATTTTCTAATTCAAGGACAATTTTTTCACTCTTATTAGTAAAATACATATAGAATATAACATTGGAATGTAATGTTTTCTTTGGTAGAGTTCAAAAAACACATACAGAACGTTGCTTTTATTCTTAAAGAATCTGCATTGCAAACTGATTTGCCCATAAATTATTTTTGAAATCTGTATTTAGAAAATTATTTGTCCCCAAGACCTGTAAGTAAATGCAAATTTAACTTATTTAGTGCATGTTTGTGAAAGTCTCAGGCCTTATTAATGACCTTATTTCCCCTTTTTTAAATTATCATTTTAACTATAATTTTAAAAGGTTTGTAATTAAACTTATAAAATGTCCAATATGGATTCTCCTATAATACTAATTTCTCCTAAAAGTAATTGTAAGAGAATTATAAGAGAATCCCATCTTGATTCTTTGTGTTCCAGTGTGTTGAGTAAGTTCTTTAAAAAGCCAAGGAAATTTGCTATAAAGAAAAAAAAAATAACAGTGTTTTTTGCATATGTACTTTAATTTTTAGCAATGTAGTAGAAAAGTGTGTTACTCACGCATCCCGTGCTGAGAGAGCTTTACTGATTGATGAAGTTTGCTGCCAGAATGATGGTCCTCACAGTGCCTTATACACCATGATGAAGGACCAGTATGCCAATTATGTGGTTCAGAAGATGATCGATATGGCCGAACCTGCTCAGAGAAAGATAATCATGCACAAGGTAATAATACATTTTGTAGCACTTAAATAGGTGATTCAAATTGTGTGACTTTAGGCTACACATTTAAATTCCCTAGGCTTTAATTTCCTTGTATATGTTATAACGTGGCAGCGGGGGATCTAAAATCAGTGAAAATCAGTGAATAACCTTTGGCAGATGTAGGTATAGTGTACCCTATTATTAAATTCTTAAGGGTAATCTGCTCAATAAAGTCACATTCATTTCTCATTTATCTTCAGCATGCTCTTCCCATCCCTATTTTAGTTAGATGCACTTGGTTTGATATATTACATAGATTGAACACTGATTTTAAAATCTAATTAGATTTTCTCACTAACCTAATACATTTTCCAAAGAGAGAATTTATGTTGATTTGATTGGCTTTTTTTGAATCCGTTAAGCTGTTTTTCTCTCTCCTCCTCTTCATAGAATCTAATGATTCTTTAAGAAATATTAGTTTTCAGTGGAAAACTTACTGTTAAAAAGAACACTGGAGGAAATATATTTAAATACTCAATCTTTTTCTAAATTTATTAAGAAACAGGACAAAAGTACATTTGGATTGCCTTTTTGGACCTCTCTTTAGATAGAGAGAGTGATCTAAGATCATTAAAGTATTTTTGGCCTTCTGATTTTTTAAATTCTTCAACTCAATTTCTTTTCTGCCTTTTTCCTTTTTCAGAATTTAATATTTCTGCTTAAAAATATATACTTATAAAGAGTTTTCAGTCTTTAACAACTACATTATTTATTTCAGCCAGTGTCACATTTATGATATTGGGGTTATTTCTAATTTTTTAGCTCTTACCAACAGTGCTTTATATGAATGTCTCTACATAATTATTTTTGTAGATTAACAATTTAATGTGGAATTACTGGAGCAAAATATATAAATATTGTACATTTTAATAGATACTGCCAAATTCCTATAAAACCTTGTACAAGTTCGTACATCTCTTTAGTATATGAAAATTGCCTGTTTTACCATTATCTCATGACTAGCAGTTACTATTTATAAAATCTTTGCCAGCCTGGATGGGAAGGTAATGGTGTGATTCTTTTCATTTATATTTTTAAAGTTATTGAGGAGATATTGAACATAAATGTAATTCACCATCACACATCCGACTGATTGTTCATGTTTTTTGCTTCATTTTTTATTGAATTTTTGTCCAGCTGTCTCAAGTCATAAAATTTTGCCTTCATAAACTTTACAGGAATTTA
>NW_011888809.1:5302557-5306413 GCF_000151845.1 Pteropus vampyrus
TACATTTAGAAATGGTCGAAATGACATATTTTATGGTATATTATCACAAAATGTTTTTAAAATGTAGTTGACGTACAATGTTAGTTTCAGACATACAGCAGTGATTTGATGTTTGTATAGCTTATGAGTCACAAAAATATTTTTAAAATATGTGGACCTACTTTAAATAGGAAGCTTAATATTAACCATGATTAATGTCTGAAAATATAAAGCATTGAGTTAAGTTTTAGGTGAAGCAATGAATAATACTATAGTCTCTATTTAGATTAGTTAGGTGTCATTAATTTTATAATTTACCTGATTTTTAGTTTGTAATTAAACATCTGTATTGTACCTTGTTATGTCAAAATATAGTTGAGAATTATCTAGTCTGAAGGTATGGCTAAGAAGTTTATTATATTAAAGATGAGAGGGTTTTTTTGCTTCTTTGAATTGAAGAGTAAGGATGTTTCTGTTAAAAGAATAATAGTTAATATGTTAGTCACAACGAAATTTTTGGTAGTATGACTTAATTCCCAATAAAGTAATAACAGTTAACATTTTAAGCATCTCCGGCTTTATCTTAATTAGCTTTTACCTAAATGCCTTCTCCCTGCGTAAATACCTAATGTGATATTTTAAAAATGTATTCAATAGGCTGCAAACAGTGGGTTATTCAATTTAGCAAAATAACATTATGGTCACTTTCTATTAATATTATTTTTCTTCTCTGTCAGTTCGGGAGTTTGGATCAAAAATTAGCCCTTGCTACCCGTATTCGTGGTCATGTTCTACCATTAGCCTTGCAGATGTATGGCTGCCGTGTTATTCAGAAAGCATTAGAGTCTATTTCATCTGACCAGCAGGTAATTGTAAGTTAAGACAAAATTTTTGTATTTTATTTAATTTTTAAATTACTTTATTCTTATATCTTATAATAAGCTTGAAGTAAATATTAAATGTTTCCACAGTTAGATTTTTAAAAAATCTAAAAGATTTTTTTTTAATCAGTCTCAAAAGGTAAATTATTAATTAAAAGTTATGCAACAGATCTTCATCCTCTGTTCATTCTCTGTAACATCTTTTCATCTCTGAATGAAGATATTTGAGTACCGACTATGTGGCAAGCAGAGTGCTAGACAATGTTTTTGCTCTTGCTTATTTCATTTTCTATCGTATCAGGAATACATTTTACTATTAGCAGTGTTTATTTGGATTATACTTATTCTTTTATTATAAGAATGAAATTTTAAAGATCAGTTACATTTCTGTATGCCAGTTAAATATATATATATATAAAGTTTTTAAAAATCTCACTCAACAGGAAGAGTAACCTAAGAATCCTCTTAATGAGATTTACAGTTTGAGAGAGAGAGAAAAGTCTAAATATTTTAAGTTAAAACAGAATTAATGCAATTCAAGTCACATACTCATGGGAATTTTTCCTGTAATTGGTCAAAATAATTTTAAAAATTATTTGAGGTAGACAAGAATATTAAGGCGAGTAGTCCTGGGATGAGGATAAATGCTGATCTGAATTTTTTAAATAAATTGAAGTAGCACTCATGTGAAATTAAACTCTTAAAAAGAAATTTATAACCCAAAATACATTTTTCTATATAATTGGTTTAAGTATTATAATGAAAATAATAAGTAAGGAAGTAATTACTTCTTAAAAGGTAGTCTTAATAAGTTTGGAAAGCAATGAGCTTTGACTCCAAACCACATACATACAATAAAGTAAATTGCAGAGTTAAAAACAGTAATATGTAGATGGATGGATGTGTGCATGTATGCATTAATCAAAGCATTGAAAATCTGAGAAAATAGCATTTCTATAGAGGAAATCCTGAGTTTTAGAGTAATTGAAAATATATTACAATCGAGAAATAACAAAATAGATAATGTAGAATCTTAGAACTTCTCTGCTGTAAGCCTCAAATTTACATAGATACTTTAAAGATATTTTTAATGTCTTTAATTGAAAATATAAAACACTGGGAGTGAGACTTAGATGAACCAGTTAATGAATAATGATATTATATTCTTTGTATGGATTCTTGAGTACATTTTTATTTTCTAATTTAGTTGATAATTATAAACATCTATTATATCTTGACTTAACAGGATTTTTCCACAATTATGTCAGAATATAGTTGAGAGTTCTTTGGGTAGAGATTTTAAATGTGAATACCTTTACAGCATTGTATACTCCTTTCTTCATAATACTATTTCCTGTCGCACTGATAAGGCAAGGCACACAGATTATTGTGTGACGACCTATATTTATCCCAAAGGATTAAGGCTTTAACAAATTCTTAGAAATTTGTGAGAAAAAAATATTAAGAGCATTAGTAAAAAAAATTAATTTGTAAATAAACTTTAAATAGGTTTAGCCTTATTAGTAATCAAAGAAATATAAATGGAGAGGGATCGTTTTTGCCTATTAAATAAACAAATCTAAAATCTCCTGAAAATCTGTTCCTGAAAGGTATCAGATGATAAATAAAAGCTATATCGAAACAAATTATTTATTATAAGATCATTTAAAAAGAAGAAAAATGTTCAATAATTTCTTCCTATAATTGAGAAAATATGTGAAAATATCATATCCTGTAATTGCACAACTCTTTACCCTTTTTCATGCACTTGATAGACTCATCAGTCATTAAAAATAATTATTTGAGGGGAGTGGGTGCTAAGTAGAGAAAAAGTTCTGAATGAGTTATATTAGTTGTCAGCTGAGAAAGATGAGCAGAAGATATACACAGTGAAAATAGTAGTTTAAATATGGCAAATTTATCACTAGATTATATTCCAGCAAATGTAATTTATATTATATTGCAAAATGTTCTAGTAATTCTCATCTTCAGTGGCTTCTTAGTTAATTGTACTTTGGGGGCAGATTTGAAACTGATATATAAAAAATTGCAAACAAAATTTTGATTATACTTTTGTTCCTAGCTCAGTATTTTTAATCATGTTACATTAATGAGACAATTATTTAAATGTCATCTTCTCTTTTGCAGAGTGAAATGGTAAAGGAGCTGGATGGTCATGTACTCAAATGTGTCAAAGATCAGAATGGGAACCATGTTGTACAAAAGTGTATTGAATGTGTTCAACCACAGTCTCTACAGTTCATCATTGATGCTTTCAAAGCACAAGTAAGATTGTTTTTTGACTTCTAATCAGTTAGCAGAGCATTTTATTAGAATTTGATTGTTAATACATTTTTTAATGTCCCAAAATAATACCCAGTATATTCATACAAAAATAGGCAAAATAGTGAATGTGCATTAATTTCTGCCTTTTTATAGAGTGAATCAATAGATAGCTTCATTTTTTTTCAACCTGAAAATTGTAGAAATATGAGTTTAATTATGTTACTTTAAGAAGTAAAGATAACTTCTATTAGAATTGTAAATTCTGGGGGAGGGAGGAAATAGATGGGGTAAAAGGGGTCAAATATGTGGTGACGAAGAAATTTAACTATGGGCGGTGAGCAGACAATGCAATATATATATTTATGCCTGACTGCTGAATTGTACACCTGAAACTTACTGGATTTCGTTAACCAATGTCACCATAATAAAAAATAAATAAATAAAAGTAATAAAGTTATTTAAAAAATAAATAAAAAGAATTGTGAACCTAACATTTTCCAAATTTCCAGGGAGAGTAGGGAGGAAGACTTAAGACTATAATAAGTTAAACAGTAATTATTAACTAATACATAGTAATTAATAGTTCTTAATGACAGTAAGTACAAATACCACCCCACACACAGTCCATTTCTTCTCATTATTGCATGCCCTCCATCTTCTCATAGATTCCTTTTAATCAAATATCTGTTGGCTCCTAAATTGAGCACCCC
>NW_011888809.1:5307823-5322429 GCF_000151845.1 Pteropus vampyrus
TGATTGTTCATGTTTTTTGCTTCATTTTTTATTGAATTTTTGTCCAGCTGTCTCAAGTCATAAAATTTTGCCTTCATAAACTTTACAGGAATTTAATAGCTCACTATTCTTCTAAATCACTCAGATTCGGGGGTGCTTTTTAAAGAAATCAGAAACTTAAAGTAACAGGATTTTCTAAGCAGATTGTTTGTTTTTCAGATTCGACCTCACATTACTACTTTGCGCAAATACACATACGGGAAGCATATACTGGCCAAGTTGGAAAAATACTATTTGAAAAATAGCCCAGATCTAGGGCCTATTGGAGGACCACCAAATGGAATGCTGTAAAGGAAAAAGAGAAAGATGATGTGACCATGTGAAAAGAATGTTTCTTTTGTGAATTATCAAAACACAACTCAACTATGAATCTTCAAAATTTTTTTTAAAGCAAAACTATTTATTGACTTTATTCATCCATTTGTAAATTTTTTAAGGTTCTTGTGTATATTTGGGGGGTGGGGGTGGTGAATTATAAATTATATTCCACCCTGAGTGGAGACCTATCAGATTGGATTGCTGGCAAAGCACAGAATGCCTGTATATGATGTAACTGTATCAAAAAAATACTGTCACATATTTTGTAAATTTTTACCTGTAAAGTCACAAAAATAGTTTTTAAAGGAAAAAGTACAGTATTCTTTTAATAAACTGGCTTGCAGTCTGGTAGGTCTACGGACCCCATAGCACAACAGGTTTATAGAGATGTATATAGAAATATAGTCATTTTTCTTTGTCCTTTGTGTGAAGCCTTTTATAACAGATTAACAATCAACTACATAAATATTAATATTTTAAAAAGAAAGTTAAGTTGTATTTTGGTAATTCACAAACTATCATGCAAATAAAACTTCGCAAGTAAGACAAGAATTAAATGATTTGAGATGTAAAGAACCTACATTATTTACGATGGCTGTGGTTTTAATGACAAATACTGCCCTAAAACATCTCTGGCAATGTACAGAAGTATTGTATATACTTACATATGTAATTGTTATAAGAAGTAGAAAAAAACAATCATGGTGACACTTCCATCCCGTTAAGTGCACTGAACGGAAAGTTAAGTCCCACTTTAACTTTTCAGTTTGGTTTGCAATGAGAAAGTGGAAATTTGTATATTGTTTTGCTTATAGAATTACAAGGACATGTTGAGGAAGTGTTGAGCTTTATTTTGCTTTTTCATAGTAGATTCAGAAAGTAGGAACCAGATAGAGGTGAAAAAGGGGCCACTGAAAAGTGAATTTGATAGCTCAACATTTAAGCATGATTACATATTCAGATAGCTTTTTTTGCTTCCTATAAATATATGCATTGTGTGTGTAGTTATAGATGTAAGTTTACACTTTGAAAGCAAATCTTGTTTCAATGTTTATTATAAAAGCCTTGCTAACTTAGTGATGCTTTCCTTGGTTGTACAGGTGTACATTTGTAAACCTTCATGCTGTAAATGGAATTTGTTTTATCTCTTTGAGAAACATTTGCATTTTAGTGTACATTTATGTCCCTGCCCTCTTTGACCTGGCATATAGTGTTGTATAATGTAAATTTATTTCTCCAAATCGAGAGTGATTTTTTAAAAATTTTTTATCTTTATATGGTTTCAGAAGTATGAACCAGCTTTCTTTTTATTGTGAGAAACATTTTGTTTTATAACATAGTAGACTCTGTCAATATGGACATGCTAGGATTTGGATCACTTTCAAGAAGTCAGGGTATTGTGCATAATAAGAAAGTATTGGACTGAGATATTTGGTTACCATGGAGGCCAATGCTTTTTCCATCTTATTAAATGTGATGTGACTTTTTTCTTTGTACAGAAGAGTACTGTATTTTTGGATAGCCTACTCCCAAGTAAGAGCAAATCTGTATGATAACATTTTTTTCCTCTGGACATAAGACATAACAGTGACATGATGTACATTTACAAGCGGCCTTATGTACATTTCCCAACGATCTTTTTAAGGCAAAATTGTGACCATATGTGTATAATTAAAATCGTTTTTAATCCTTTGCCTATGAAAATATTTTGGAAAAAAACTTGCTTTGTATATTCAGTTTCTGAAAGATAAAGAAAGTGCTTTGTATTTTGTTGAAGTCAGTATTTTGTATAAAACATTTATGTTGACCCACTTATGTTTAGTGCTGAAAACTAACGAACCATGCTATCTTTAGATTGAACATGTAAGGGATTTTTTATTAGAAGTCCGCAGAAGAAAAGCGATCTTCTGAGCACAATATTGAATATAAAGGCTTTATCACTTAGCCGTTCATATCATGAACCTAAAAATAATGGCATAAAGTTTGGGGTGCCAGGCATACGTTTTCATATTTGACATTGAGTTATTCTAGTTTTCTAACCCAACATTCCATGTTGAGGCCATTAAATCCAACCACTTGTCACTGTCCCTTCTCATGGTCACACTGGTTCATCAGCATGTCCCAGTCACAGTTGGCAGTGCTTTTCCCCCATGCAGTGCTCTCTCCGACCCGTCCCTACCTTATTTTGCCAGCCTCAGTGTGTCTTGGCCCCGTGTGGAAATTTTTTTCCTATTACCAGCTCATGGTTTTAGGATCAAAGTTGTCCTCGTTGGAGATTGGTAGTGACTCTCCTGGGTTTGCACAATTGCATTCCTGGTCTTCCTTTGTCCTTACCTCTGTTGGCATAGGCAATTATCTGCAGATGTAGGAAGTCCTAGAGAACAGCACATTGGGAAACAATCTTCTTGGGTCCTGAAGGTCCCGTGTGTCCTGATGTTGACAACCCAATCTTCCCAGTACTTTAGGACCTGTTCTCAAAAAAGATGATGTTGTAGAAATTTTATGGCCTACCATTTTTGGTGCCCACCTCTGAATCCACCATTTAATAAGTTGGCATGGAGTTTTGATAAAATCAGAAAACAGTGTTTCAGAATAAAAATTGGGCAGAACCACTTAGGCTTTACTCTTGAGTGTCTCCTTTTGACATGGATTGTTTCTGGACCAGTTTGTCTAAGTCCTGGCTCTTATTGGTTCATAAGGAATAATGTTATCTTCACTTTGTATATTATGTATAAATTAGAAAATGAAAAATGTGTGAATAACATTGTATGAAATAAACCTGGTCTTGTGTTTTTCTCTAGATAAATACCCCTTTGCACCTCAGGTTGCCCATTCAAGTTTACTCTGACTTAAAGAAAACAAAAATTTTTTTTATCACATGGACACTAGTCTGGGGCCACTGATCACTGATGGTATTAATCCTGTCTTTTAACTTCTGGATCTCTGTCTGATTACATAGAGTGACTTCATAGAATGAAACTTAGCCTGTTATCGATAAAGTGATTTCTTCAAGGTGGTTTTGAGGATTAAATTAAAGCATTTATCTTTACCCATAGGTGTTTGTTTCCTTTCCACATGCACTAAGGAGACAGTGTTGGCTAAAGGAAAGTACAGATTGAGTTCAGGCATGGATTTCAAGTTTACCACCTTGTGAACTTCGGTGTGTTAATTCATCTAAGTTCATCCACGGCAAAGCTGAAGGCACCGACTTCAGCTTTACCATAGGATAGTACTGTTTTAAAATCCTTACTGGTTTTAAGAATTGAGAACATGTTAAAAGACACCTGGAACCTAATTCACAACCATTGTTAATACTGTTTCCATCTTCCTGTCCCTTTTATAGCTATTTAAAATAAAAGCCATGTGATTTGATAGAATCCAAAATGGAAATTACATAAAACTAAGTGGAGAAAGGAATTTTCATCATATATGTTGTTTTTGCTCAGTTATAATTTTGTCTTGATTTGGTTCTGAGCTGGAAGGAGCCCTTGTGGAATTGTTGACCTACGCTACTTGGTCATGATGACATTAAAAGGTCCTCCAAAGGAAATAATTCATTCCTCCACTTGCTTACCAGCCTAAGGACAGCTTCCTAAAGTCACCTGGTTAGTGCTTGTTTTGTTTGCCCTCAATATAGTGATGTCCTCAGAAATCCCTGAGGAGCAATATTCACTGTCTACCTTACCTACCTAACTTAATGGGACTGGACTTGACATTTTTGAGAGGGGTTGGATACCCCAGACTTCGAGTAAATTCATCCATGAACGCAGGCAAGTGCATGGAGTGCTGTGGCCTGGGTGCTCACTTGTAGGAGGTCTGAGGCCTCGGTGTGCCTTGCAGCAGCGGGTGGAGGGAGGTAGTGGGGCCTACATTGGGCCCTGGGGAAGTGGGCTGTGTGATCTTGGGCAAACCTAGGCCTCCAAGTTATCTATCTGTAGGGTAGGAGTAATACCCTGCCTGCCCACTTAACATCAGATCTGAGGAGTAGATGCTTGGTGTTAAGAACCTAACTACAAGCTCGTGAGGAAGCTTAAAATTACATAAAATTTTTATTGAGCTTAATTACCTCCAAATTCTGTAGACAGTTTCTTTCATGTTCCAGTAAAAAAAAAAAAAAACTTTTTTTTTTTCTAAGTATTTGCCAGGAACTTAAGCCAAATGAAATTGCCCTGTATTCTGTCTGGTAGTTTAAAAAAGAAATTGGCCAAATTACCATTAACTCAGGTTTTCTTGGGCATCGGAGTATAATGGATCGCTTGGACTCGAATTAGACCGCCCAGGTTCCAAACCCTTTCATTTTACATTGTTAGGCAAACGATTTTATTCTTTAAGCCTTAGTTTCCTCATAGTGTAGGTGAGGGAAATGACACCCACCTCCTAAAATTATAAGAATGAGTATATGTGACATGCAGGGGCAGTGAATAGTCAGTGATTTCTGCCATAGTTGACAAAAAAATTCTTTGCCTACATAAAGAATAGCCTCAGAACACGTGGAGCTCATTTATGTTTCCATAAATGAGCTCTTAAGTTGCAGATAAATCACTAAATCAGTAAAACTATTGACATAATTAACTTTACAGCATTTTACTTTTTTTTTCTTGCTACTAATAACAATACCTTTGCCTTGAGATGTATGGCTGCCAGAATGGAGACAGGGCAAGGAAACCGAGGACCATGTGGTTGGAGACACACACACCACTAGAAAAGCATATGAGAGGCTGCTGAAGCTTTGTGAAAGTCAGACTCTGGTTCAGGACCATAAGGTGATTTCTGCCGCTCCTCACACCCAGCGCTTGTATCGTTTCCACTGAGCAGTTTGAGAGCCTTTTTTTCTGTAAAAGCTGAGAGGTCGACCAACGGATCAATTGCTGAGTGCTTGATTAAAGGCTGGGAACGGCCAGCAGGCCTTTCACACTGCATATTACCTTTTCACTCTACATAAGCTTCCCCTTCCTCACTGTGTCCCTATCAAAGGAAATGAGTAAACAAAGTCTTTAAACTATAACTCACAGGAACTAAAGAATGGTATATTAACTGAATTCCCCAAACAGTCGGGGTCCTTCAGTGTCTGCTCTCTCTCTCAACTGTCCTAGTCTCTTGTCTCTGTCCCTCTGAGTCTCTCAGGCTCTCTCGCTCTCTGAGAGGAGACCATGCTGTCGATGGAGTGTTACCCCTTCTTCAACAAACTTTTCCTTTGACTCTAACTTAGGCGTGTGCGTCGAATTTTTTCTACCCTCTCTGCCAAGAACCCTCTTCTCTCTGTAGGGCTTGGTGTCCACCCCCACTCGGGGAAGTTTGCTTTGTCCCTCAGTCCTGGTTAGAGGAATTCCTTTTCAGCTTCACCAACACTCCGTGCCACCATTCCAAAAGGAGAATGAGAAAATAACCAGGCGTGACGGTACCCATGAGACCTCGTGGGGGTTCTGGGTCAACAGTAAGTGTGTTTCCTGATTAGACCTAAAAAGTATGTACACCAAGAGATTGGTCATGACATACACACGCGGAAACGTCAGGTCCAGGCATTTTCAGCTGGCAGGGGTGAGACCTGAGGGGAGAAAACTGTCCAAATTAAGGACAGTTCTTTCCAGTCTCCTAGAGGTCGGCTTTGATCCCGAAGTCATGGGCTGGTACCAGAAGCAATAAACCAATAGCTGGAAAGTACAAAATGCCTACTAGGCGCCAGGCGCTAAGTGCTTTACTTACGTATCTCATTTCACCCTCCTAACAACTGTATGAGGAAGGTACTGTTCTTATGCCCACTTTACAGATGAAGAAACAGGCTTAGGACGTATGACTTATCCAGGAAGGCAAGACCAGAATTTAAATCCAGTCTGATGCCAGAGTCAACACACTTAATGGCTAGACAGGGGCTTAGGAACTCAGACTCCCCCCACCACCACCCCCCCCACACACACACAGCCGGGAGGTGGTGGATGAGCTAGAAATGCACGCACTTCATAACTTGTGGCTTCAGCCGGTCCTTGCCATGAAGGGATGTGGGTCCAGCATTCCTAGTTCTTCTGATCCTGCTAGAAAATCAGAAATCTGGGTTTTTCTGATCAATTCCCTTCTGGAAATCTTTTTTAAGCACTATGATGGCAAATTTCCCCTGACCAAATGCAGCCCTGGAGACTATCAATTTGCCACGTCTTCCTAATAGTTTCTGTAATGGAATGCAGGGTCACCTTCTAGCTGTGGAGTGAATTTGCATGTGTATCCTGGGGCTGGAAGTGAGGAATACGTGTGCACGCTAGGGCACCGCACTGTCACACCTTCAGGATCGCTAGCGTGCAGGTAGCATTTACCTGTGTGCCAGGCACAGTGTTAGCCCTTCACAGTGCTTATCTCACATGATCTTCACGACAGCTCTCTGAGGTAAGTATCAGTATTCCCCAAATTCAAAGAGGAACAAATTAAAGCACAGAGAGGTTAAGTTACTTGCTTGAGGTCATGGTAGCTAGGAATTTGCAGGAGGAAATTGCATACAATTGCTAGCTGAGAGGGTGGCGTGGGTGAGAGACCTGGCCGTAGCTCCCCTTAGTCCTATCAGCACCCCTTCCCAGCAGGGGGCTGAGTCAGAGCGCCTGGGGCTTCTCAGACTCCAGGTCTTTGGCCTCCGCAGTGTGGGGATCCGCTAGTGTGGGCCTGGCGCTAGCTGCCCCACCCTAGGAAGTAGCTCAGGATGAATCAACCCGATTACACGTGGTAGGGTGTGGCTGGCATTGTCACACCTGCCTGCGGGGGAGCGTCCTGTCCAAGCCTCAAACAAAGGCTGCTCCAGAGGTGGCCCAGAATTGAGTCAGGAACCACAGGGGGAATCATCGCATGACTTCAGCGCCCGGCGCTGCCCGCAGCCACTCCACCGTGGATTTGGCCCCGTCTGATGCTAGCTATTAACGTAAACCAGATGGAAATATATGACCACTGATTTTCAGAATCGCACCCTTCCTCTCCCTCAAGCCTTTTTGCATTCTACCTCCTCCGTATTTTTCAGTCTTGCTCCTCGCCCCCATTTTGACTGCTAACCCTGGTCCTCTCTCCCTGCGGGCTTTCCCTATGTCCCCCACCTGCAATCTCCCTCCCCAAGGGGCCAGAGGATATTTCTAACAAAAAAAAAAAACAACGGATTGTGTCCCTCCTCTGCTCTGAAAGGCCAGTGGCTCCTTTAGCGTAGGCTTGCTTGTCAGTGGCACAAAACCACACAGGCTGTCTCCATGAGTCCCAGCTCTCGCCAGAGGTCCAGTGCTCTGGCCCATCCAGGCCATTGCAGACTCTTTCCAGTTTCTCAACTTTCTGAAGCTCTTTCTTTGCTTCCCTGCCTGTTCTTTGCTGGGTTCCCCACCTGGAAAGGCCTCTCTATCTGCCTTTGGTTGGCTGAAGAATGGTCCCCAAAACAGCCAAGCCCACACCCCTGTAACTTGTGAATGTTACCATCCCTGGAGAAAAATATCGAGGGATAGGGGGCTTTGCGGATTTGCAGATGTGATTCAGTTAAGCATTTTATTTTATTCTATTGTATTTTATTGTATTTTATTCTATTGTATTTTATTCTATATGTATTGTATTTTATTCTATCGTATTTTTGCCATTTCAAATGAGTTTGGTTTAATTCCAGGCGGTACAGAATTCAGGATAGAATGAAGACTAAAGAACACACTTTGGCAGGATTCTGAGTTGGGTTTTCTCTGACCTCACCGCTAAGGTTGAAATGGCTGAGTAAGAAAAGTTAAAGACACGAGCCATTGCACAATTATTATTATTACTATTTTTTACAGAAGTTAATCTTAAATGTACAACAATCTCCAAAATAACACTTAATTCTAGCTATAGGTGGCAACAGATGTTCTGGCAGCCAATCCAGATGTTAAAACAGGAATGGGATGAAGTATCACTATTGCCCCAGGCACAAGGACACAGCTCACTTCTTGCCAGATTTCTTAATTTCATTTGTGGCCGGGGGTCCTTCCCCATGGCCTTCGCTTTTAACTCCTCGAGTTTCTTCTGCTCCTCTTTTTGTCTCTGTTTGAACGCTGCATTTCTTCCATCTCCATGGCCTGCTTCTTGAACTGTTTCAGGGGCTTCTTCTTGCCACCTTCGTGGCCAGACATGGCTCTTGCCACCCCTTCCCCAGGTCCCGCCACCGGAAGCCCAGTCGAGCATTTTTAGATGGAGAGATTATCCTGAATTATCCAGGTGGGCCCCCAATGCTCCAGTTATACTACGTATCTTTCTAAGAGGGAGGCAGAGGGGGATTTTATTACACGGAAGAGAAGGTGACATGAGGATGGAGCAGAGATTTGAAGATGCCGGCTCTGAAGATTGGTGGGATGTGGCCACAAGCCCAGAAATGCTGGCGGCCACCAGAAGTTGGAAGAGGTAAGGGACAGATTCTTCTTTAAAGCCCCTGGAGGGAGTGTAGCCCTGCTGATACCTTGATTTCTGAAACTGATTCAGGACTAATGACTTCCATAACGGTAAGAATAAATCTGTATTATTTTAAACCACCAAACTTGTAATAATTTGTTACAGCAGCAACAGGAAGGGAAAACACTGCCCAAAGCCTCTTTCTTTATCTAGGGTCAGGTTCGAATGGCTCCCACCCCCCACCATCCCCCCCTACCCCCACTTCACCCTCACCCCCTGCCACCCCAGCTCCTCCCTCATCCTGGAAACCTTTCGAAATCTTTTCTTTGCTTTCCAAATCAATTGTTCCCTCCAGTTGCCGGTAAATTGGCCGATGTGACACACACTTCGTTTTATAATGATTATTTATAACTGTCTCTCCCCAAAGAGTGTGACTTCCCCAAAACTTCAAAACTGAGAACCAGCATCCAGCTGGGGCGCTGGTCCCGGAAGATCCTCCCGCAGCGGTCACACTGCTGCATTGCCCAATTCCAGGGGCACTGTTCAGGCTGGGTGCTGCTGGATGTCAATTCTCAGAGCACGGTCCCAAGCGTCGCAGTTGACCTGGAAGGCACGGGAGTGTTGCTTCCTGGAGCTGGGCAACACTGCAGCTCTGGACACATTTATCAAAGGAATGAACTACAGACCACCCAAAAAAAATAAACGGCATCTTAAGGCAATCAGATGGACAGTATCAGGTGATAAGCGCAGTCTCCCCAGGGGATCTCTTTGGGCAGGAAAACCCTCTGATTTGGATGTGTAAATTCCAATGATATTTACAAAAAACCCATATTTATTCTCTCTCCTCTGCTGACATTCTAGCAAATATTAGAGGCAACTGAGAAGGCATACATGAGAAATGGACAGAGTGCAGGGGTGAGGCAGGGTGTGAGGATGGGAACTGAGAACAGGATGTCAAGGCCAGTACACTTGCAGTAACCCCATCACCTGTGGTTTCAGAGCTACCTGAGCACAAAAGTGAAAACAGGACACACATGAAGTTTTCAACATCTATGAGAAAAAACATATCAGGTGCTTAAAAGAAACGAAAGAACTTCCCACAGCCCTTAGTTCTTCACGTCTCGCAGTGAACACAAGCACAGTCCCGTAGCAGGCCTGGGAGAGGAGCTTCCTACAGAGCCTCGCATGACAGCCATGCTACCTGCACCCCATGAGGGCGGACCCAAAGAGCATGAGAGGAACAGAGGACCCGTATGGGCTTCAGACTCTGAAAACACCTCCTCTCTCAAATAAGATCCTTCTTGTCTGCCTGTACTTCTTTTGGGGACAGAAGTTGTTGGGTGCCTTGAGTCAAATCCAGAATTCAACACACGGTTCAGGACTGGGAAACTGGCCGGGTCACCTCCTACAAGCACTTATTGATGGCATCTTAAGAGACATTCCTCTTTCTCTCCTCCCCAGGCAAAATCATCCTCCAAGCACTCTCTTGGTCATGCAGAAGACTGAATTGATCAGTGTATTGTTAGGATTAGTTTCGCTGGCAAGCGGTAGAAAATCCGGGATGACGGTGTCTGAAGAAAAGAAGTCTATTTCTCCACCATGTACATGTCTGGGTGCGCAGTCCAGGGCCAGCATGGTGCTTCATGGGCCAGGGACCCACGCTCCTTCTAACCTGTTCCTTCTAACCTGCCAGGCATGGTCTCTGTTCCCAAGTTCATTTCATGGTCCAAAATGGCTGCTCCGGCTGCAGCTATCGAATCTGCATTCCAGCCAGGAGGAAAGAGAGAAAGAGAAGGGCATGCCTCTTCCCTTTGTCACTTTCCTGAAGGTACATACGCCACTTCTCCTCCTCATGTCCCATTGGCAAAACCCTGAACACGTGGCTACATGTAGCTGTAAGGGATACTGGAAAAGGTAGTCTATTTTGAGTGGCCATGAGCCCAGCTGAATTTTAGGAATCCTCTTACTGAAAAGGGGGAGGAAAACCGCTGTGGGAAGCAACGGGTAGTACCTGTCCAGGCAGTCAGCAACAAAGCTTTTGGCAAAATGCTTCATAATGAGAGGGCCACTCAAAATCAAATGATGATTAAATATCATTTTACCTGCATCAGATTGGCAAAGTATAAAAGTCCAATACATGCCAAGTCACATAGAGGATGTAGAAAAATGGGAACTCTCACAACTGCTGCTTGGAGCGTAAATTGCTGTAAGCCCTTTAGATAGCAATTTGTTTAGAGAGATTGCGTAGAGCTACGCCTAAGAAAGCTGAAGCTAATTGTACCTGTAACCCAGGAGCTAAAGCCACTTCTGGAGAAAATCTCACATGCAGAGAAAGGTTCAAGGATTGACTGTAGCATTGAAAAACTGGAAACCACCAAATGTCCAAGGATTAATAAACTGTGGTATATGCATGCATTGAATTATAATACAGCAATTAATATAAATGATCCAGAGGTACATGTATCAACATGGACAAATCTCAAAACATAAATTGAGAAGATTCAATATATCTGTAATATTTCATTTCCTAAAAAAAAGATTAAAAAGTAAAGAAAAAAGACATCATGCTAAGTTTTGATAAACTCTGCAGGTGTTCATTATATTATTATTTTTTAGAATTGCAATTGGGTTTTTTTGCATTTTAGGGGGTAAAATATGCATAAAATTTACCATTTTAACCATTTAAGTGTACAGTTCAGTGGCATTAAGTACATTCACATTGTTGTGCAACCATCACCACCATCCATGTCCAGAACTTTTTTCATCTTCTCAAACTAAAATTTCATATCCATTAAATGATATTGCCTCATTTCCACCTCCCCCCACCCCCCCCAGACACACACCGGCTTCCAGTCCTGGGCAACCACCATCCATTTTCTGCCTCTACGAGTTAGAGTACTGTATCGATCTCATATGAGTGGAATCATAAAGTATTTGTTCTTTTGTGACTGGCTTATTTCACTTAGCATAACGTCTTTAAAGTTTATCAGTGTTGTAGTGTTCCAACCTTTTTAGGTTTGAATAATATCCCATTGTGTGTACGTACCACATTTGAAATAAGATTGATCTGTCAATGGACACATGGGTTGCTTCCACCTTTTGGCTCTTGTGAATAATACTGCTGTGAACGTGGGTGTACAAATACCTGTTGAATCCCCGCTTTTAACTCTCTTGGGTGTATACACAGGAGCAGAATTGCTAGATCATATGGTAATTCTATTTTTAATTTTTCGAGGAACATTATTCTTTATTACATGTTCGAAATGGTTTACAGTAAAAAGAATTAATTATCTTTTAAAACGTTTTGTGATGGTAAGAAGTTGGATGAAAAAAGGTGTGTTTTGTATCACCTTGAAGTAGAATGTCCTTACATGCATCTGATAGTTGATAAGAAATCAAAATATTTAGCGGACGTGGCATTGGCTCTCTCGCATCCAGGCACCTAGAAGTTTAATCTACAGCTCGTACTGGTGCTCAAGATCCCCTTGCCAGTGATGGCTTTATGAAGGCATAGGACCCACTTCGGGCTTGTGAGATGGGAAAAGTGTGTGTGAGTGTGTGTGTGTGTGTGTGTAAGGGGGTCTTCAGGGAACTATTTCCTTGCTCCTAAGGAAGACACTGGGAGAAGGAGGCCTTGTTTCTGGAATGGCTGTGGTAGCTGTGATGGCTGGGAAACAATGCCACCATCTTGCCACCATTCCAAAGATGGAGCCACACAAGGGATGGCAGAGCTGGAAAGTGAGCAGGGCTTCAGTTCCAGAGTTGTGGAGGTTTTGGTTGTACAGTGGGTAATGCAGGTACAGGTATCTGCAATAATTGTCCTATTAGTCAAGCTTTTTTGAAGTGAAATTATCAGTTGAGGTTGAAGGTGTCCTCATCAATTCAGAAAATAACTTCCAATTTAAAAAATTAAACAAAATTATAAACACCTAAGAATACAGAGGTAAACTTCCCTAGATCTTTTTTTATTACATACATATAGAGTCTATGTACATTACACACAGTTTTAAGAAAAATTTAGCCATACTATATATAGATCAGTCTTTAACTTGCTCTTTTTTTTTAAACTTAAAAATAGGTTTTGAAATCCTTTCATGTTAGGACTTAACCACCCACTTTATTTTAAAAAGTGTTTTACAGTATTCCACAGTGTGGGAAAACACATTTATTTCACCTTTCCTTTCTTGATGATCATTTAAACATGCCTCTTTGGACACACGTGAAAATACTTCTGAAGAGTACATTCACGGAAGCAGAATTTCTGAGTTAAAGGATAAGAGCATTTTAAGTTTTGATAGATGTCGACTTGCCCAGAGAATGCCTGTAGAGTTTAGGTGCCTAAAGCATCAAAGAGGCAACCTCTGCCCAAGGCCCCCTCTCACACAGCTGCTGGCCCCTTCCTACCTGCTCTCCTCCAGGTCCCGCCCCAGTGGCAATGGTGTGTGTGCATTTCTCCCCAAGTGAAGCGCTGTGTGTCCATGGGAAGAATGAGAGAAATGAGGGGAGGAGACGCTGGCCCTGCCTTCCCGGAAGAGGAAGCAACATTCGAGGCAGTTAGTGATTCACCAGGGATAATACTGATAATATTTAATTACCTGCGTTAGGAATACAGAACGCAGGCCCTGCCTGAGTGCCCCAGGTGGGAGGCTAGAGGCCCCCTGCTCAGCCAGACATGAACTTGTTAGATCTATAAGGATCTGGGGGGTGGGGGGCGCGGTGTCCCAAGGAAGGGGCTGATGAATGCAGACGGGGCTGGCCATACTAGTGCATATGGGTTGATGTCACAGTGACATTCTAAAAGGCTGTAGGGATCTGAGGAGTGGGACCCTGAGGAAGCTTCTAGGAGGAAGAGACTTTCATACAAGAGACTTTCATTACAGCTGGGAAGAGTAGCAAGTAGGCCAGGGGTCACCTGGGTCAAGGCAAGCCCTGATCCTCTCTTTCCCTTCTCTGTGTACTGTCCCCCTTGGGGCTCCTCCTCTTCCTAAACTGCGCAAAGAAACACACATCAATCTGGGACAAACTGACTCAGTTTGAAAGAAATTGTACACTGGTGCTTTTTATAATATGAAAAGACTCCATCAAAACCTCCCTGACTTTATTTTCTTTATTGGGCATTATTTGGGGCATTAGAGAAAGACAAGATTCCAAACTGACCTAGTTTTCCTCCACGTTGGGTTGAAAGGACAAGAGAGCCAACTTCAGGCAGTGGGCGGGCCCCTGGGACATACACTCACGGCCTTCTACCAGCAGAGCTTAACCTGCCTGAACTTCCTGGGCTCTGGGGTTGAATCCAGGAGCCCGCAGCCAATTGTCCCTGCCCGCATAACCCCGGACCCAGGAATGTTTAATCTGTTTAAAGAGAAACACTGGAGATTGTTTGAGGCCAAGAAGCCTTAGGGGACCTTGGTTCCCAGTTCAGGCGAACTGAAGCCGGCCAGTCCTCTTCCTGGGGAGGCTGGGTGGGGAGGACGCCATCTTTGGTGTCCAGGCCTAGGTCCGAAGGTCATTTCTCCCGCCTACCAGATTGCAGGCGGGGCCAAGTAGTTTCCCCCCTCTTCCTTAGGGCCTGTTGCCCAAGGCCAGCGGTCCTTCCATAGCCTTTTGCATGGTGCCTGGTCGGTGATGTAGACACAGGTCCAGGGCCTCTCATGGAATCACGAAGGACCAGGAACTCAAGGGAGACCTTCTTAGATCTGCAGGACAGAGGTCACCTGGAAACAAAGCCGTTTATTTCTCCTTTAAACTCAGCGGATGAAGAGAGAATTGTGTTCCATAGAAAGACTCCAGAAACTTTTATTAGAGCGTGTCCAGCTGTTTAAAGTAAGGCCCAGAGTTTCCAGCACTTTGTGGAGTGCCGGCAAAACGCGAGCGCCCCACCGCCT
>NW_011888809.1:5323719-5329460 GCF_000151845.1 Pteropus vampyrus
GAGGCGGGGCCCTCGTGCTTTCCTTGGCTGTCGGAGCCGAGCCGGCCTAGCTGGCAGCGGGAGGTTCCGGGAAGTTGGCCCCAGAACACTAGAGAGCAGCAGGAACCCAACTTCTGGGCTGGAGTTGTGCTGCCTGCGGAGGGTCGCGTGTCCGTGCTGGGGACGCCCGGGTGGGCGAGCGGACCCGGAGGGGCCCTTCCCCTCCCCCGGCCCGGCTTTGTGCTGGAGCCGCGCGGAGGGAAGGCGGGTCCCTTGGCCCGCCCAGTGGAGCCTGGGGGAAAGCGGGACAAACGTGGAGCCCGAGGCCGGGGGAGGCTTTGGTTAGGACTCCAGCATCCACCTTTGACGAGGGGTGGGTTCCCCCTAAAGAAGGACTTAGCCGACAAAGAGCATCCCGAGGGTCCCCCGAAAGTGCTCTCCCTTCCCGGCCGCCGCCGCTAGCCCGCTTTCCCCAATGGGGGCGCTTTGTTCTCGGCCCCTGTAACCCATTTCTGGCAGCCGCCCCTCAGTGCCGGCCCTGACGTGGGCTGGGACCCGGGCCGCCGCCAGGTGTCAGCGCTGGCCGCGCAGTGCCCACGGCCACCCCGCAGCCCCCACACCGGGTTCTAGAATCCCGCGGGCCTCTCCGCGGGCCAGGTCGGCCATCCCCTGGGATGGAGAGGGGAGGTGCGGAACGAGGGGCGCTTCCCCTTCCGGAAGTGGCGGTCTCGCCACCACATCTGGACGGCTCGACTTCCCGGGCTCTGGCACTGGGAGGCACGTGGGCAGGGAAGGAGCGCCAGCTGGGGGTGGGTCCTCCACTTGTAAAGTGGCATCGGGACAAGACTCTTAGCCACGCCGACCCTCTGTAAGCCTGCCCCTCTAGAATAATAGTAGCTCCCAGTTATTGAGAACTTCGGATATTTTAAAGGGTCTGGCACCGGCGAGGTATTTTCCAGGCAGATCTGTGAGTGCCCTCCCTCCTTTCCAGGTGACTGTTCTTGAGAAGGTCTCTGATGCCTCTTGAACTGCTGATGAGTTGGAGTGTGTGGGGGGTGCCTATCTGAGGAGGCATGGGGACAGGATTTCTGAGCTGGGTCTCCAGTGCAATCCAGGCTTTCAGGTCTAAGAAGTTGGCGTCTGTCTTCTGCTTTGCCCTTTAGGGTTGTGGCTTCGGTAGTACTCAGCTTGTACCTTGAATCATAGTTAATACTCTGGAGAAAAGAATGGAGCTGCTTGGCCTACTTACTTCCGTTGCCCACCTGGCCTTACCTGGCTGCCCCACTATCTTCAGGCCCAAGATAGGGCTTCAGCAGCCATGCCGAGGTGGAGTTTACCTATTTTCAGCCAGAATCCGGAGGGGCGGCCGTGGTGGTGGTGGTGGTTTTTTCTTTGCCTGCCTTGGGTGAGGCTGAAGTGCCCATATGACCGTTAACATGGGAAGGCAGATGAGATTTGAGATTGTCTGTGGAGTCTCCTGTGCTCTGGTAAGGGGCAGATGCTATAGTATGAGGCTTTTATTTCTTGCCTAGAAACTCTGACACATTATGAAGACCCAGACCTGGGGCCTATACTGAGTCTGGAGCATGGAGCAGGAAAGGCTCCTTAGAACTTAGGTACTGGGAGAGCTTCTTGGAGGGGGTGGTTGCACTGAGCCTGAAAGCACTAAGCTTTGGGGTAAGAGTAAGACTCAGGCTTGGAGAGTAGGTTTTCTCTTTTCATATATAAGGTTTAGTGTTTTTTTTTTTTTTTTCCTGCCCTGCCCTCTTTCTGTTACAATGAATGTCCAGGTTTGGTTAGAAGTGAGGGCATAAAGTGGCATAAAATATCTTCCCAGAGCTCTCCTCTACTCACTGCCTAAAAGAAACGAGACAGTGATGTTTGCTTAAAGTGAGAGAAGGTATCCACGGGTTGCAGAGATCTGGCTCTCTCTGAAGGTTCGCTTTGGACCCAGTGGGAAGCAGGTCAGAATCCCCCTGGGGCCTGAGGAGGTAGGGTGTAATCCCTGGGCGCCTGACTTTGAATGGATAAGGGAGGTCTGGTAAGGCTGGAGGCTGCTCAAAACCACTCCCAAGAGAACAGGTTTGTCTAAAAGTGCGTGTGCGTGTGTGTGTGGTTTCCTGTGGTCTTTTGTTTCTGCCATGCAAGAAAAATGTCTTGCTCTGGAATTGTTATTTGCTATTTTCCTCTGTTTCTCTTCTCTTTCTTGAAAGGCATAAAATCTCTTTTTGCCTTAATTAGGGGGGCCAGTAGAGACATTTCCCTACGGCCCGGCGGTGTGGGGGTGGGGGTGGGAGAAGCGAGAAGCGCTAACTGCCTCTGCCCGGGCTGAGAGAGCCTTCCAACAGTGATGTCACTCCTGGCTTCAGCTCTACAGGGAGGGTGGAGCTGGTTTAAGTCTCTACCTGTGGCTCATGGTGGGTTCCAGTAAAACCTCATTAACCCAGATTGGTGGGGAGAGAGATGAGAAAGGAGAAGGGGCCTGGAAAGAATTAGTGAAAAGCTTGGATTTTGGAATATTTTTATAGAGGAGTCTTTTCGATTGCAGAATGTGAGATTCTGAAATCCCTTTAGAATGAAATATACAGGTTTCTTCAGGGAGCTAAGAATCCATATTACCCTCAAAAGCATTCTTACTTTGGGCAGGGCTCTCTGAAATACTTATTTCTCTTTCCCTTTATTAACAGAAGAACACTAAGCATAATTGATTGACTCTGGATGCCAGGGTCCTCACTGTTGTCACTGTATTAGGTTACGGTATGTCTCCTGGGTTTGCTGAGCTCTGAAGAGCACTTTGCCCCTGTGCCCGGTGCCCCCAGGTGACTACATTTTGAATTCTGGTTTGTTCTTTTCCTTCTTCCACCCCTGTCCGATAGCAGCCAAAAATGACATGAGTATGCCAAAGTGTGGGTAGCGGCTTTTCAGTTTAGTTCTAATGGGCACTTTTCTCCAGCAGTATTAAGAAACGAATCAGATGTGTTAGAATTATTTCTAAGACAGAGAGTTTTCAGCTCGAGTAAGGATCCTGCCTGCAAGTAATGTTCATGATCTGTGACATGTGGATCTGAGCTGGGACTTCTGCAGTGTCCCCTGCTAATAACTAGAATAACAAAGGCTGTCAAGGGAGGTGCTTACAGCTCCTTCCATGATGACCAGATGTGAATGACCTCTGGGTGGAAGCTCTTGATGACTCCATGTTCCTCTACCTGGCTGGAGTTGTAAGTGACTTGCCAGTCACAGGCAGCCTGGACCCAGCAAGGCCAACTCTATAAATCATGATGGGCAAGGGCCTCGAACCTAGCTCAGGTCCCATCCCCATCTGTTGACCGCGTTTATTTGGATCGTAGCGCACCTGTTTCGGTGCACCCATACTATTTGGCAGGTCCGAAACAGCTGCAGGTTAAGAAGAGCCCCAGGACCCAGTCTCACCTCTGCCACTAATTCACCGTGTAATCTCGGGTGAGTCACTTCACATCCAAGTCTTGATATCCCATATAAAGCAGATAACATACCTGTTCTCCCTGTCCTCATGCTATCATTTGCATATCCATTTCATAATGAATGCGTGAAAGTGTTTGGTAATGAAATTGCCAGAGGAAAGTTAGCTGTTGATAACGATTAGAGTTGCCTTTCATTGAGTGCTCCATGCTTTACTTAATCTTTACCCCAGATCTTTACAATCTATGTCATTGCCTTTTTTGTGGATAAAGCCTGTAGAGCTGAGCCCCGCCAAGGGGCAGAACCAGGGTGTGTGTGTGTGTGTGTGTGTGTGTGTGTGTGTGTGTGTGTGTGTGTATGAGGATATGCATGGTATGAATAAATTGATGGATTGTCAAGTCTCCCCCATGAAGCCCAATTTACGGGGCTGCCTGGATCTGGCAAGGCCCTGGTGGGTATTTGCTGTTCCATCCTAAAGAACCATGGACATGCGTGCTTTGGATGGGGGTGGGAGGGATGTTGGGATGGGCTGAGCTCGCCTAAACAGCAGATTTAGGCAAACCCAGGATTTAGGCAGCATCCTGGACTTGGTTTTGGTTCACCTGATGGTCACTTAGGGACAGGCAAGAGCTCCTCCCAGGAGCCTAGTTCAGGCAGCAGGGTGTGGATGTGCATCAGGGCTGGTGTGGAGAGGCCTGATGGGGGCCATACTGTCCCATGTTTGGATGGTACCCGTAGTTTTGCCCTGAGGGCAGCAGCCAGCCTGTGCTGTTTTTCATCTTGGGCACTGGGCAACATTTGCAGAATTAGTGGATGCTTTTTGAAGCCTGAGAGGCGGGCACCATGGCACGATCTGGCTCCCGTGCGGGGTTCACCTACCCGACCCCCTCCAGTGCCAGGTCCTGCTGCGGGAGCAACGACGGGAGGAATTGGTCGTTAAGTGATTTCTAGCTCAACCATGAGAGTTTTACAGGACAGACTATTTCCTGATTTTCTCCTTTTCAACAACCAGTTTTGGAGTCTTAGATTGAAAGTCCCCCCACCCCCAGGGCCTGCCTGAGTGTGTCTAGAGAGGAGGAATGGGATTAAGAGAGTCTGTGGAAAGAGGGCTTTTGGCGCCAGGATCCAGCACCCTGGAACAAAGTCAGCACGGTGTCATTTCCCCTTCAGCTGTTCCAGCAGAGGCTGGGCTTTGGATGGGAGTGTGTGTTCTGGAACCTCTCTCTGGGTGGGTCACGAGCGCCCTGACAGTGCCTGGGGAGGGCAGGCATGCATCTGTCTTGTTTGGGGTCCAGGCTGTAGAGGTGAGGCTACAGAGGCAAGACCCTGTGCTCTCCGGGTCACTTCAGTAGCTGCCCTGTCCAGCTCCGGTGGACAAGGGAAGCCCTTCCACAGCCCCAGGAAGAGCTAGTTTTATCTGTGTGATGTTATCAGTCCTGCGGGTCCCCAAGAAGCTGCCTTCCCAAGCCTCAAGCAGGGCCACTAAATCAGCTCCCCTGTCTTGGTGCCGTGGGGTCCACAGTGCAGGGTGGCTTTAGCTTCTCTGGAAGGTGTTCTGCTGCCTGTCAAGCTGTGCAGGTTTGGAGAACCTGTGGGTCTGGTAGGGACCAAAAGCCTTCGGAGGCAGGCTTATAGGAAAGGGGGTACAGGAGGCAGTCTCGGTGCTTTGGCACCATGCAGTCGGGAGAGGGGAGGCTGGTGGCTGGACCTACTCCTGGGCTCTGTCGTCTGCCCAGTCATCTTTCCTGTTGACTCGAACTCAGGCTTCCAGATGTGTCCCCTCTTACCTCTGGAGGCCCTTGAGGATCTCCTGGCAGCTATGGCTCCGTGGGCTGCCTAATTATATGTAGAGGCTGCTCCTCCTCTGGCCTTCAACCCTGGGAAAAACTCTTCCTAGTGACTCACCTGGGGGTTACAGCCCCATGGGGAGGCCGTACGTGTATGTATGGGGGTGGTGTGCACACGTAGATGGGGGACGGGGCCTCGAAGCTTGTGTTGCAGCTAAGGCTGAGCTTTGCCTGGACAGTCCCTTTGGGCTTCCTGCTGGTTAGTTAGGCTGCAGTCTGAGTTTTTTTTGGGAAACCTGGTCACCACCTGCCTTACAACTTCCTCCTCAGAAGCCCGGAAGCTGTCTTCCTCTCTCGGTCCCTGGCTTTAGAAGTCTGAGGAAGAGGAAGTTATTTCTACAGAGAAGGGCAGCCAGACACCTGGCCTTCCCAGTCCCAGTTTGGCCTCTGACTTTGTGGCAGGTCCTCGCTCCCTCTGCACTTCAGTTTCTCCACCTGTTCAAGTGAACTTCTTTCCCTTCTTTAGCTCTGACAGTC
>NW_011888809.1:5329510-5331460 GCF_000151845.1 Pteropus vampyrus
TTCGGAGGCAGGCTTATAGGAAAGGGGGTACAGGAGGCAGTCTCGGTGCTTTGGCACCATGCAGTCGGGAGAGGGGAGGCTGGTGGCTGGACCTACTCCTGGGCTCTGTCGTCTGCCCAGTCATCTTTCCTGTTGACTCGAACTCAGGCTTCCAGATGTGTCCCCTCTTACCTCTGGAGGCCCTTGAGGATCTCCTGGCAGCTATGGCTCCGTGGGCTGCCTAATTATATGTAGAGGCTGCTCCTCCTCTGGCCTTCAACCCTGGGAAAAACTCTTCCTAGTGACTCACCTGGGGGTTACAGCCCCATGGGGAGGCCGTACGTGTGTGTATGGGGGTGGTGTGCACACGTAGATGGGGGACGGGGCCTCGAAGCTTGTGTTGCAGCTAAGGCTGAGCTTTGCCTGGACAGTCCCTTTGGGCTTCCTGCTGGTTAGTTAGGCTGCAGTCTGAGTTTTTTTTGGGAAACCTGGTCACCACCTGCCTTACAACTTCCTCCTCAGAAGCCCGGAAGCTGTCTTCCTCTCTCGGTCCCTGGCTTTAGAAGTCTGAGGAAGAGGAAGTTATTTCTACAGAGAAGGGCAGCCAGACACCTGGCCTTCCCAGTCCCAGTTTGGCCTCTGACTTTGTGGCAGGTCCTCGCTCCCTCTGCACTTCAGTTTCTCCACCTGTTCAAGTGAACTTCTTTCCCTTCTTTAGCTCTGACAGTCGTGTGGTTGCAGAAGGATCTTGTCCCGGGAAAGGTAAAGGTGGTCCTGGGGGAAGCTCAGGCTGGTCCTTCATTATTCCTCTAGGAGCTCGAGGGAGCGGTAGCTGGCTGAGGGGTCGTCTGTGGGAGTAGAGTCAGGGCAGGCTGCTTGGAGGAGGTGAACTTGGAGCTCAGTGTAGGAACCAGAGGTGGATGTTGGTCCTTGGGCAAGGTCAGGCCGGGAGTAGGGGCCAGGCGATGTTGTCTGCACACACCCAGGCCTGCTGGCCACCTGCCCCAGTCTGCTCATCAGCAGGAATGGAAGCCACGTCGGGCAGGTTGGGGCAGTGGGGAAGGCGGATGTATTTATCACTCCACTCATCAGCTGAGTCATGGTGCCAGGCCCACGGGTCCTCCCCTGAGACTCACCCAGCCAGCCTTGACAGTGAGCCCACTGTGTGCCAGCCATGGGGTTAGGGGGAGTACAGCCAGGTAGGTTAGGGCTTCGGGACCTGGCTTCCAGCCCTGACCCTCTTTGCTGTGAAGAGACTTTGTGTATGGGCCTCTCTTGGCCTCAGTGAGTTCATCTTTGAAAGCAGGGAGGGTCTGAGAAGCCAAGAGAAAGTCATGCATTAGGGTGTTTGTGAAGTCTTATGGCTGTGACGCAGGACTCGTGGGCATGGCCTGTCTCTGCTCCTGCTGCCCCGGAGAGTTCTGCGTCAAGCACGGGGGTCGTGAGCACGACCTGGCTTGATCAGATCTGAAGCCCAGAGCCTGGGCACCTGCTCTGTGCACAGCCTGTGCAGATGGGAGGGGCCCATGCCTGGTCCAGGAGTGCATGTAAGAGCAGGTGACCATTAGTGGGACCAGACAGAAGGGACGGTCTGTGCAGACAGACCAGAGGGGTAGCAAGAGCTGAAGGTCATCTCAGCTCTTTGTCCCAGAGTTCCACAATATAACAGTTTCAAATCAAGAGCTCAGGCTGTAAGGCAGGGCATTTTCTGGACATGGGAAGCATTAGGGAAGATGGGGGTTGGGGTACCACGTGATGGGAGCAGCAGGAACAGCAGAGGCTGCCAGTCTCGCTCTGGGACCACTCTCGGCCATCATCGATCTCTTAAAAGTGTTGGGAACTGTCGCATCACAATGATGTTGAATTCACCATCTTTCCCACTTGGGGCTACCCTGCACTTCCTGTGGCCACATTGGCTCTCACTGGATGCCTTTTGGGTGGATGGGACATGGGGAGGTGGAGGTGAGCTCG
>NW_011888809.1:5332086-5345702 GCF_000151845.1 Pteropus vampyrus
TCTGGAGCAGTGGCTGAGGCCTCCTGGGCTTTGGGAATTGTGTGAGGAGCCGAGAACCCACGACCTCTCGATCCCCCCTCCCTGTTCTGCCCCTCTGGGGAACAGGATCATTCTGCTAGACGCCCCCATGTCAGGTCTGCTTACCTTTGGAGTAGGTACTGGGGCTCAGTCTGGGGTCCTAAAGCCTTGTTGTCGGGCAGATGAGGAAGGCCCCAGGACTGGCTGGCTAGTCTGCCTTGGTCATTCCCACCTAGGACTGGATGGAACAGTGAGGTGCTGGGGCCGAGGAAGAGCCTGGGACATGGAGTCTGTCCGACCCAGCTCATTAGCAGGCTCCATCACTTCCTCCCTGTGTACCCTTGGGCATGTTTCTTCACCTGCCTGTAAACCTCAGTTTTGTTATCTGTAAATGGGGATTTTTCATGTCCTGCCTCCCAGAGCTTTTGAAAAGACCCAGTGAAATACCATGTGGCATGATTTTGAGTCCCTTCTTTCTCTGGGCTCAGAAGAGCAAGTCTGGGGGAACTTTGGGGCTGACTGTGCTTGGGGGGTCCCTGAGAAGAGCCCGTGATGGCTAGGACTGGGAGAAGGTACAGTCTGACCGGGCCTGGCCATGTAGCCACTGCGTGTGGCTGGCTGGCTGGGCTTACCCCAGAGTATTGACGTAACAGGGTCTGCAAACGTGGCTTTTGCCCCTTCTCAGAAATATGAGCCTCCCCTGGCAGGCAGACCTTGCTCACCTCCGCCTGGCCTCTGCCAAGGGCTGGCTCCTGACCCACGGAGGTGTGGGCTGGGCCGGCAGGCCATGGGAGGGGGCTCAGCCCAACTGAGCAGAGCCCCTGGCTGTGGGGGAAGGGAGCCTGTGTCCAGAACTGCAGGCTGAGGGGGGCCCCTCCCCTAGGGTCCTCCTTTTTACACGTTTCCCTGCCACCTCCAGTGGAAATGATGGCAGTTTTCTTCCCAGGGATAAGAGAGCCAGCCCTGGGGTCTTCCCTGTGATGCTGTGATGGGGTGGCTAACAGCATGCCTGCCAGAACAAGGCTGCTTGGTCTCAAGCCTCTCTCTAGCACTTCAGTAGCTGTGTGCCCTGGGATAAATGGCTTGTCCCCTTCGCCTCAGTTTTCCCATTTGTAAGATGGGTATGGTGCTAGAAGCTAAGGTTATCGTGAAGATTAAATGAATTAATTCAAGTTAAGTGCTTAGACTAGTACCTGGCACACGGTACTTAATAAATATTAGTTGTGACTGCTATTTTTTCCAAGGTCTAATTCAGGTATTTCTATTTTTCAGGTAAACTCAGCCCAGGTTAGATCCTTAGGTTCTTCCTGCCACCTCATGACTGTCCCTGAGCCCTGGGGAAGGCCTAAGGGCCACTTCTTTTTCTGGGGTAACTCAGCTTCTCAGACTGCGGCTGCATCTGTAGTCCCTCTTTCAACCACCTTAACTTAACACCTACTGTGTGCAGGTGCTGCTAGGGTCTGGGAGCTCAGCTGGGCGTTTCAGCCTGTGCAAACCTTCCAGCCATCAGGAGGGCCCCTGGAGGGGAGAGCAAGCTGACGGTGAACGGGGGGCCCGTGCTCCTTTGCTTCTGTTTAGGCTGGGGTCCCACCAGTCATCTAGGGAGCAAGCCCAGTTTATTCAGACCCAGCCTGCACAAAAAATCCTGCCTTCCGTTACTCAGGCCAGAAGGTACCAGCTCCATCCTGCCATGGGGCCCCTCCCGGACTCCTTGAAGGGCGCTCTGCTCTTCCCGGGTCTTTGTCTGAGCTTATCTGTGGCTCAAAGCTAGAGCAAAGGGAATTTAGTCTTTCTTTCTTGTGTGTGGGGGTTGGCTGGCAACCACATTCTGACATAGGTGGAAACGTCTGCTTTTGCATCCTCCAGCACCCCTCTTGCAATCCTTGCCCATCTTCCATAGCTCCTATTCACCCCTAGTACCCCAGTTCCAAAATTAGTGCCTCCCCCGTGTAGAGCGGATTTATAATCTACTGTGAATGATTAGCACCTCTTAACCTTCTCGGAGGCCTTCACACTTAGAAAGGCATACTCTGCTGACTAGAGGGACGTTGATGAGAGAGATTGAAAGATAAAGTGCCCCTCCCCACTCCATATGCACAGCTGGAGCCCCGGCTGGTGGCAGGTGTGTCAAAAGCTGCAAGTTTCTGCCTCTGTTGAAACTTAAGAACACTTTATTTAGCCAGAGCAGGGGGAGGATGCCTCTACAAGCCCATGTGCCAGAGGTGTCAGGCCCCGAAGCCTGGTGGAGTTGGGGATTAATCAGCTAGAGAGCAGTTCCAGGGGCCCTCGTGGGAGGCTGACTGGGAGATCCTGCACAGAGCTTCTGGCCTTGGCTGTCTTGTTAGGACTGGGGAGAGACAAGGCTCTGCAGGCCTTGGCTGCTCCCTTTGTCCCTGTGGGTTGCCAGTTGCCATCCTTGATTTGGGACACCTCCAGCATCTTGCTTAGGCCATAATCCCCTTTGGGAAGCTGAAAGCGATGACGTCGAGTCACTGTGATCAAGTCTCTTTCCGCCCCACAACTTGCCACTGTCGAGTACCTGGTTTACGGTGAGCCCTCGCTCAGGTGGCAGCCTGCTGTGGCTGCTGCATCTGGCTGCCCTCGAGGGCGAGCCTTGGCTCCCCAGCCACAGCCTTGCAACTAGGAGCCCCCTCGCCACCAATTAACCAAGCCCCTGTTGTACAGAGGGGCAACCTGAGGCGAGGTCTTTTTCAAGATCACCAACTCCGCTGGGAACAGAGCCCAGGCTATAAATGGGTTTTCCTAGTGCTCGGTCTGGTCACTTTCCTGTCCCCCGGCCACTCCTTGTCTGGCTCGCAGGCCTTGCTCAACACTGAGCGGAGTCCTGTCCAGCCTGGCCCAGGTTCTGGCAGGCGGGGAAAAGCAGAGGAACTGGTCTTCCAGCTCCTGGCCCCACACCCAGCCCTCAGCTGGGTCTGTTCTGAGGCTAGTCCCAGCATGTAGCGGGAGGTGGCGCCTGCTCTGGAGGGGTGGGTATGGGGGTGCTGGTGGTGGCTCTGACCTGGTTTGGGCATCGGGGCTGGCACTGGCTACCAGGATCCCCTCTCAACACAGCCCTGGCCTCCTGGGGGTACCCCAAGTAGTCAACATGGGGCAGGGGAAAGGACTCTGTGACCTTGACCTTGGGTTTCCCATCTGTGAAGCCCCGGCATACAGGGCTATGAGAGGTAACTACCGTGGAGGGGTCTCCAAGGCCAAGTACGGGTGACGCCCTGCACCCTGGCCCTGCCCTGGAATCCCCCCAGAGTGGTGAGGTTTGTCTCCTGGTGGCAGTGTGGTGACAGCTGAAGTGGGGTTGTGTGTGTGGGGTGGGTACCCAGGAGGTCTCGGAAAGGCACTCCTCCCAGTGGAATTGCTGATGGGGCTTGGGGGCCTTTTTGGTTCCCTGACGGGTGTACTTTCTCAGACTGAAAGTGGAAGAAGCCCCCTCTTGTCTACCTCTCCCCCTGTTCCCCACGCCCCTCCTACCCTGGGTCAGTCCCATTACCCCCTCTGCAGGTCCCAGCTTGACTCGGTTCTCAGTGTAGTGACAGCACTGTGCTGTCAGGCCGGACGGTGCCGATGTTGCCCTGCAGCTTGGCGAGACCCCGCCTCCTGCCAGGCCCGCGTGCGATTTCAGGGTCTGGAGGCCAAGGTTGGACTTCTGTGCCTCCTCGGTGGCCTAAGCTTGCTTCCCTGGCAGCTCCTGAGTTAGGACAAAAGCCTTGGGAGAGGAAGCGATTTATCAGCCACCACCATGATATCTGGGGCAAGAGGGAGGCCAGTGTCTTCCTAGGCCCTGAGCTGTGGCTCTGTCCTTCTCACCTACCCCAGCAGGCGTACCTGTCCATTGCTAGCTTATCATCCCATACAACATTCCCACGGATGAGGAATTGGGGCCACTGCTCCCACATCCCAGCCTAGCCCATCAAAGTCCTGAGGGAGTTTAGGGTTCTGCAGCCAAGGTGAAAAACAGGTCCAGAGAGAGGCAGAGGGCTTTCCCAGGTCACCCAGCAAGGGAGCAAAGAGCTGGATCTGGCTCTGGTCCGTTCCCTGAGACCCTTGCTTTTCAAGATGCTTTGGATTTGACCTTCCTGGCCTCTTGGGTCCGTCTTTAGGCCGTGGTGGCCAGGGCTAAAGTTGGGAGTACAGGTGATCCCCCCAGATGAGGGAAGGCAGAGTCACAAACCCCAGTGCCACAGGGCTCCAGGGTGTTCAGTGGGCTGCAGGAATGGGGTTCATGTTTCGCAGCATTCTCTTCCCGAACACCCCTGGACAAGCAGGTAGCCTTTAAGTCACCCTGAGATTCCGTAAACGCTGCTCCCCTCCCTGGCCCATCCCAGCTCTGCCTCTGCCTCCAGACAGGGCCCATCCCAGAAAAGAGTGTTGGCAGTTTCTAGCTCTCCTGTTGGTTTTAGCCAGGTCACTGCATCAGGCCAGCTGAGGGGAAGACGGCTGCCCGGAACACCTAGGAGGGGGAGGAAGAGGTAAGGGTGGGGGTGCTCAGCGCCCAGGCAGGCGGGGCAGGCCCAGCCCAGCCTCAGGTCTGATACTGCTTTCCTTTGTTTCCTGCTACTCCCATTGCTGGGAATAGGGGTCAAAGCCTCTGGAAGTTCAGGAACTTTCCAGCTTCAAGGTGAGGACGTTCATGACCAACAGACACCTAAACCCTCTTTCTCACCAGATGCTGCAGAGGCTGCCACACCATTCCTAATGTTAGTGACTCCGGGCTCAGTGGGGTCTAATCCTCTCCAGCCTGCCTGAGGGTTTCAAGGCTTAGTCCTAGTGTCCCCGTAGGGTGACTCTCTGTGCCCCAGCCTCCACAGCTGCTCCCCTCCTTCTGGAAGCCCGGACCAGACCACTTTTTACCTGTTCTTCTCCCCAAAGACCCTGGATGACAGTCCCCTAAGTTTTAAAGTTGAGGACCCTGTTAAATATCAAAGTCCGTGACCTTTTTACACGGTATCGAGAAAGCAACACGATTCTGTTAAGTTAGTGTGTTTTTAAAGGATCTGTGTTTTATCCATCACTCCAGTCAAGCAGCAAGGGACACGTTAGGGACTCGGGCTGCGGGCCCAGAACCCACAGGACTGCAGTGGCTGTGGCTGGTAAGGTGGTGGAGTTAGGGGAGTGGTCAGCCTGGAGTTAGAAGCTCCTTACTCGAACGTCCCTGAGATGCCCACTTGGTGTCCTGCTTTGTGACCCTGCCAAGGAGCTTTCACGCCCAAGGTGGTTTGGAGGGACTCTGAAACACAGCCCAGTCCCCGCGGCTGGCCGGGGCAAGGGCTCAGCTCAGATGGAGGTTCCTAAGGAGGGTGGCCTTCCTTGTGGCCAGTGCAGGGTGAAAGCTGGCAAGACTTGGCTTGAGGCTGCCTTCTTGAAGCTTCTCTGCCACCTACCTACCCACAGACCCTGACCTGCTCTTGGGAATGGCTGCAGCAGCATGATGAAGTCAGCCCGTGGTAGCCCTGATGCTGTGCTTGGCTGTGCTGTCCCCTCTCCGCCTCTGGAGTATGAGCTGGCACCTTCCTCCACTCTGCCTCTGGGATAGGGTGGGGAATTCTTACTTGGTGATGCTCTCGATGGGCCAGCCGGGGAAGGTGGTCCCCTTGGGGCTGGGGAGGAGAGGAAGTGGAAGTGCATCCTGGGGGAGGGAGAGTCTGCAGACACTGCTGCTGCCTGGCTGCCTGGTGGCCTGGGGCAAGTCCGGCACCCATCCGAGACCCAGTCTCAGCCCAGCTTGCCTCACCTGCAAGGGCAGGGGATGAAGGGGGAAAGGAAGCCCTCACTCCTTCCATGTCCTCCGTCCTGCTTGGCTGGAGCCCTGGCCCCGGGTCTGGGCTCTTCCCTCGCAGCCGCCCAGGTGTGGCCAGGAGACCAGGGAGGCTGAGACAGAGATGGGCCGAGTCTTCCTCTTGTCCTCCCTGTCCCCCAGGCTTCATGTACCTGTCCCACAACCCCCGGCCCCCACCAGAGTCACACCTGGCCTGGCCCTTTTAGGCGGTGGGCTTCCAGGGTCCGTGTTGTGGGGGAGGGAAGGCGCAAATTGGCCTTGGCTTTGAACAGACTGAACGTGTAGAAGTTTAGACTTTGTCCACCACAAGGGTTTTGGTTGTATGAAAAGCCAATTTTCCTGAGACTAGGAGAGGTTAAAGGGGCCCCGTTAAAGGTATAGTTTGTCTTGCCTCGCCCGCCCCAGGCATGAGGTGAGTTCCGAGCTGGGCCAACCTGTCCCCGAGGAGCCCCGAGCCATGGCCAAGTGGTCTTTCGGAAGGACCAGGGTCAGAGGCGATCCTGAGGAGAGCCCCACACGAGGCCTCAGAGGCAGCTGGCCACAGACTCTCGCAGGACTAAGTGAAACCGGAAATGTCACCCCAAACTCCAGGGTCAGCTGGCACCTGGCAGTCCTAGTTCAAACTCAGCAGTTTCTGCTAATTTCCTCCCCAGGGAGCGGAGGCCAGGAGGTTCCGGTGGAGGGGATTTGAGGAGGTCACCGTAGCCCACCCAGTCAGTGGAGACCTGAGAGGGGAGAGGCCGCCCTGAGGCCAGGGAGCTGGTTTCACTGGAGAAAGTGTTTGCTTAAGAGCTTGTTGTGTAAACAAGATCCACAAGAGGGATAAGCTGAGCAGAGTTGAGGAAACAAATTGTTTTTAGTGACTTGGCAGATCTGAAGTCTTGCCTGTTCAGGAGAGAGGCCCTGCTCTTAGGAAACTGCTAACCTGTTGTGTGGGTGAGAGGCTGGGCCTCCCTGGGCTTTGCTTGGGTCTTGGGTGGTACACGGTGCCTCCAAGGTCCCCAGCCTGGACCCACGGCTCTGGCTTCTGCGGGAAGGTTCATCACACTTTCCAGTGCGGTGGAGGCTGGTCTGGCTGGAGCCCTGACCCCTGCTGCATGCCCAGCTTTGTCTCCAAGGGAGGGGGCCGGTGTGTCAGGACCAGTACTCAGCCCCAGGGCCTCTTGGGGACAGTGAGGGTAGGCAGAGGTGTTAGACAAGGGTGAAGCAGGGTCTTGGTGAGTGTGGGTGAGCGGGGGCCCCTGAATGCTTGCCCTGGGAGCAGTCTGTCGTGGGCCCAGATGGGAGGATGTTGGGGGTGCGGTGCCTACTCTACACCTGCCTGATGGGCAGCAGTCTTTGTGACCGAAGGTGACGGACTTGGGGAGGCTGGGGTATCTGGAAGCTCTGTGGACGTAGGACAGGCGTTTGAAACGCCACTGGGGATGGCAGAGACAGGGTGTGGCCTGGGGTGCAAGTGGAGGTCGGGGGCTTGACCGTGTGTTGCAGGTGGGCCATGCCAGCTCACACGGGCTCTTCTGGGGCCAAAACCCTTTTCTTGGGCGGTACTGGGGAGTGTACGGCTTGGGTCTTGCGCTTTCAAAGGAAGTTCGGTGGTATTTCTAGCCTCTCAGTTTCTACACATGTCTGAAGCTTCCTTTTCATCTAGGCCCCGGACGTGAAGCCCCCACCTGGTCTGGCTCTGCCCCAGGAGGCCTCAGGAGGCCCCAGGGCTTGTCTTTCCCTGCTTTGCTCCACTCAAGAGTAAGGCCCTGTGGCCTGTGGCCAGGATTTGGCAAGGCCTTTTGGGCCGAGAAGGCCTGGTCCCTGACTCCGGGCGGGGCCTGCCTTCCAGCAAGTCTGAACAGAGCCTCCTGTGAACCCGCTCCCTCCTGCTTCTCTTATGAAACCCTACCCACCTCTATCCCACGTCCTCCCAAACAGGCCCCAGAATCCTCCCCATGCTGAGCAGCTCTTGCTCCCCAAGTTCTGGCAGCCCCCACGGCTGGTGGGGTGCTTACTGTGGGCCAGGCTCTGTTAGGTTCTAAATGTGCATAAACTCATTGGATTTTTTACAGTAATCTTGGAATATAGATAGCACTATTGCCCCATTTCACAGATGGGGAGACCGAGGCCATGAGAGGGTTAATGATGTCTCGGGGCCACTCAGCAGCAAGTGGCAGAGATCGGGGATCGCTAGAGCCTGTGTGCTCTGGACTATGCTGATCTGCTTCTCTTCGTTTTTTGTTCCCCACCCCCAACCTTGGGGCCCCTTCTAATTGGACTGTATTACAGGGCGGGTCAAATTTTTGTTGTTGAACAGGATACTCATAGCTACCCTTCCCGCCACCTGGATGCTGGGTCCTCCCTTCTCCACCTGCTGTCCTAGAGCCCGTGTTTCTGCACAGGCTGCGTGGTGTACCCCGCCTCCTGCTGGCCCCACTCCCTGGTCCTGCCTATGTAGCCCCTGCCTTGGGGACTCTGGCGCCTGAAGCCTCTGGGCCAGGCAAGTAGCACTTCCAGGGTGGCTGTCGGCACACAGGGCCCACCCCAGGCCCACAGCCCATTTGTCGATGCCTCCTTAGTGCAAGGCTCCTTCTAGGTGACCCTTATGTGTCCCCAGCCTAATGGGCATCCCTGTCCTTCCTTCCCCACCCGTCTTTCTCATGGATGAGAAAATGGGCCGGCTGTGGGAAGGAGCTTCATGGCCGGACCTGCCTCAGTACGGACGGTTCAGCCTGTGCCTGTCCCTGCCCCTCACCCCGGGGCCCTTGTTGTCCACACCCTGGTGCCCAGTGTTCCTGGAGGCTGCCTTTCTGGAGCCAGAGTGTTGTGGCATTGTTCCTGGGAGCTTGGAAAAGCCCCAATCTTGGACCCCTAAGTTCCCTGGCCAGCGGCCCCAAGACCTGATTCTCTGTAGGGTGGGCTAATGGGGTCCCATAGGAGCCATGGCTTGTGTTCCTGGTAATGGCATCTTCTGTCTACTTTTCTGAGGGGGCGAAGGCCGTGGCCCTTCTCGTGTGTTTCTACATGCCTAGCACCTGACACAGGGCTATGTCGTCATAGCATTAGGGGATGTGCAGGGGACCAAAGGGCTACTCAGAGCTGAGGGTCCTGAGCCACCCACCAGGGCTTCCTCCTTGTGCTGTCTGTGTGTGGGAGGGCTTTTGTGGCATTTCCTGAGCTGTCTAGGACAGGGACCCTGGGATAGCAGGGCCCTGGCCAAACCTCCACTCACACCCTTCTCTGATCCTTTTCCAGCAAATTGTGGCCACGAACATGCCCCCTGAAGATCAGGATGGCTCTGGGGATGACTCCGACATCTTCTCTGGCTCAGGCGCAGGTAAGCTGGCGGGAGGGCCCCATGAGGCCGCAGGCCGTGGACTGGGGACGGCGGTCAGGCAGCTTCTTAGCTGGGCCCAAAGGGTGATGCTGGGGAATAGGATGGGGTCCTCGCCCAGAGGAGGAAACGTGAATTGGCAGGGAGTGGCCACAGTGCGTGCTAGCAGGCCCCAGAGGCTGCCTGCCGCAGACATGGCGCCCCGTTCTCTTTGCTCCTGGGCAACCCTTTCAAGCTTCTGTTTCCTCCATCAACGGGGATAATATCTTGACTTCATAAGGTTGTTGGGAGCTGTATGTACGGCAGCACCGAGCCTGGTGTGTATCTTTATAAATGTCCCTGTCCCCACTTCTCGGGGGGAGTGACATCCCTGAGCTAGAGGTGGTCAGGGAGGTGCTTTTGAGCTGAACCTCGGAAGAGGGCTGAGATTATCTATGGGGCGAGTGGCCTAGGCAGGGGCCCAGGAACTGGGAGGTGGGACTCGGACCTCTGTCCTTGGGAGCAAGTGGCCCAGGGCGGTATGTGCAGTGGGGATGAGACACTCAGGCTCCTGAAGGCTCCCCCACCCAGGGAAGGGGCTTCAGCTACTACAGGAAAGGTTTCTTCCCAGATGGCCTTGGTGTCCCATGATTCCAGAGACTAGGCTGTTCCCAGGCACAGGAAGCAGACAAAAGCATCTCTCCTGTCCACTTTCCAAAGTCAAGTTTAGCCTCAGCTAATCTACCTTGGGGGACAGAGCTTCTGACGGAAAGAGAGTTTGTTACGCTGGCCTGGGGCCCAGAGACGCGGGTCCTCCCCTAGGCCGTCCTTGCAGCCTGAGCTTGGCTGGTCTCAATGCTCTTAGGTTCTCCCACCCAAACAAGCTCTGCTTCTGGCCTTCCAGGTGGTCTGCAAGATATCACCTTATCACATCAGACCTCCACCTGGAAGGACACAGGGCTCCTGACGGTCATGCCCACAGCTGCAGAGCCCACCAACACTGATGGCATCGCTGCCTCCACCTCCATCTTGCCGGCTAGAGAGGTGCCTGAGGAGGGAGAGGGGGTGTTACTGGCAGAGGTGGAGCCTGGCTTTACCACCCTGGAGAAGGAGACCACCCACCCACCCAGTGAGACCACGCTGCACCCAGCCACCCACCGAGCATCAACAGCAAGAGCCACCGCCTCCCAGGCACCTGTCACCTCCCATTCCCACAGGGCTGTTCAGCCTGACCTCCATGAGACCTCACCTCCGGTAGGACCCGGCCATCCCGACCCTCACACTCCCAACATGGAGGACAGAGGTCCTTCTGCCACTGAGAGGGCTGCTGAGGATGGAGTTGTCACTGAGTTCCCAGCAGGAGAGGGCTCTGGGGAGCAGGTGAGTGCCTACTGTATAGTCCTCTGTGCCTAGCACGTTGGGTGGCCCCTTAATGCCTGGTTGAGCACAGTGCCTTGGCGTGGGGGCACAGGTTGGTCATCTGGCCCACTCAACACCCTGTGCCCTGTGAGCATGTTGTACTCCCCACTGTGAAAGACAGCATCACAAGGCCCCACCTTCCCTGCCCCCAGGACTGAGCCCAGGGTGGGACCCGGCGAGAGAGCAAGAGTCCTTCCAGATCACCAAGATGAGAGCTTCCCAAACTTGGGCAAGGCCCCTGCTGAGAGTTCTCCTAAGTCCTTTGTTTATCTTATAGGGACTTGGTAATTTCACACTTTCTACTAGAATGGGCTTTTTAATTTTCACATAAAAATGTGTGCTTTATATCACTTGACATATCTCTGCCACAGTCAGTCCATCCAGGGCTCAGCATGACGTGGCGAGAGGGGCCTGGCTTTGGGGTCCAGAGGCCCCGGTTTGGCTCTATCCGAGCTGGTGGCTGCTGTCACTGGGGAGGCCCAAGCTGCTTCGGGGTTTGGAAATAGACCTGGATGCCACTGCTGGCAATGTCCCGCCCCAGCCTGATCTGTCCCTGTCTTCCCGTAGGACTTCACCTTTGATGTGTCCGGAGAGAGCACAGTTGGGGCTGCTATGGAATTTGACCAGCAGAACGAGCCCCGAGATGGTCATGGGGCCACTGGGGCCTCCCAGGGCCTCCTGGAAAGGAAGGAAGTGCTGGGAGGTGAGTTTTTTCTCAGGTGGATGAGGAGGGGGGCAAACTGCTACTCCGGAATGGGGGGGCTGCCTTTAGCCTCGGTGCGGGGCTGACCATAGCCAAGGCCACTTCTGGGGCTGCCGAGTGGGGCAGGGGCTGCTGCTCACCCCCAAGAGTAGCCAGGCTGAGCCAGCTTCTGTCCACCCACCCAGGGGTCATTGCCGGAGGCCTCGTGGGGCTCATCTTTGCTGTGTGCCTGGTGGGCTTCATGCTGTACCGGATGAAGAAGAAGGACGAGGGCAGCTACTCCTTGGAGGAGCCAAAACAAGCCAACGGCGGGGCCTACCAGAAGCCTAGCAAGCAGGAAGAGTTCTACGCCTGACGGGAGCAGTCCTCCCCCTCCCCCTGCCACTCGCTAGGCCCCCACTTGCCTCTTCCGTGAAGAACTGCAGGCCCTCCCCTGCCACCATGCCACCTCCCCAGTGCTCCCTGCCCCTGCAGCCCACTCCCCACGGAGGTCTGGGGCACGGACGTTCTCTGCTTCTCTGACTTCTGCCTGGAGACCAGGGCGCAAGGGCTTTCTGCACCCGACCTTTCCACCTCGGCACCTGGCATCGCACCGTTCTGACTCAGTTTCTCCAAACTGGAATAGCCCCTCCCCAAGCCCAGGTCTGGAGAGAAAAGGGACCCCACCGCTTTGGACTTGGATAGCCCACTGCAGCTGGAAGATGCTGTGGCTATGGGCTGACACAGCTGTAGCACTTACTGGGAGAGACCAGCAGTCTCGGGGGCGTTTACCACTCACCGAGTGGCCGGGAGAGGAGTCCGGGGCTCCATCCAAATTCACTTTGTTTTGTGGGGAGGTCTCATTTAGGTATCAACTCGTTTTTGCACATATTTCTTCTAGTTCCTTTGTTCCATAGCCCAGTAGACTTTATTACTTTTGACGTAAGTTAAGTTGATTTGGTTATCCCCCATCTTGCTAATCTACCATCAGGAGACAGCATCAGGGTTAAGGAGACTTTTTTTTTTTTTTTTTTTTACTATGAGAACCAAATCTGGAAGCCTTAGTTTATGTGTTGTCTCTTGAGTTTGACACTCACGTGTGCAACAGGGTATGGAATGTGCTGAGCGGCCCCGTCGGTGGGCCGGCCGATCCCAGCTGCCGTGGGCAGTCACTTCTTTTGAGCAGTCACGCCTGTGTCCATGAACTTGGGGCCACAGCCATGGCCCGGGCTGCTGTGATGTCGAGGCGCCGATGTGAGCATTGAATCCTGGCACCTCAGGCTGGGGACGAGAGAGAACTATGGGGTGGGAGAGGTGGCAATGGGCCCAAAGAATGTCCTGCAGATCACACCCTTCCTTTGATGCCATCTCCAGGGACATTTTCTTCTGGAAGATAATGAGAGGGGTCCTGGGCACACCTGGCACTGAGCTGCTCCACGAAGGACCGGGTTCACCTTTGCTTAGCTCCTGTGGCCCTGCCCTGGGCTGGAATCAGGAATGTTCCAAAGAGTGATAGTCTTTTGCTTTTGGCAAAACTCTACTTAATCCAATGGGTTTTTCCCTGTACAGTAGATTTTCCAAATGTAATAAACTTTAATATAAAGTAGTCACGTGGACTCTGCCGCCTGTGCTTCACTCTGCGCTGGTCCTGTGGATGTGACCAGACTTTTCTCTAAACAGCAACGATATTGGGAGACTAAAAGCTCTGTGCCTTCATCTTTCTCGCGGGGAGGGATTCTGGGGCCAGAGTCCCTCTGGTCGGTTTGTTTTTTTGTCTTTGCTAAAATTCTGGAGGTCAGTAGGTTCAGCCAAGGTTACGTAAGGCCTGATGTAAATTTGTGTGTTGCCAAGCTCAAAGCACCCATCCCCTAAATGGTTAAAGAAGCTGTGACAGCCCCGGCACAGCTTGACCTGAGGCCACTGGCCCCACCGAGGCCTGGAGCCAAGGCCTGCCTCTCAGACACCTTGGACAGGCCTCCTCTCACGCCTTAGCTAGGATCAGAGGCCGCCAGCCTGGGGCTTCTGGGAACTCTTATACTTGCTTATTTAATTTGACAATGTTCCAGCTGCTCTGTTGGCTGCCTCGAGAGGTGGGGACATCTGTGACTCAGACGCATCGCCCAACAAAGGGAACCTGTGCCCTGTGTTCAATACTGGGACTTTCTGCCTGGAGTGTATGACTGGACGTGACGGCGGGTGGGGAAAAAGGGGTCTGTGACCATGCTCATCTCTGCTGGTCCCCGGGATGGCACTGAGCCTGTGGCTGGCTGATCCCATTCATGTAATTTTAATAAATGGTACTTGTCGTTCCGGGCTATGGTGGTGGTTGAGTCTTCTTGACCTGGGGCTGGGCTGGGCTGTGGCTTGATGAAGAAGAGCTGATGGAGCCCTCGTCATCCCCTCCT
>NW_011888809.1:5345752-5348269 GCF_000151845.1 Pteropus vampyrus
ACACCTTGGACAGGCCTCCTCTCACGCCTTAGCTAGGATCAGAGGCCGCCAGCCTGGGGCTTCTGGGAACTCTTATACTTGCTTATTTAATTTGACAATGTTCCAGCTGCTCTGTTGGCTGCCTCGAGAGGTGGGGACATCTGTGACTCAGACGCATCGCCCAACAAAGGGAACCTGTGCCCTGTGTTCAATACTGGGACTTTCTGCCTGGAGTGTATGACTGGACGTGACGGCGGGTGGGGAAAAAGGGGTCTGTGACCATGCTCATCTCTGCTGGTCCCCGGGATGGCACTGAGCCTGTGGCTGGCTGATCCCATTCATGTAATTTTAATAAATGGTACTTGTCGTTCCGGGCTATGGTGGTGGTTGAGTCTTCTTGACCTGGGGCTGGGCTGGGCTGTGGCTTGATGAAGAAGAGCTGATGGAGCCCTCGTCATCCCCTCCTTCCCAGCCCCTCCTCGCTGTCCTCGATCATCCCCTGCTCAAGGACAGAGGCTCCCTACTGACCAGGTTTCTAGCTCTTCCATTGCTCATGCAACTCCTAGAAACTCACTAGCAAATGGTCTCAAGTGCCAAAGGTCTGCACAAATTGCACATTAGGGGAAAACAGTGGAAATTGGGTGGGGGGGGGAGGGTGAAAAGGCTCGGTGCACTGCAGGAGCCCAGCGTTCTCAGCACCTAGCTGTCCTCTCCTTAGTCTCCCACCTCCTGCGGACCCCCCAACCCAGCCCCTCAGCTGCTCCATGGCAGGTCGCCCTGCCTGGGTTCCTTAGCACCTGACCCACAGTCTGTCCCTGGGTGCGGGCCGCCAGAGCAGGAGGGACCATTCTTTCCTGGTGGGGCAGGGAATGCAGGCCCTGGGTGGCTTTGGGAAGTGGAGAACGTTACTCTCCCTGACACACTGTGTTTGAAGGGTTTGGAGGCTGAGACAAAATCCTCAGCTCAATCATTGGTTCAACAAACACTGAAAACCACGGTATCTGTTTTCTGCCAGTCCCTTGGCTGGACAGTGAGGACAGTTGTAGAAGAGATTCCTTGGAAATTAAAGCTTTTACTAAGCACACTGAGGGCCAGACACTGCTGGACTTGACACCTGGATTATTTCATTCACCACCAAGAGCTAATCGGCCGAGACGGCCCTGCTGTTAATGACCCTGCCTGACAGACAACAGCTGCGGGACAGAAGGGTCTTGCCCGGGATCTCACGGCAGTGAGCAGTGGAGCTGGGAACTGGACGTGGGCAACCTGGCCCCTGAGCCCCGACAGGCCGTCCACACACTGAGGGTGGCGCTAGGACCAGGAGGGCGGCCCCTCCACCTGCCAGCTTCCGAGCCCCCAGTCTCCTGGTCCACCTGCTCCGGTCGTATCCCCGTAGGTTAAACTGCACCCCTGTCCCACCACTTTCTTGCTCTGCCGAATTCTCCCTCTTGCCCCAGGAACTGCCAAGACAGGTGGCGGCATGAAAGGGGCTTTCCTGAGTGAGACTAACCGAAGAAGCAGAATGAAGGAGTTCAAACGCGGTCTTCAAGTCCCTTTGGCACCCTGGCCTCAGGAAATGTCTGCGCAGGTCTCCCCGCCTCGGCCTGCCGCCCCTCTTTTTTGCTTTCCAAGACTCTTCCCACCCTGGAATGGAGCAGTTGAGTGGGATTTCATTGTCCCCTTTGGATCATGGTGTGCGTGTGTGTGTGTGTGTGTGTGTGTGTGTGTGTGTTTGTGTGTGCGCACACACGTGTGTGCATGTATGCGTGTGTGTCCTACATTGTATGGGAATGGGGGGGGGCTCACTGGATTTTCCACTGAGTTCATTCAAGTGATTTTCTACATGCATGAGCCATCTTCTCTGTGATCGTGTTGCCTGAATTCGCAGCCAGCTTCTGCCGTACGTTGCACGTTCTGCCTTGTCTCTGGGGCTTTGCTCTGGGTAGCAGCACCGCGTTTTCACAACCACAACAAAGATTCGGGGTCCCACTGTCGGAATTTGTGGTCCAGGGGAGACAGACAGGTGGCAGCGGTTTTCAGTGGCAGTGCTTGGTGTAGGCTGTTGGGGGTCGGGGGCACCTCACCCAGCTTGGCATCTGGTGTGTCAAAGAAATATCCAGAGATGGTGTTTGAACTGGGTCTTGAAGGACAAACTCGAATCTGCCTCTCAAACGAGGAGAAGGCATTCCTGGCAGAAGGTACAGTTTTGGCAAAAATCGGAACGCAAGAGGCCTCACGGTGGGTGGGAACTGAAGGCAGGTGTCGGAAGAAACGAAGCTGGAGTATGGTGAGAAAGCGGACAGGCACTCTACCTGTAACCTCTCAGTGGACCCCAGGGAGGGCCTGGAGCCTCAGGGTGCAAGCCGGAGAGATTAGAAATTACAGAAGGATGGGAGAAGGAGGCCCGGTGACAGTAAGGAGTCCCAGTGACAGTAGAGGCTGGCAGTGTGAGGAGCGGGGAGGGGCTGGGTTTGAGAACTTGTGAAGAGGCGAAACCGGCAGGACCTGTGAGGCATGTCCCTGCCTCACTGAGGGAAG
>NW_011888809.1:5349544-5357488 GCF_000151845.1 Pteropus vampyrus
TATCTAAATAAATCGTTAAGTTATACACTTAAGACGAGTGTACTCCGTGTATGTAATTCTGCAATAAGAAAGGTAAAGAGCATGGGGGTTGGGGGGAGAAGCTTATAAAAGGGCTTCTGAGATTCTAATTAGTTCCTTTAAACCTCACTGTAGCTCTTTTAGGAAAAATGATGGAGGTCCACATGGCCTATGTTTTCTTCAGGATCCAAGAGGGTTCTTTCTCACTGATGGGCGGAGAGGCCCAGGGCAAGAGCCTGGCACGCTGCGGGCTATGCCGGGCCTGAGTGGCCGGAGGAGCAGGCCGCCTCCTCCGTGGGCCCGTGGGTGGGCACTGCCCAGGGGGCAGCCCCTGCGACACCCCCTCCCCCAGCCGCCGCCAGACCCCGCTCCTCCTCTGGTTCCTGGAACCTGCCCGACACAGCTCGGCGGTGTTTCCAGCACTTAAGGCGAGGAGCTGAGCCGCTCCTCCACTCCAGGAAAATATTTGTTCAGGGACTTGGCACCGCAGAAGAGGAAATAAACGCCACCTTGGAGCCGAGCGGGCGTTGCTTTGTCTGCGCCTGCGGAGCGCCCTTGTCTGCGGCCGGCCTGGGAATCCCGCCCCACACCCTGCCTGCTTGCGGCCAGCTCTTCTGCCCTTTCGTTCGGGACTCGGCTGTCGGTTCGGTCGGCAAGCATTTACGGAGCTGACTCTGTGCCAGGCACAGGGCTGGGCCCTGGACGCTGCTGGCGAATCAGGGCCCTGGCCTCACCTTCGAGGCTGTTGTGAGGGAGGCTGACCAGTGGAAAGGCCGTTAACAGTGTCCTGGAGCCCTGGCCAGGGGGCCGGGGAGCCAGCCAGGCTGGGCAGGATGGCCACTGGGGACAGGACTGGGCCGGCACCTGGCGTCGGGCTGAAGGATGAGCGAGGCAGAGTTAAGGGGCAGTGGGAGGGGGCAGACAGAGGATTCCAGGTACATGGAGAGCAAAGGCCCTGAGGCAGGAGAGATCCGGGCTCTGGGGGTGGAAAGTGGGTGGGGCCGGCTGTGATGGAGACCCAGGGGGCAGGGCACCCCGCACCTTGCCCCACGGAGCCTCTCGGCACAAGCTCAGGAACCGGAACTTCATCCCCCGGGCAGCAAAAGTTTTTGTTTGTTTCGCAACATTTAAACACATTGATTTTGATTCTTTTTGAGACTGGAAAGTATAAAGAAGAAAACAAAATTGACGTCGATTCCCATCACCCAGATATTTCCCGATAACATTTTAAAAATTACCATACTCTGGGCACACGATGAGAAATCCCAGCGGAACAGAAAAGTCTCAATGAAAAGTGAAAAAAGGCCTCCTTCTCCCCACCTGTCTCTCCCGCCAAAGGCCATTCCACTTCACAGGCCTTCGCCGTGTGGGTGCAGACATTTTTTCCATGCGTATTCTTGTGAGAATAAGCCCACGCTTTTAAAGCGTTTCGCCGAAAGGACGGTTCTATATGCCGTTCCTTTCTGGTTTCATTTCAACACGAGAAGTCGGTCCTGCCCCGTTCTTCTCAATATCTTCAGAGCATTTAGTTGTGCGGATGAAGGATACTGACTCGGCTCTTCCCTCTGGGTGGGCATCTCACTTTCAGGCTTTTGCTAGTTTAAGCGTTGCTGGAATAAAGTTCCCACAGGGTCATTGCACAGCATCGTCTGAATCAGACGCGGTAAACTTTTCCAAGTCTACACCGGGACACCTTTCCAGCAATGGGTTCTGGATCAGAGGGGGGCGTTCCTCATGATCACCCTCCAGAAGTTTCACCAATTTGCCACACTAGTCCCTACACTCAGACTGCGTGTGGAAGTCGCAAAGGCCACCTCAGGTATCACCAAACGGTTTCATTTTCTTTTTCCGCGTGGTGGGGGTTGGAGATGACACGGTTGCTTTGATATTTATTTATTTGTCGGTGAAGGGAGGAAACGTTTCATGTTTTCGCCATTTGTATTTCTTTTTTTTGTAGGGAAACTGTTGCATATTTGGGGACCCATTTTTCTAATGAGTCTTTTGTTTTATCCTCAGGAACTGGCATGTGTTCCTTGTGTGCTAATGAGTTTGAGGGAGTGGCTTTCTTCTCCAAATATCCCTCTGGCTGCGGTGTGAGAGGAATAGTCAGGGCCCCTGTGGTTGGTGCATGGCCTGGAACAAGTGGTGGCCTTGAGGACGGGAGCCATAAAGACATTCAGGGAGGCAGACTACAGGAGGAGCCAGCTGATCGATTTTTTGCATAAGAGTCATGGGCACTTTCGGGTTAGTGAAAAAGAAAACATTGCCAACTGCCATTCCCAAAAGTTGTGACACAAGAGTTGTACTGATAAGCCACGTAGTTGGGCCTGAGTCCCCTTCAGGCCACCTGCCTGGTAGTTTGTGGCACCTCCCTACCCTGACTGTGCAGGGTATGAGAGGGGTGGGTGACAGGGAGGAGGGAGGCGTCAAGGACGGTTCCCAGGTTTCCACTTCAAATATTATGGTCCCGTAAACCACGGAAACGTCTCAGAAATTCCAGTGTTTCGTCACATAGTTGCCGATTGACCCACATCAGTTGGCATTAGTCTGAAGCGATCCAGAGTCCCCCTAAGAAGGAAACAGGGGTGCACTGGGAGGTGTGGGTGAGGGGCAGGCTGAAGACACAGCTGAGGAGGGACAGGGTTCCCCGAGCGAGCACCAGCTTCTGGGGCCCACTGCCTTCTCTGTGCAGAGAAGAGCAAACGGCACACAGGAATATCCACTAAGTGAGAACCGTTAATATTCAAATTTATGCAAAGGTCAAAATGAGTGGAAAAAGAGGTAGACTTCGAAAGAGACTTGAATGAATCCCATCTCCTGGGGTGGCTCCATAGTGTAGTGGTTAGCACATCTGCTAGGTCAGGGGTGGAAGTGGGGGAGGGGAATTAAAGAGGGGGGAAAAGATTTCTTAAAAAAATAAAGAAATAAACAATTCCATCTCCTAACACTTGAACTTTAGATGATTATTAATCATAGCTACCAACTACTCTGTGCCTAGGATGTGCCAGGCTCTGCAGTCACCCACTCTCTGATTTTAGCAACAGAGTAGCATCGTGGCTGGAGCTTTAGTTTTATTGCAAGAAAGTGGCTACAGAAGGCCAGGTTTACTGAGTGGAACCTTCTCAGATACACCAATCAGGTACCACGCACAACACACAACACACTGGGAGGGGAAGGACAGAGTCTCACGCCACAGAGCAAGGGGATGAAAGCCCTTAGCGTCTCCCAAGCGAGCTCTGTGGACTGGTGGCTCAGAGAGCTGCCCGTGACTCTCAAGCCAGAGGCCACAATGGGTCAGAAGGCCAGAGTTTTCGGCTCTAGCACACCAGTCCGTGATGCTCTCAGGTCAGGCCCAAGCATCGTCTGTCTAAGGTGTTCAGCTTATGTGGATCTAACAAGGTGGGAGCCTCATGCTTATCGGCTCCTGCAGATGGGGGCTGCTGTCTGTGGTTTTGGAGGTCTGGTCACACCCTAAGGGTATTCCCCTTATGTGCAAGTTGACATGACTGTCTTGGCTCCCATGGAATCCATTCTGTAAAATCCAAAAAGTCCTCATTTCTTTATGCTCGATACGAGTTTGACCCCATCTTACTTCCTGTGTGGCTATACACTCAGAGCCTTGGCATTCTCATCTGTAAAATGGGGCTAACGGTCCTTATCTTCTATGGCCAAGGCAGGGCGACGTAAGGTAATGTGGGTAAATTGCATTGCAAAACCGGCATTTTGTTGTGGGCACTTTGCAAGCACTCCATAAATAGTGGCTGTTACTCTTACGTTCATAAAACTCCCGAGAGGCAGGTATTGCTACCCCATTTTTCAAACGGGGAAATAGAGGCCCTAAGCTGTTACTTAATAGAGGTACTGAGTGGCCATGCTGACATGCAAACCCAGCTCTTTGTCGCTCAGAAGTCCATGGCACTGCCCTGGACCACCATTGCTTCCCGTGTCACAAAGGACCACCTGGACAGAACGTGGGGGAGGTTCTCCCAGGCTGGGACTGCCCCAGAGAGGCCCAAGGCTATTCCAAGCATGGGAAAGGGTGGCTTTACTGAAATGCCTGGGTGCTGGTGCCAAGATCAACAATGATAACCTGCCCTGCAGGAAACCGCGGTCATGAGGGTTCAGCCTCACCTCCGCCCCAGCCCCTGCCAGCTCTGTGTCCCTCTGTTCTAGGGGGTGGGCTGGAGGTGACACCGGCATAGCTCAGATCCGAGATCTGGGGACTTTCCTCTCTCCCGGTAGGGAGGTGAGTGTGGACAGTGTCTCCTGCTCCTGTCCGGCAGCTCTCCAAGGAAGCTGGCTGAGGAGGTGGCACTGAGCTCTTCTGGGACAGGCCCCAGAGCCAGGAGTCCCGGGCCTGAGCACGTCACTTCGTGCATCTCACTAAGGCCTCTTCTGCGTCAGGGGCCGGGACCCAGAGACCCCACCTAGAATACAGAGCTGGCTTTTGCAGAACCCACAGTTTTGTGGCAAGGATAGATACACTTTATTAAATAATATAGATGTCCAACGCAGTGCTGGGGACACAGATGAAGGGCACTGATCCAGCTCATGGAGTTAGAGGTACAGCCTGAAGGAGTGGGGTGTTTCAGGCAAGTGCTGGCACAGTCGGGGACCCACAGGTGCCGTCCAGTGTGCAGTGTCTGTGCTGAACGTGGGAAAACAGTGAGAGATGAGGCTGGAGCAACAACTGGAACCAGCAAAGGGGGCTTTGTACCCGAGGTCAAGGGTGAAGGGAATACGTGGTGGTGAGCTGGGGCCGCTCCTCCTGGCTGTGAGAGCCGATTGTGCACTGAGTTCCGTGACCTCACGCTGGGAGTTTGAAACTGGCCATTGTGGGAATATTTACACCATGGGAATTGGCAAACGCTACACATCGGAACCAGTTGTTTAAAAAAACAAGAACAGAAATTATAAAGGGCAGCCTTTGGTAGATTTTGAAGAAGGGCATTGAATAATTGGCCTTGTTAAACGCTCCAGCTGTTGCAGTGTGGACGATGGGTGGGAGAGTATGGGCTTGGAGCCTGGAGCTGGGTCTTGGGTGACCTCCGGGTAGGGGTGAGAGGCTTCCTCGAGAAGGGCTGGCAGTGGGAGAGGACAGGCTCCTTAGTCACCTGACCGCTGTGCTGGCTCAGCCTGGGGGTGGGGTGTAGGATTAGGTAGCTCCTGCAGCCTTCCTCAGCCAGAGCCTGAGAATCCGCAATAAAACCCTTAATGAAAAACACCTGGGCTCTGCCCCAGCCAGGCTGTGAGCTGGGGAAGGTGGGGGTGGGCCAGGGGATTGGAAGCAATGGTGGAGAAGGAAGGACCTTGTACTCCATGCGTTCGTTTGCTGGTTCATCTGCTCCTCCAAGTCTTTCATTCAGCTCCCTGGGCCCGGGCCTGGGCCTGGGCCTGGGCCTGGGCGAGGAGAATGAGCCCTGCAGGAAGAGGGCTAAAGGCAACACAGTGATGGGATCACGGAACGCAGGCCCCTGGCGATCACCGAGCCAGAGTGCCGAGTGTGTGGCTGCTTAATCCATGGAAACTTCTGGCCGAGGTCACAGTGTGTCACAGCCACAACTAGACTAGGTCCTGGACTTCCCATGTCCCAGGGTCCTCTGTGTATGTGTGTGTATGTGTGTGTGTGTGTCTGTGTGTGTGTGTGTCTGTGTCTGTGTGTCTGTGTGTCTGTGTGTCTGTGTGTGTGTGTGTGTCTGTGTGTGTAGTGGGGGCTGGATTGGTGAGAGTGAAGGAAGGATGAAGGCTGAGTCCCCTCCTCCTGTGACCTCCCCCACAGGGTTCATGGAGCACGGAGTGTCTGAGACACCCAAAGGGGAGACTTGGCTGATCTGAGGGCCCACTGGGGCTTGGCCTGGCCCAGTCTGGCCTTCAAATCAGAACTTACCTATGGGCTTTAGTGGCTGGAGCTCTGGGATGGTCACGGAGAGGGCCGGGCTCCAGGCCCTCCTCTGCTCATCCTTCTCTTGAGGGAGGCACCGGCAGGGCAGGGCTTGTCTTGGGAATTCCATCCAGGCATCATTTCTCTGTGGCTTCTCAAGAGGGTTGAGGGCTGGTGTGGAAGTGGCCGTGGGACCCCCAGACCTGTGCTGACTAATACAGTGCTCAGGCTCCCGGTTGCAAGTGCCAGTGGTCACCAACCAGGTGGGTCAGAAACTGGAAAAAAGCTGTTCTGGCACCAGAGGGAGCTACTTCGGGAGCTGAGCTCCCACTTGTTGTGCACCTTCTGAGCCCTCTTCCCCACCCACATTTTTCCCAGAGATGGGTGACCGCAGGCACAACCTTGGGGCATCGGGGACACACGGAGCATCTCTGTGCACATTAGAAACAGCGCCCTCTCTGGGCAGATCCAGTCCTGTGGGCACCTGGCATGGTCAGTAGACACAGCCTTGATTGCAATGAGAACGGAGGAGGATGCCGCACTGGCACGGTGACCCGTGTGAGCGGATGCACCCTTTGGCCCCGAGCACACCCTCCAGCAGCCGGAGGAGAGGTCTCCCTTTGCATACGTAGAACTCCAGTTTCCATGGCCCCCCTCGTGCCCCTCCCCCATCCATGGGCCACCGCAGCCCTCCTCAACAAACAGCCCTGAAAAAGAAGGGAGGGCCTCAGAGGGTGCTGGGGAGGGCAGGGAACGCAGGAATCCTCACACAGTTCAAGGGCTGTGGGAAGCCTCGCCCACGCGAAATCCCGCCCTAACCACCCACCTCCTCCAGCTGACAGTTCTGCCACAAGTTGTTTCTAGGAGGGGAAGCCCCGCTCTCCTTCTGGGCGCCATGTGGGGAGGGAGGCCCAGACATCCGGAGATGAGAAGCACGGGACCCGAGGTCCCAGACACCACGCGGGAGGCCATCCCTCGGGGCTTCCCTCGGGTGCCTTGTGGTCCCATCCGGCCCCCACCCCCGCCACCAGACACTCCTGGGTAGAGGAACAGGCCTTGCCAGATGGGCTATGAAAGGTGGTCACCTCCATCTTGGCCCTTGGAAGTCGAATGCCCTCCTGCGCACTGGCTTTCCTCTGCCCACGGCCGGTTCCACACTAGTCCTCAGGGAGGAGCACAGAGCTGCAGCCAGCAGGCCCAGGGGCCCGGCCTAGAGCTGGACTCATTCCTTCTCTCCTGGGCCTCAGGTCACCTCATCAGTGAAGCAGGGTCAGAAAGTTATGCAACGTGCAAGGGACAGGCAGAGCTGGGCCTGGCCCCCAGAACTGCCTGGCTTCAAAGCTTCCTCGAAGCACCACACAGTTCCTCTGGCAGCCGTGGTGGCCGGGGCAGCCGGGGCTAACTGGGACATGCTGCTCAAGGGGTCCTATAGGATATGGCCAGCCCCTTAGTACTTCTTCACATCCATGGATTTCTGGAAGTCACAAAACTGTGAGGATTCTTAGGGTTCTTGAGGCCATGCCCTTGAAATTGAGGTTGAGAGGACAGTGATTTGCCAGTCAGAGTGGGAACCAAGATTCCCCAGGGCTCCTTGGTCCCAACCTGGTGCTCTTTCTGCCGCTCAGGCTGGCTGTTGAGAAACGCATCTGGTTAGACTGCAAGCACACAGAGCCCGTATCATGACTGGGACCTCCTTTCCAAGGGAGGAAGACGCCCCCCCCGGAGAAGCAGAAGCAGATGCTCCTCCCTCCATGACTGTAGCCATCACATGAGGCCACCCTCTCCTTTGTCCTGTCACTGACTCACGGAGTTGCAGTTCATTGAAAGGAAAGGAGCCGTGGCCAGCGACCACCAAGCTGCCGAGAGCTCCCTGGGAGGGTCAGTTGCTAAGACCAGACCCCAGGTCTGTGCGGCCTGGAAGAAGCGGGGCTGCTGCCTGTGCAGCCTGCGGCAAGGCTGAGCCCGCGGAGCAGAGGGCTTGGAGCTGAGCAATCGATCGGTCACTGAGTCCTCACTGAGCACCTACAGGATGCCCAGCCTGGCTC
>NW_011888809.1:5358363-5360988 GCF_000151845.1 Pteropus vampyrus
TGGAAGAGGCATCCTCAGCAGCTGGGGCCACACAACAAAGGAGGCAGCCTCCCGGGGAGCAGGAGTCCCAGGACAGACTTTGTGGCTTCTCCTCTCCCTCGCTCCTCGTCCCACATGCTGCTCCAGCCTCTGCATTTCCTAATTACCTTCTCAGCAGCCGCGCTCTGGTTCTAAGACCGTCAGCACTCACGGGGCGGGCTGCTAGGAGGAGGTGGTCATTGAGCTGGATCCTAGGGTGCAAGAAGATCCGTCTGTGACTCTACAAATTTCCAAGAGTTTCTTGGAGGCTTCCTGAGGCTGAGGCTGTGAGTCGAAGCAGCCTGGCCCTTCGTTTCCCTACCTCGCTCTCACCCACAGATTCTCTTCAGGCACAAGGGGGAGTGGGGGGTGGGGGGGTGTTTGACCAGTAAGAAGAAGGCAGGACTAGATTGAAGAGTCCTCTGTCTGTTGGACAAAGAATTTTGTCTTCCTGGGAGGATCTTCAGGTCCAGGCCGCTGACTGGAGACTCAGCAGGAGGATTTAGAACCCAGAGGGAGAGAGAGACAAGGTGGGCACAGAGGCAGATGGGGATGAGGCCATCTCCCCTCACTGCCTCCCATCCTGAACACAGGAGCCTTCCTGGCTTTCACATAGCGTCTTGGGATCTCTGTTGCTAGGCAACACCCCCTAGCTTTTCTCTGGAGCCCCTGGTGATTTCAGGGTCAGTGGTGTCCACTCCCAAGGGGCCTTCTCCCTGTGCTGTGCTGCAGGTGTCCAACCCCTAGTGCCCAGTGCAGATAGCCGGTGTGTTAGCCAGGTGCACTGACCACAGGGACAGCTGTAAGCTGCCGACTTGTGATGGTTACAATACCATGCTCCTCCCCCATCCTGCCAGTGAGACTGATGACTTCCTGAAAAGGGGTTAAATTGGGGCTTTGTGACATGGAACATTTGATGTGACCTGAGGACTTCCTGTTCAAGTGACCTTTGGGGCTCCTGACCTTTGCAAATGTCCCGGGCACAGTCAGGGTGAGCCCTGGGCGTCACGCTTCTTGAAGCAGAGCTGCTTTAGGGCCGAGCCCACCCTGGGGCATCGAAATCCAGGCTCACCTATTCCAATAGGCTGGACAGAGTTGCTGGCACCACAGAGGCCACTTGGCGGCCTTGAAGCTCAGGAACTCAGCAGGGGAATCCCAAGAGGAAGCTGATCTTCCCACAAGAAGTTGGTTCTGGCACTTTCCTTCCTCCCCCTCAGGAGACTTAGGAGAATGGATCCTGAACAGAGCCCTGGGAACCCAGCACCGAACCCACAGGCCCTAAAGGCTCCCATGTGTGAAACTGCCCAGGGCCCCTACTCAGGGATTGTTGGGGCCTCAGAGGTTTCCATGAGCATGGCTGAGCAAGCCCACACTCTGTAGGGACCCCTGTGTCACCCATCCTTATACGAACTGAAGTCCACCCAGCTGCTCCTGTTAGCTACATCACCATCTGACTCGACCAACCAGTTGGTCAGACCTGGATTGCTCAAAGCGTTAGCAGTCTGCCCGCTGGGCTGCCTGTGAAGCAACGTGGCTGAGTCGGGACTTGACTAGACGTTAATGAATTCCAGATCTGTGGACTGGGGGCGGGGGGCTCGAAGGCAGGCCAGCCTCTCGGGAGAAGGAGCTGTGGCGATTCATTGTGGGCAAATGGAGAGGAGCGTTGTGCAAACAGCTGTCCCCTTCAGAGCCAGTGAATGTCAGACTTTAACTGCCCGATGGTCTGTGGGTGAGAGAGAGCGGAGAACCCTGAATGCCCATCCCACGAGAGGGTAAAGCCTGACCTTGGTGAAATAGTGAAGAGGCAAAACCAGAGGGTTTGATTTCCTGAGAGAAGGCAGACCGAAGGGTGACTCAGTTGAGAAATATTCAATCAAGTGCTTGTTTCTGGAAGGACACTGTAATAATCGGAGGGCAGCCCCGCTGTGAAGGAGAGGGAGCCCTGGAGAGGTCTCAAGCCGTTACTCCTGTCTTGCCCCAACCTGTGTTTTCTCCCAGTACCAAGACCCATTCTGGAGGAAAGCCGGGATCTGACCTCTGCCTCCCGCAAGCCACCAGAAATGGGTGGTTAAAAGGAAGATTTAACTGGAAAGACCCCCAGATGGAGGAACTTCACCATATTCAGCCTCTCTGGCTGATGGGCCACAGCATCTATTGTCAACATCGTTGGCTGGCTGCTTTGGATTTATCTAACCCATGGGCCCACCAGGATGGGGTCCTCCTGGGCCTCTCCTTAGAACCTCAACATGTCCCCATCACTCCTCCCGGCAAAGCTCATGCATCTGAGAGCCTTCTTTCTGCATCTGAAGGGAAAAGAACAGGCCAGTAACCACTGACACGCTGATGGCTCTCCAAGGCTCCCAGGCCATTCCTGACACTGTGGCTCATCTGGGAGATGTGGGTGGGTCATGGCTAAAGGTCAGGTAGAAAATCGGGGTTGCAGCAAGGCTGGGGGGTACCTGAGAATTAGCCACCTGGATGTCTTGCAGTCACCACCTAAACTCATTTCCATTCCAAATACCTGCCTCTGCCCTTGGCTGTCTACTCTCAGCATCTCCATCTTCCCAGTTACCCAGAAATGTAGCTCAGAGGAATAGATGCCGGGCC
>NW_011888809.1:5361918-5364636 GCF_000151845.1 Pteropus vampyrus
ACCTGCTTAGAACAGGGCCTGGTGTATAGAAGTCAGAGCTCAGCATCATGGCAGCCAGGACAGACAGACCTCCATCCTGGAACTTCTCGCCTGTTCTCTACTGTTTGTCCATGTGCCTGTCTCCCCCACAAGGTCCTGCTCCTGAGGGCGGCAAGTATGTTCTACTCTCTTCACATGCCCCGGAGGGGTCGCGGCTGGGGTCTCACGTGGCCCTGAGAGGATAAGACCCAGATTTTCTCAGTCCAGATTGTGGGTGGTGGTGGTGGGGGGGTCTTACAAGAGAATAAACAGGATGTATGGTACCTTAAGTACATGGCCCAGAACTTGGGGTCCCTGAGGCTGGGCAGGTGAATCTGGGACCAAAAAAGGGCCCACATGTCAGTCAGGAGGAGCCCACTTTTTGTTTCTTGCTGAAATGTCTTTGCAAAGCCCAGGTTGCGAGGAGGGGCGGGGCAGCCCAGGTCGGCCCAGGCCTTCCTTAGCGCCCAGACTCTTGGGGATTGTAGTTGGGGTGGGGGGCAGCTCTCTGAGGGGCACCCAGCAAGACTGGCCGTTTTGGAATATTGAGAAACGGGAGTGGCGGTGGGCAGAGGGTCAGCCTTGTCTGCGGCACCCTCCACACCCCTTCTGCCTTCAGAGAAAATTATCTTTCACTCCCCCGCCCTGCCTCTCAACCAACATCCCAACCTGCTCCAGACTCCTGGAGCAGTGAAACCAGGCCCGACATGAGTGCAGACTTTGTTTAGGACAAAGAACTTCAGTGTTTCATTCAACAAACAAGTAGAGGCCCAGCCTCAGGCCAGGCTGGAGTGTGAGGGTGTGGGGACGGCGGTGAGTACGGCGGCAGATTTGGCTCAGTCCGAACGTGAGTTCATTACCTCCACCGCTCCAGGAACTGGGGTGCTCATGGGGAAGGGATCCGGGGGACTGTTGTGTGTGGGTGCACCTCAGCCGCGAACATGTGCCTGAGCTCCCTGGCCTAGCAAGGACCAGGGGAGGGAGGCGCAGGGGACCAAACTCTCTGCAGCTTGCGGGGGCCCCAAAGGTGAGCTCCTGCCTCCTCCAGTCCAATCTGAGGTGTGTGCTGTTCTGTGCCCGAAGCAGAAGGGGCGGGCTCGGGTGACATTGTTTGAGGAAAATCTCCAGTAAGGCTGATCCCACTGAGCACTGCAGTCTGCTCCCGGGGTGCACAGGAGCCTCTAGAAAAGGATCTACCAGCTGGGGCCAGAATGTGGCAGTGATCAGGTCTTCAAGTCAAGCCAGACTGTCCCTTCCCAGGGCCATTTCCTCAGCTTCTGGGATCCTGCCTGGCCCCGCGCCTCTGGGTTGCCCCTGAGCCGGGTGGGCGGGTGTGGCAGTGGTTGTGTAAGGGCTGAGCTCACCCGCCATGCCCGCCTTGGCCTGCATCGGCCTGTCCGCTGCAGTTAATCATTGTTCAAACGCCCTGGCAGGGAGCAGGCTGCGGAAGAAGACGTGACGGGCAGGGCCGCTCTGCCAGGTCTCAGGAAATCTCCCCCAGCAGACCTGGGGCCTGAGCCAGTCCCCAGGTCCCTACAGTGGGGCTGAGACCACCTCTCTTAATTCTTTAGTGGGAACTCAGCAATATTTTTTATCACATAAAAGAATGTCCTTTTCTTGATTTCCTATCTTAGAGTGAACTCAAAGCAATTCGGTGGTGTAACTAGGAACATGAGCACCAACGCCCATATGCCTCGGTTCAAATCTTAGCTCTGCCACTTACCAGCTGTGCGACCTTGGCCAAGCCTCATAATCTCTCTGTGCCTCAGTTTCGTGGGCTATAAGAAGGTATTGTTGATAATAGCAATGCTGCTTTCCTCAAAAGACTGTCGTGAGGACCAGGATGCACATAACGTGCTTACTATGCCAATAACACAGAAACCCCGGTGCCCAAACCAAGACTAAACCGCTCACTGCTGGGCTCAGCCAATCCCCTAGGGAAAGTCTTGCAGTCACCAGGCTGGGCTGTGTAATCACCCCTCACGTAGTTCCTTGTGAGTTAGGTACAACTGTCCCCAGACACAGACACCCAGGCTCAGGGGAGTGAAGCAACGAAGGTCACATGGTGTAAGTGACAAAGCTGGGATTTAAGCCCAGGTCCGTCCGCGCCAGCATTCTGAGTTCTCTCCACTACCCAGCACGGCCAGGTTTGCAGATCAAAGATGCAAATCCGAACTTGTCAGGCAATTAAATTCTGCCCACACTGACTGACGTCCTCCAAGTGTGGGGGCAGGGGTAGGGGTGGGTTCTGGGCTGAGTTCTGCTGTGAGAAAGACTGAGACCAACAATGTCCAGCTCAGTCCGTGTGCTCAGAGAACCCCAGACGGAAGAGGAGACAGGGAGAGCTGTGCACATGGCACTGTGGACGGGGATCTGGGGGGCCCCAGGACCTCTAGACAGGCAGGGCCTGGGTGGTAGCTACTGGGAAAAGGGCCTTGAAGCTGCATACTGGGATTTTAAAAAAGCATGTGTTTATTTGTCATGGTTTGGGGAAAGGCGAGCTGTAGAGACTGTAGGAGGACTAGAATCCTTTCTCCTTTCCACCCCGAGCCTCCTCGCGGTGCAGCTACTGGCTGGGATGGAGGTGAAGACGGTGACAACGAGACCGTGCCAGAGACCCTGCGGAGTAACCCTGGCAGAGGTGCACCTTGGGGACAGTCCTGGGAGTCAAGTAGCTTGCCCCTGGGCTGACGGGAGTAT
>NW_011888809.1:5366681-5375687 GCF_000151845.1 Pteropus vampyrus
ACAACATTTATTGTCCAATCTAGGACACTTTCTTCTTAAACTTTTAAAATTTTTTATACCAGAAAATTTCAACCAAATATGTCCCCACACCAAACCTCGACAGCTGTTCATTCGGCCAACCTCGCTTCATCTCTACCCCCATCCACTCCCTGCCCATCCCTCCCACTATTTGGAAGTAAATTGAGTGCAACATTCACCTATAAATATTGAAGTAGATATCTCTAAGAGAGAAGAACTTTTTAAAAAAAATAACCACAATGCTATTATCATCTTAAAAAATTAGAAGTAATTCTTTGACATCATAAAATATCCCGTAAGTAAAAGCAGGACACTCTTGAGAGTGTCACGAAGAGTTAACGGGGATAGCGAGGCACAAACGGGGACTGTCAGGTGAACCGGGACCCAGCCAGGCACATGGGACATTTGGTTTCCCTAAACAGAACCCTTCAGGTACATGTGTCTGAAAAATCATCTCCCTGCTCAACAAACCTCCAAAGTCAGCCCCTGCCTCCGTGCCGAAACGCGATCCCAACCCACGCTGACCCCCGAGGTCCCTGTGACGTGGCCCCTGGTCTTCTCTCTCATTCTCTCATCTTTCTCCCGCTGCAGCCGAGGTTACATCTGGCGCCGTAGTCTCCTGAGAGGTCCAGCCCCTCGCTCCCTGTGGCCTGCAGGCACGTGGGGCGGGGGCTGTGCGCACAGGGAGGCCCTGGGAGTAAACTGGACGTGGTTCTTCTGTTCACGTTGAGTTCTAGCTGTCTTGTCCAGGCACCCGAATTTGAATGTTGGCAGAGCAGGATGTCTGATGTTTGCTGTGAAACATTTCTGGGCCGGAGGTGGCTCAGCCTGGCCTGAACTTCTTTTTCTTTTGTGTGTGTGTGTCTTTCTACCCTCTGTTCTTTTTCAAACATATATCCAGGGCCTACTTTGCTCTTGCGAGACTGAAATAACTTACTTCCAAATGCTGGGGCTTCTTGTCCATTCTCAGCCATGCCCAGGGGAGGGCACAGAGCCGGAGCTTGGTCAAGGCATGCAGAGGGAGCCGCTGAGAGTGGAGGTGCCATCGCCCCAACATAGACAGGCCAACAGACGCATGAAGTTCTCGTTTGACCAGGCAGGCCCGCCGCTTCCCTCCGCGGGCTTCTCAGAGCCCAGGCTCCCAGGAAAGGAGTCATCACACCCTCTCTGCCTGGAAGAGGCAGATTGTCCTTCCTGTCTGAAGACCTGAGCCCACAGCCAGGCTCGCTGGGTGAGACTCCATCTCCCTGTCTCTACCAAGCTCCTGGCTTGATAAGAAACAAGTTATTTTGCCTGATGTGAAACAAAAATATAACCAGAACACTCTTCCAGATCCTGCAAAGACACACAGTCCTCAGCTCTGTCTCTTGCCATGTGCCCAGGTGGGAGACGGGCCCGCATGGGTCCTGGCTATCACCACCAGGTTGCCTGAGAGACAGATCTTACCCTGGTGCTTCCAGAACCCCGTTCCCTGGTTTCCCTCTCACTAGAGGGGTTCCTCACTAGATGGGTCTTCCTCTGCCTACCCAAAAGGAAGGCCTCCTTTGTCCAGACCCCCGGCCAGGCCACTGTAGTGCTCAGAGCCTGGCCTAGTCCTCGTATTGGCCTTGTGTTCGCCCCGCCTTCCTGGGGGCGCCCTCCCGGGCCCTCGTTTCCCTCTCCTCCTAGCACACCTTCATATATTTGTTTGCTAAACGAATATTTATTGTGGACCTACTATGTGCCAGGCACCGGAGTAGGTGCCGGGACGCATATAAGCGGTATGAAGCAAGCCCCCTGCCTCATGGGGCTCATTCCGGCGGGCACTGCACCTAGGCCACCACGATGAGTTTTCATACAGGGGATGAAGGCCCTTCTCATCTCAGAAGTCCTAGGATCCTTATGCAAATGGTTCCCCTCTTCCTAAGGGGCCAGGTTTGCAGACCAAGGGGTCTGAAGAGTGGCCTGCCCTGGTCACACCACAAAAGGTGATATTACCTGAGTGGTGGCTGCTCAGACCTCCTCCTGGGGCTGTTGGGTCAGCTCAGGCCACACCCAGTCTGACGGGGGCCACTCTGTCTCTCAGAGGGCCGCGACACCCTCCCAGGCCCCTGGCCTGTCTGCCATGGACACTTTGATAGCTCTGCAGTCCAGGACAAGCCTGTCTTCCCTTCCGCTTACCCGACTCTCCCTGGGTCACTGTTGGGACTGGGGACTAACTTTTGCCCCTCTCTCACCGGGAATAACGTCGTACCTCTGAAGATATACCTGCCAGCCCTGAGGTACGTTTCCCACCCTCAGAAGCAGGGCAGAAGTAATCCAGCACCCCAGCTTGACAGCAATGTCACCGTAACCCCTACAGAAACCCCAAAGAAGCCCTGCAGGATGTCCTCTCAGAGTCCTGTAATATTCCTATTGGAACCTAATGATGACCGGACTCAGAATGGAGCGTGTTCATGTCCCCGAATCAGGTGCTTCCTCCACCTGGAATGGCCCGCCCGCCCCCTGTGTCTGTGTGCCTCAGCCCCCTGGCCCTTTAACGTTACTTTCCGAAACGAAATGTGAAGTTTTGCCATCTCGCTCTTCCCAGCTTCGCTTGTGTTCTGCATCTCTCTATAAAACTTCAGCCAGTGTCCCCAGTGAGACCCCAGGGAGTTCTCAGCTCCCTCCACAGCCTGAGCTCACACGAGGCCACATGAGCGTGACGACCCTACCCTCCACCGTTCCACACCACTGTGGGACTTCAGGACAGTACAGGGTCACCGCCCCCGCCCCCCAATGTGTCACAGGTGTGTTCAAGAATAAACCATACCTGCCTGCTGGCAGCCTTGTCACCTGCTCCTTCCACTTCTGCTGGCTTACGTTCCAAAATGCCAAAATGCTCGAGGCTTCAAGCCAGGTCACCGTTCCCTTCAGACCCCACTGGCTTGGGCCCCACATTGAGGTCCTTTCTCCTTCCAATCTGTACCCGTTTTGTCACCTGGGCCTTAAGGTAAGTAAGCTATTTACTTCAAGAAAATAAAGTGAAACAAAGCTATTTTCAGTTTTTGTCTATAACCCTTCTCTCCATACAGCCTCAAAAACTAGCCCAGGGAATGGGCGGGGAACCGGATGCAGTCACATCCTCCATGGTCTGCGGTGTCTGAAGCCCAGTCCCTCTCTCGGGTATGAACAGAGGAGAGGAGCATGGGGACCCATGAGGCTACTTCTCCTGCGTCAAACGCAGAACCCAAAACGGCCGCGAAGAGGCCTTTTATTCTGTGGTGTGGCTGGGCTGGGGCCCCGGCCCGGCTGCTCCAGAGTGTGAGAAGGCTGCTGGCTGCTGGGCAGGGAGCCCGTGTTCGGGTTCTGTCCTTCCAGGCCCTCGGAGTCTGCCCACATCAGGAGCAGGAAGGGAGCTTTGCATTTTCGTCCAGGTGGTGTGTACGAGGAGGAGGTCCTGGCTGACACAGGTTTACAAGCTGGGCCTTCCCCAGACCCTGAGTCTGGCCCAAGGAGAGGCCTCCAGACTGCCAGGCCGCTGTGGGGACAGGAACCTGCTCCGGGCTAAGCCCCGGCTGCCCTGGGGGCAAGTGGAAGTCCGAATTGGTGAGCCCAGCCTTGTATGTTGGTAGTATTTATTCTGCGACTCCACACACTCACTGAGATATCCTCAAGCTCAGAGATTCTTTCCTCAGCTGTGTTCAGTCTACTAATACGCCATCAAGAGCATTCGACATTTCTGTTCGTGTTCCTGATCTCTAGCATTTTTTTTTTTTTTTTGGTTCATTCCTAGAATTACCATGTCTCTGCTTCCATCGACCTTTAGTTCTGCATGCCGTCTACTTTATCCATTAGAGCCATTAGCATATTAATCATGGTTGTTTGAAATTCCCAGTCCAATAATTCCAGCATCCCAGCCATGTCTGAGTCCGGTTCTAATGCTTGCGCCGCCTCTTCAAATTGCGTTTTTGCCTTTTAGAATGTCTTGTAATTTTTCTTGCTTGTTGGACACGATGTACAGGGTTAAAGGAACAGCTGTAAAGAGGCCTTTTAGCGCTGTGGTGGTGCGATGTGGGGGAAGGGAGGTGTTCCAAAGCCCTGCGATTTGGTCTGGTGTTTTGGCGAGCCTGCGCCTCTGGACTGTCAACGTCATCGTATTTTTTTCCACTTTGGTGGGACAGGTTGGGGTCGATTATTTTCATTTTCCCAGGTCAGTTAGGCTCCGGTTAACTAGTTTCTCCTGAAGGCAGGCCTTGTTAAGAACAGAGAGCTCTGGGTATTTAAAGATGGTTCCTCCTCCGTCCCTTGCCGGAAGCACAAGGGAATTTTTCTCTGCTACTTACTCTGGGAACCTGGTGAGCTCTTGGAAGGAACACTCGCAAAAGTGTGGGAGCCCCTGATGTGTGGGTCCTCCCTGGAGTTTTTTCTCTCTCAGCCTTGTCCTCACTGAGCCTCTAGCAATTCATCAGTTACACTTGAGGTTTCTCTGCCCAGCCCTGGTTCCTGGGAAATTTTGTGCCGGTGGGTTCCTGCTCTGGCGAGCTGCCATTCTCTGCATTCACCTGTTGGTCTCTCTAATTTGGGGGGCCGTGGTTTGCCCTGTGACTCCACCTCTCTGATCTAAGGGGAGTTATTGATTTTCCAGTTTGTCCAGATTTTTCTTGTTGTTAGGATGGAGTGGTGACTTGTGGCTTCTTACGTACTGGGCCGGAAAGAGGAAATTCCTTCACCAATTTATAGACATACATTTTTATGTGTGCATTTCTTTTCTGGGAAAATTGTCTATAGATTTCATCAGCTACTCCAAGAGAGTCTGAGCCCTTTGTCACTGAGCCAGGTGGTGGATAGAAGGAGGGCCTGGGCTTGGAGCCAGAGACATGGCTTAAAGTTCTCCTCTGGTTCCGAATTACTGCCAAAGCTGGACAAACTACTTTATTCCAGGCCCCTGCTACAAAGGGACAATGACGCTTGTCTTGTGCGGTGAGTTTACTATATGTTCAGAGTCATGTTCTTTGACACACCACCGAAAGGCAGATCTGTCTTCTCTTTGCACATGGGCCGGCTTTGACGAGATGCTTCTAATTAATAAAAGTAGGAATCACGCTGCGTGACCCCAGATTCGAGGTTAGAAAAGGGAATACAGTGCCTGCCTGGCTTTTTCTCACCCAGGACTCATGCCCAGGAGCCCTGGGGTCACATGTAAGTCTGGCTACCGAGAAGTTGTGGTGTTGGAGAGACAGCAGACGTGACTGCAGGGAGACACAGCCGTGTGTGAGGAGCCCAGCTGTTCCTGCCCCGAGCTACTGGATCTTCTCAGCTGGGAGCCAGGCATGTGAGTGAATGCCTTCTGATGACTATTGCTCTCAGCCTCTGAGCTGCCCCGACCCATGCCAACTGGAGCAGAGACAAGCTGGCCCTGCTGAGGCCTGCTCACTTTGCACATTCATAAACAAAATAAGTGTTGCTGTTGTTTTAAGCCACTAAGTTTTTTGGGGGGTTAGTTACTCAGCATTAGATAATAACCTAACAACCTGCCTACCTTCATGGGGAATTGAAAGCATCACCTAACATACCTTCCACATGGCAGGCACTCAATAAAATGGAATACATGTGATCTGAAAATTGGGCCCACGTGAGCGACTGTTAATCACGTGACAGGGTAACCTGGCCACTACCTGATGGAAGTTCTGTTTAACTAAGCTAAGTCACTCTGGGTTATTTGGAGGTGCAGAGGATTAGTCACCCCAGCTCAGCCAATTGGCTGGTTTCGTGGGGGAGGGGTGTGTATCCCCAGACCAGAAACAAACTCTATGGAGGAAGGGCTGAGACGGAGGGTGTTCTTCTTCAGGTTGGCTCTTGGCCACGATAGGCTTCCCAGGAAGGAGTCGGGAGAGCAAGGAGTATGCCCGGGGGAAGTTCGCTGAGTCTGGGCTGGGTGATGGTGGCCCCTGAAGGATCCACAGCCTGCCCCGCTCCGTCCGTGCCCTGTGCCCTCACTCCAAGGCCAGGGGTCTCCCCTCTGTGCATTTCGTTATCATTGCGCAGTCACCCTGTCTATTTGCTGCTCCTGCCTCCCAGCCCGGAAGTCCTTTGGGAGGCATTGTATTTTATTAAGTTCTGCAGCCCCCAGAACTTAATACTCAGGTTGGTGAGAGTTAGGTGTCCAGTGGATGTGTGTTGAAGTTCTCTGAGCATCTCACTGAGCAGCCCAGGACCAAGGCAGGAGGTGACTGAGGCGAAGCGGCCCCACCAAAGCTTGCCGTGCTGGTGGCTGAAGGACTAAGGTGGGAACATCTTCCACCTTCCACATGGGGAGAAGAGACCTGGGGGGTCAGCATTATTACCTCAGGCCTAGTTTGGAGGTCTCTGTCTTGCTTTGTGCCCCATATTCCATGACCCAATACCCTGGCGGTAACCCCTCCAGCACCAGCTGTCCTGTGGGATGGCGGTCCCATGGCTGACACCCCGACAGCTCCCTGCCCACTGCTGGAACTTTGGCTGCCTGCCAGGCCAGCCTCCTATGTCCCCTGCCCCATCACAGCTGGCAGAGAGGGTCTCCATATCCCCCCACCTGGCTGGTTGTATAAGCCATGTCTGATAATCAGCTCAGAACTCAGAATCCATGTAAAGATGCCACTGAAGAAAAGGCTGAGTGGTCTGTAGACCATAAAGGAAGGAACCCAGGCTGCCCTGCCCCCTGCCCACCACTTTGCCTGCATTTCCTCTTAGACACAGCTTTACAGCAGGAAGGCCTGCCCGCCAGAGCCTCAGGGCTGGCCGCTCCATCCGCCCGCCTGCCCTGGGCCTGGATGTCTGCCGGAGCAGATGCGATTTAACTTGCTGCAGGAGAAATATCTATAAAACATTAACTATCAACATAAAAGCAGCCTGTCAGACTCGGGGCTGTGCTGTCGGAGGAGAACCCAGCAGCTAGGTCAGTCCCCACCGTGGAGGCCGTATCTCTAGCACATCTTTTTCTCCATCTCCCCAACTCCTGTCACAAGAAGTCGTCTTTGTCCCTGATATCGAGGAGTTACCCTGATGGAAAGGCAGGTCAGCCTTGTGCTGTGTGTCACAGCCTTGCCTCAGTGTCCACATCCACGCCGAAAGGGCCCTGAAGCCATGCGCTCCTGGGACGGGGACTGCACCTTCACGGGAATGAGGTGTGATCGTAGCTGGTGCAGCTGAAGTGCAAATTGATTGACTGAACTTGGCATTCACTCTGGGGCCTTTTAGGGAACAAGGAGGATGGTACTCCCCGGCCGTGTGGCTGACAGCCGTCAGTGTGCCTAGAGATTGTGAGCATCAGGGCCCAATGGATGGTGGGAACTGGGGGGCATCTCAGGGGAACAGCTGCCGAGGGGGCTCTCCTCATGCCTCTGGGCCCTCTGCTCCTGGCCCGCCTGTGCTGGAATTTCCACAGAGCCTTCAGGGAGGAGGGGCTTCAGGGGTGGAGGAGCTTAATAGGCTGAGAAGGGTTTCCTCTCAGTCCAGTGCTGGTCACCAGCCACAGTGCTCCTGCCCCTCCTTCCTCTGCAGGACTGGGGACCAGTGTCTCAGAGCACACCCCCTTAGCTGGAGCAGGTAACTCATGCTTAGACCCAGGACCCCCGGCGAGATGAGCTGGGCAGCTGGTGGTGCCTCCGTGCCCCGGTTTCTCCGTGATGGGAGATGGGTTTTCTTTCTTTCCACACTGTCCACATCCCCCTTTCTGGCAAACACCTGTATTCCTGGCACATACCGATGCCAGGGTGATACAAGGGGCACCGAACTCAAGGCGAAGAGAGAGAGAGAGTGAACATAACCCCGCACTGGCGCGATGCTGCCAGGTGGCCCACGGTGGCACTGTGAGTGGACTGTTTACCTCGGAGACCCACAGTCGTGGGGCTTGAAGTCTGTCTCCCTGCCTCTGGGCACACTGAGCGTGAGAGCAGATGGAGCAGAAGAGCTGACAGCACGAGCCAGTGGTCGCGGGAGGGCGAGCCTGCATCTTGCCAGAAGGGACAGGAGCAAAGTGCCTGAGTGGACAGAGGAGAGAGGCCTGAGCCGAACGGCTTTGCTCCCTGTGGCCAGCAGAAGGGAGGGGGCCCTGGAACAAGGGGGTCAGAGGAACGGAGCGGGGGCCCCGCAGCAGAACCGTCCCCTCAAGGCCTCTGCACGGGCTGGTAGACATTACCCTGGAATAAAGGGCTGTTTGGGTTTGCTTCAGGGCTCTCTGTATGTGCCCGGTGGGCAGATAGCAAGCTGTGCAATAGTAATAAGGCTGTTAAGAGCAGATATGGGGCTGGACATGGGGGGGCGGGCTCGTCTGTGAATGGGCGCATGTATCGTCCCCCCTCCCACATACACCAGAATGAGATGCTGGATACGGAAGCTCTGAACAAGGCAGGCAGCTACCATTAAGCACTTCCTGTATCTCACGGAGCCTTTAAGGAAGAGGATGTCTCTCCACAGAGGGTCTTCAACCTGTCTGGGAAGGACACGCCCACCCACACACCAGACGCGGAGGGCATAAGCGCTGTATGAGCAAGCACTAGACAGTGGCTGTGTCACCCTGGTCTGTGGTGTGAGTAATGGGGCTAAACAATGCCATGGGACAAACAGAAGAGGCACTGGGCTCATGAATCTCTTTCTTCTCGGCTTGGTGTGAATCACGGCCACCGTTGTTAAGATGGGAGCATCCCTAGATTTTTGAGATTTTTCTCCCTAGAGACTCCCTAGTGACATTCCCCTCCTGTCTGGAGTGAGCCCCATTTACATCCAACTTTCCCACGACGTAATTGGGAGGCAGTTTCAGCGTCTAGGAGATCTGGAGAGTTTAACAGGGTCTGCTGAGTACCGAGATGCTGTAGGAGGCGGGTGGGGATGGAGTATCCAGGCCTGTGTAGTTACGACAGCCTCTTCCTGTCTGGCGCATCTGGGTGTGTTTCTGGGAACGACGAATGTGCTGGTCTGTCATCCTAGAGATGTGGATGATTGCAGGAAACTCTTGGTTTGAGGATCTACCCTCCTCCTCCCCCCGAAAAA